>NC_090445.1:100921626-101224656 GCF_031143425.1 Pleurodeles waltl
TTGCTTTGTCGCCCTAAGTGGGAAGGGTATGCCCAGACGTGGGTCCCGTGCTTCCCCTGCCACTGGATTCAAGCTAGCCTGGCTGATGAGGGTTGAAACCCCAAAACCGGTCCCAGGATGCTTGTTTCCGGTCCAGTGAGGACCTGGCTTGGCAGTTCGGGCTGGACTGTTCCCATGAGGAACAGGGTCAAGACTGATTTGCATATGGCTGGGTCCAAACTGGGGTGGCATGGTGAGCAAAAGAACGATGGATTAAACCCAGATCTGTGACTGGGGGTGAGTGTTTGACAATGTTCAGCATTCCGTCCATCACTTGGTGTTTTTGCTTTGTCGCCCTAAGTGGGAAGGGTATGCCCAGACGTGGGTCCCGTGCTTCCCCTGCCATTGGATTCAAGCTAGCCTGGCTGATGAGGGGTGAAACCCCGAAACCGGTCCCAGGATGCTTGTTTCCGGTCCAGTGAGGACCTGGCTTGGCAGTTCGGGCTGGACTGTTCCCATGAGGAACAGGGTCAAGACTGATTTGCATATGGCTGGGTCCAAACTGGGGTGGCATGGTGAGCAAAAGAACGATGGATTAAACCCAGATCTGTGATTGGGGGTGAGTGTTTGACAATGTTCAGCATTCCGTCCATCACTTGGTGTTTTTGCTTTGTCGCCCTAAGTGGGAAGGGTATGCCCAGACGTGGGTCCTGTGCTTCCCCTGCCACTGGATTCAAGCAAGCCTGGCTGATGAGGGGTGAAACCCCGAAACCGGTCCCAGGATGCTTGTTTCCGGTCCAGTGAGGACCTGGCTTGGCAGTTCGGGCTGGACTGTTCCCATGAGGAACAGGGTCAAGACTGATTTGCATATGGCTGGGTCCAAACTGGGGTGGCATGGTGAGCAAAAGAACGATGGATTAAACCCAGATCTGTGACTGGGGGTGAGTGTTTGACAATGTTCAGCATTCCGTCCATCACTTGGTGTTTTTGCTTTGTCGCCCTAAGTGGGAAGGGTATGCCCAGACGTGGGTCCCGTGCTTCCCCTGCCACTGGATTCAAGCTAGCCTGGCTGATGAGGGGTGAAATCCCGAAACCGGTCCCAGGATGTTTGTTTCCAGTCCAGTGAGGACCTGGCTTGGCAGTTCGGGCTGGACTGTTCCCATGAGGAACAGGGTCAAGACTGATTTGCATATGGCTGGGTCCAAACTGGGGTGGCATGGTGAGCAAAAGAACGATGGATTAAACCCAGATCTGTGACTGGGGGTGAGTGTTTGACAATGTTCAGCATTCCGTCCATCACTTGGTGTCCGTGCTTCCCCTGCCACTGGATTCAAGCTAGCCTGGCTGATGAGGGGTGAAACCCCGAAACCGGTCCCAGGATGCTTGTTTCCGGTCCAGTGAGGACCTGGCTTGGCAGTTCGGGCTGGACTGTTCCCATGAGGAACAGGGTCAAGACTGATTTGCATATGGCTGGGTCCAAACTGGGGTGGCATGGTGAGCAAAAGAACGATGGATTAAACCCAGATCTGTGACTGGGGGTGAGTGTTTGACAATGTTCAGCATTCCGTCCATCACTTGGTGTTTTTGCTTTGTCGCCCTAAGTGGTGGGTCCCGTGCTTCCCCTGCCACTGGATTCAAGCTAGCCTGGCTGATGAGGGGTGAAACCCCGAAACCGGTCCCAGGATGCTTGTTTCTGGTCCAGTGAGGACCTGGCTTGGCAGTTCGAGCTGGACTGTTCCCATGAGGAACAGGGTCAAGACTGATTTGCATATGGCTGGGTCCAAACTGGGGTGGCATGGTGAGCAAAAGAACGATGGATTAAACCCAGATCTGTGACTGGGGGTGAGTGTTTGACAATGTTCAGCATTCCGTCCATCACTTGGTGTTTTTGCATTTGTCGCCCTAAGTGGGAAGGGTATGCCCAGACGTGGGTCCCGTGCTTCCCCTGCCACTGGATTCAAGCTAGCCTGGCTGATGAGGGGTGAAACCCTGAAACCGGTCCCAGGATGCTTGTTTCCGGTCCAGTGAGGACCTGGCTTGGCAGTTCGGGCTGGACTGTTCCCATGAGGAACAGGGTCAAGACTGATTTGCATATTGCTGGGTCCAAACTGGGGTGGCATGGTGAGCAAAAGAACAATGGATTAAACCCAGATCTGTGACTGGGGGTGAGTGTTTGACAATGTTCAGCATTCCGTCCATCACTTGGTGTTTTTGCTTTGTCGCCCTAAGTGGGAAGGGTATGCCCAGACGTGGGTCCCGTGCTTCCCCTGCCACTGGATTCAAGCTAGCCTGGCTGATGAGGGGTGAAACCCCGAAACCGGTCCCAGGATGCTTGTTTCCGGTCCAGTGAGGACCTGGCTTGGCAGTTCAGGCTGGACTGTTCCCATGAGGAACAGGGTCAAGACTGATTTGCATATGGCTGGGTCCAAACTGGGGTGGCATGGTGAGCAAAAGAACGATGGATTAAACCCAGATCTGTGACTGGGGGTGAGTGTTTGACAATGTTCAGCATTCCGTTCATCACTTGGTGTTTTTGTTTCATATAAATATTGGCTATTCTTCTAAACTGTTATAGAGTCCTTTTGTGATGTTTTCACTGTGTTACTGTATGTGTGCACAAATACTTTACACAATGCCTCTTTCGTTTCGTCTGACTGCTCTGTGCCAAACTACTAGAGGGTGACCATAGGTAAACATTACACATTGCCTCTTTAGTTTAGTCAAACTGCTCTGTGCCAAGCTACCAGAGGGTGGACACAGGTAAACATTTAGGGGGTCATTCCGACCCCGGCGGGCGGCGGGCGCCGCCCGCCGGGCGGAGACCGCCAAAAGACCGCACCGCGGTCAAATGACCGCGGCGGTTATTCTGACTTTCCAGCTGGGCCGGCGGGCGATCTCCAAAAGATCGCCCGCCGGCCCAGCGGGAAAGCCCCTGCAAAGAGGAAGCCGGCTCCGAATGGAGCCGGCGGATTTGCAGGGGTGCGACGGGTCCAGTGGCACCCGTCGCGATTTTCAGTGTCTGCAAAGCAGACACTGAAAATCTTTGTGGGGCCCTGTTAGGGGGCCCCTGTACTGCCCATGCCAGTGGCATGGGCAGTGCAGGGGCCCCCAGGGGCCCCACGACACTCGTTCCCGCCATCCTGTTCCTGGCGGTAAAAACCGCCAGGAACAGGATGGCGGGAAGGGGGTCGGAATCCCCATGGCGGCGCTGCAAGCAGCGCCGCCATGGAGGATTCCCTGGGCCAGGGGTAAACCGTCGGGAAACCGCCAGTTCACCTTTTCTGACCGCGGCTTTACCGCCACGGTCAGAATGGCCCAGGAAGCACCGCCAGCCTGTTGGCGGTGCTTCTGCGTTCGTTGGCCCTGGCGGTCGGTGACCCCCAGGGTCAGAATGACCCCCTTAGTGTGTATCTTATTTGCCCTAACTAGGACTGTGGTCCTTACTTGAACAGAGTGCAAACCTCTGCCAACTAGAGACCCAATTTCTAACACTGACACACTTGAAATACTTGGGGCCGTATTTATACTCTGGTTGCGCCGAATTTGCGTTGTTTTTTTCGACGCAAATTCGACGCTAAACTAACGCCAACTAACGCCATATTTATACTATGGCGTTAGACGCTTCGGGCGCCAAAGTGCCCGGAGTGTGCGTCATTTTTTAGCGTGAACCCCTTCCTTGCGTTAATGATATGCAAGGGAGGCGTTCCCGTCTTAAAAAATGACTCCCAGGCCTTTACGTGGTATTTATACTCCCGGGCAAAAATGACGCCCGGGAGTGGGCGTGGCCAAAAACGGCGCATTTGCGCCGCTTTTTAACGCCTGGGTCAGGCATGGCGTTAAGGGACAAGTGGGCTCAAAATGAGCCCAGAGTGCCCTCCCCTGCCCCCAGGGACCCCCCCTGCCACCCTTGGCCACCCCAGGAGGACACCCAAGGACGGAGGGACCCATCCCATGGACATTAAGGTAAGTTCAGGTAAGTTTTTATTTTTTTATTTTTTGTGGCATAGGGGGGCCTGATTTGTGCCCCCCTACATGCCACTATGCCCAATGACCATGCCCAGGGGACAGAAGTCCCCTGGGCATGGCCATTGGGCAAGGGGGCATGACTCCTATCTTTACAATGATAGGAGTCATGTTGATGGGGGATGGGCGTCGAAAAAAAATGGCGCAAGTCGGGTTACGACGATTTTTTCGACGTAACCTGACTTGCCCCATTTTAAGACGCCCATACGCCATTTTCCCCCTACGCCGGCGCTGTCTGGTGTACGTGGTTTTTTTCCACGCACACCAGGCAGCGCCGGTCTGCTTGCGCCGGCTAACGCCATTCCATAAATACGGCGCCCGCATGGCGCTTCAGAATGGCGTTAGACGGCGCAAAATTTTTTGACGCTAAACTGCGTTAGCGCAGTTTAGCGTCAAAAAGTATAAATATGGGCCTTGGGGTCCTCAAACTTGTACAGGAAGTTACTACCTCCCATTCCTTCTAACATTGTAGAGAATAATCTACCCTTTCACCAAGAGCTTCCGCCTAAGCTTCTTCCAAGAAAGTCTGAAACCCTTTGATGCCCATATGAAACTGCTTATTCTACCCTGAACCTTACTTGCCTCTTTTTCTTAAAGGTGTAAGCGGTATGGTATCGAACATGAATGTAACATTAGGTAAGATAACCATTTCACTAAATTCACTCTCCCATAAATTGTTAAGGGAAGGTTATACCAATTCATGCGAAAGCTTGTTTATCTCCACGCTAACCTTCCTCAAGTTTCCTACCGGAATGTCTGTTAAGCTATTTTCGATTTGAATCCCTAAATATCTCATTGATTCTTAGCTCGCTGAATGCCACTCGTCTTCCCCATGTCATGATCCCAGTTTTCTCCTCATTTAGCTCATATCCTGAGATCTCACAGAACCATTCAGTGTGTTCTACAACCTTGGATATTGAGGTGACAGGAGTAATGGGTTATCTCAAAATATAATTCATGTATAGGGCCAATTAAACTTCAAACCCTGACACGCTGAATGGCACAATAGAAGAGTTTGACCTATTCTTCTGTACAAAAGGCTCTATATAAAGGTTAAATAAAAGCAGTGTTAAGAGGACATCCTTGCATGGTACCCCTCATTACAGTAACACTGTCTCACAAGGCCTCATTTACCAGAACCCTCAGAGAAGGTGCTTGATATAAACTCTGAATAGTTCTAACCATCCTGTGAGAAAATCCGAATTTTGCAAGGACCTCCCAAAGGTAACACCAGTTGACCCTAATGAATGCTTTTGCAGCGTCTAAAGTGGCAACAGTCTATGGAATTTTCTGAGCAACAGGCATATCTATGGTGCCAATCAGCAGATGAGTGTACTAATGCTCTAATCACACGTGTTTTTCTGCTGCCCAAGATACCTGCAAATAGATTATAATTTAAATTCAGCAAAGAAATTGGCTTAAAAGATGCAGAACAGGTGGGACCTTTAGCTGGTTTCAAGACGATCACAATTATATCCTCTGACCAAGAAAGTGGTGGCTTTTCCTCTCCTGGTATATCTTACTAAACACAACTTTCAATGGTTGCACCAAGACATATATTAAAGTTTATACAACTCAGCTGGAAGCCCATTGGGTCCAGCTGCCTTAGCACCTTTTTGGGTCATGATATGAATACGAACTGCCAGCCCCACCTGTTCGGAAATGCTGGAGGATGCGTCCTTCAAGTCCTCTCTTGGCACAGCCTTCACTGAATACTTTGATCAAAATACAGGCACTGCTTCATCTGGGCTTACTGAGTGGGAAGCATTCAAATCTTACATACGTGGCCACAGTCTGAGCACACAATGGAGCATGTGCAAGACCATAACCCGCGACTTGACCCGAGTAGAGAAAAATTGTTGCAGCATGAAATATATGCTATCCAAAGCCCCCTAGATACACGTGCCTTGGCTAACAGAAGGGCTGGGTGCCTATCCTTGGTGGAGAGGTTGCGTTGTCTTAACTACGCGGCTCATTCGGCACGTACACACGTAGCAGCTGACAAATCAGACAGATTATTAGCCTGGCTGATCTGTCAGGACCAGGAGCGCGCTCCCATCATGGAGTTGCAGTCGGAGACCGGCGACATGCTTTACACTCATGGGGAAATACATGACGAACTGACACAATACTATACAGCTCTATACCACTCGAGAATGCAGGTGAGCCCCGAGACGGTTGTGGAGTTCCTCTCCCCACTTCCACTGTCCCGCCTCACAGAGGGAGCAGCGGGAGTGTGAGAAAGTAGCCTCTTTCTAGCCTTGTTACCCCCACTTTTGGCCTGTTTGTGAGTATATGTCAGGGTGTTTTCACTGTCTCACTGGGATCCTGCTAGCCAGGGCCCAGTGCTCATAGTGAAGACCCTATGTTTTCAGTATGTTTGTTATGTGTCACTGGGATCCTGCTAGCCAGGACCCCAGTGCTCATAAGTTTGTGACCTATATGTATGTGTTCCCTGTGTGATGCCTAACTGTCTCACTGAGGCTCTGCTAACCGGAACCTCAGTGGTTATGCTCTCTCTGTACAAATTGTCACTAACAGGCTAGTGACCAATTTCACCAATTCATATTGGCATACTGGGACACCCTTATAATTCCCTAGTATATGGTACTGAGGTACCCAGGGTATTGGGGTTCCAGGAGATCCCTATGGGCTGCAGCATTTCTTTTGCCACCCATAGGGAGCTCTGACAATTCTTACACAGGCCTGCCACTGCAGCCTGAGTGAAATAACGTCCACAGTATTTCACAGCCATTTACCACTGCACTCAAGTAACTTATAAGTCACCTATATGTCTAACCTTTACCTGGTAAAGGTTGGGTGCTAAGTTACTTAGTGTGTGGGCACCCTGGCACTAGCCAAGGTGCCCCCACATTGTTCAGGGCAAATTCCCCGGACTTTGTGAGTGCGGGGACACCGCTACACGCGTGCACTATACATAGGTCACTACCTATGTATAGCGTCACAATGGTAACTCCGAACATAGCCATGTAACATGTCTAAGATCATGGAATTGTCACCCCAATGCCATTCTGGCATTGGGGAGACAATTCCATGATCCTCCGAGTCTCTAGCACAGACCCGGGTACTGCCAAACTACCTTTACCGGGGTTTCACTGCAGCTGCTGCCAACCCCTCAGACAGGTTTCTGCCCTCCTGGGGTCCAGCCAGGCTTGGCCCAGGAAGGCAGAACAAAGGACTTCCTCAGAGAGAGGGTGTTACACCCTCTCCCTTTGGAAAAAGGTGTCAGAACTGGGGAGGAGTAGCCTCCCCCAGCCTCTGGAAATGCTTTGATGGGCACAGATGGTGCCCATCTCTGCATAAGCCAGTCTACACCGGTTCAGGGATCCCCCAGCCCTGCTCTGGCGCGAAACTGGACAAAGGAAAGGGGAGTGACCACTCCCCTGACCTGCACCTCCCCTGGGAGGTGCCCAGAGCTCCTCCAGTGTGCTCCAGACCTCTGCCATCTTGGAAACAGAGGTGCTGCTGGCACACTGGACTGCTCTGAGTGGTCAGTGCCAGTAGGTGACGTCAGAGACTCCTTCTGATAGGCTCTTACCTGTGTTGCTAGCCTATCCTCCTTCCTAGGTAGCCAAACCTCCTTTTCTGGCTATTTAGGGTCTCTGCTTTGGGGAATTCTTTAGATAACGAATGCAAGAGCTCATCAGAGTTCCTCTGCATCTCTCTCTTCACCTTCTGCCAAGGAATCGACCGCTGACTGCCCTGGACGCCTGCAAAACCGCAACAAAGTAGCAAAGACGACTACTGCAACCTGGTATCGCTGATCCGGCCGCCTTCTCGACTGTTTTCCTGGTGGTGCATGCTGTGGGGGTAGTCTGCCTCCTCTCTGCACTAGAAGCTCCGAAGAAATCTCCTGTGGGTCGACGAAATCTTCCCCCTGAAACCGCAGGCACCAAAAGACTGCATCACCGGTCCTCTGGGTCCCCTCTCAGCACGATGAGCGTGGTCCCTGGAACTCAGCAACTCTGTCCAAGTGACTCCCACAGTCCAGTGACTCTTCAGTCCAAGTTTGGTGGAGGTAAGTCCTTGCCTCACCACGCTAGACTGCATTGCTGGGTACCGCATGATTTGCAGCTGCTCCGGCTCCTGTACACTCTTCCAGGATTTCCTTTGTGCACAGCCAAGCCTGGGTCCCCGACACTCTAACCTGCAGTGCACAACCTCCTGAGTTGTCCTCCGGCATCGTGGGATCTTCTTTTGTGACTTCGGGTGAGCTCCAGTTCACTCTTCTTTGTAGTGCCTGTTCCGGCACTTCTGCGGGTGCTGCCTGCTTCTGAGAGGGCTCCTTGTCTTGCTGGGCACCCCCTTTGTCTCCTCACGCAATTGGCGACATCCTGGTCCCTTCTGGGCCACAGCAGCATCCAAAAACCCTAACCGCGGCCCTTGCAGCTAGCAAGGCTTGTTTGCGGTCTTTCTGCGTGGGGACACCTCTGCAAGCTTCTTCACGACGTGGGACATCCATCCTCCAAAGGGGAAGTTCCTAGTCCTCTTCGTTCTTGCAGAATCCACAGCTTCTACCATGCAGTGGCAGCTTCTTTGCATCCTCAGTTGGCATTTCCTGGGCATCTGCCCACTCTCGACTTTGTCGTGACTCTTGGACTTGGTCCCCTTGTTCCACAGGTACTCTTGTCCGGAAATCCATTGTTGTTGCATTGCTGGTGTTGGTCTTCCTTGCAGAATTCCCCTATCACGACTTCTGTGCTCTCTGGGGAACTTAGGTGCACTTTACACCTACTTTTCAGGGTCTTGGGGTGGGCTATTTTTCTAACCCTCACTGTTTTCTTACAGTCCCAGCGACCCTCTACAAGCTCACATAGGTTTGGGGTCCATTTGTGGTTCGCATTCCACTTTTGGAGTATATGGTTTGTGTTGCCCCTATACCTATGTGCTCTCATTGCAATCTATTGTGACTGTACATTGCTTGCATTGCTTTCTATTGCTATTACTGCATATTTTTGGTATTGTGTACATATATCTTGTGTATATTTGCTTTCCTCATACTGAGGGTACTCACTGAGATACTTTTGGCATATTGTCATAAAAATAAAGTACCTTTATTTTTAGTATATCTGTGTATTGTGTTTTCTTATGATATTGTGCATATGACACCAGTGGTATAGTGGGAGCTTTGCATGTCTCCTAGTTCAGCCTAAGCTGCTCTGCTAAGCTACCTTTTCTATCAGCCTAAGCTGCTAGAACACCTCTTCTGCACTAATAAGGGATACCTGGACCTGGTGCAGAGTGTAAGTACCCCTTGGTACCCACTACAAACCAGGCCAGCCTCCTAGAGGGAGGAGCTAGATGAAACATTAACCTTAGCAGAAATACAAGGCAGTGTGCGTGCGCTGGCAACTGGCAAAACCCAGGCCCCTATGGCTGGGTTTTGGCATGGGCTTTCTAAGACTGGTGAAACTGCTATACATGCAGGGGGACACAGCAGGACTGCCCCCCTCACCATTGCTTTTCTCCCTGGCGATAGAACCTCTGGCGGCAAAGCTCTGCCGCTTGGGGGAGGTCTGGAGTATTCCGCTGGGGGATGGCGAACATGTTGTGTTTCTCTACGCGGATGATCTTCTTCTGTATTTCAAAGACATCTCTAATATCCCTGCGGAGGTCACAGGTACACTGCAGTGTTTTGCCACATCGTCGGGGCTACCGGTCAACTGGACTAATTTCTGTCTCTTTCCTTTTAATCCTGATTGGCAAGATCCCGGCCTTGTTCTATCGGGGGTCCTAATTCCCTGGCAATCCAGGACAATTTGATATCTGGGAGTTAATGTCTATCAACCAATGGAGGATGTACACAATGGAAATCTTAAAAAGGCAGTAACGTTCATCCGTGCCCAAATGACTTTTTGGCAAATTCTGCCGCTATCCGTGATGGGGCGTGTCGCACTCCTTGAGATGGTTGTCCTCCTCTGGATGCTTTATTACTTCTCTAACTTACCTCTACGGATCCCGACTAGGTTCTTCAGGGAGCTGGAGTCCAGGATTAGAGAGTTCATTTGGAATAAAAGCCGGCATAGAGTGGCACTGACTAAAATGTACTCACCACGGGAAAAGGGTGGCCTGGTGGTACCAAACATGGAGCAATACTACTTGGCCTCCCAGGTGCAATGGGAGACCAGGTGGCTTTCTGGACTCCAGCTATCGGATACGGCAATGTTGACTCCATCGTGCATGTTAACAGTGATATCGCACCTGTTCCACCCCAGCGCGCGTCCTAAGACCCCAGACTTGATTCTAGTAAATGCGGCACATTGCTGTTACTGCAGGACCCTGCGCATCACAAAAGCAGTTACTCCATATGCACCTGCCTTGGCTCTCCTGGGCACACCGCAGACCGCGCAACACACAACTTTGATGGAGTTGGAGCCTTGGCACGCCGCAGGGCTATACACACTGGAAGATTTATACACTGAGGGTGGGTTAACCCCATTTGCTACACTAGGGGAAAAAATGGGTCTACTGCTAAGGCAGTTCTTATTGTATAGCTCACTAGTGAAATCGCTGTCCCGGTGTTGGGGAGACATTTCCGTTTAACCACCAACACATCTCCTGGTGCCTTACATCAACATTATGGGTCACGGTAAGCATTTGGTACGTTGGCTTTCGGAGGCACTGCAAACACACACAACTCATACCTGCACCGCGCTGTGAGCTGCTTGGGAGGGCGACATGACCAGACCCTGCACAGATAAGGAGTGGGAAGGTGCCCTGAGTAGCCACATTAACGTCCCGCGCAATGTATGGTTTCAATTGATTCAGTTCTACATATTCCACAGGGCATACCTCATGCTGGCAAAAATTAATCAGTATTTTCATCGCATGGACACAGCATGTCCCCGCTGCACCTTAGAGGCAGTGATCCTGTTACATATGCTATGGTCCTGCCCCTCATTATGTCCTTACTGAAGGGCGGTGTCGTAACAGATCTCGATTTGCACAGCACGGCTGACCACATGGGAAGCATGTATCCTGGGCCTTTTCCCTAGAGCCAAAAAAAGAAAGGGCATCCATGAGGTTCTTGGACCTGGGCCTCTAAACGGCTATGCGCCTCATCACTAAAAGATGGAAATCTGCAGAACATCTCCCGATAGTAGCATGGAAATGATCGCTCATGGTATGGGTGGAGGCAGAAGGGGTGGCACTGCGTAGGGAAGACAGCTTGGGACTGCGTAAAATCCCCCTGGCCTCTAGCTGGGATGCAATGCTGTTGGAGTTGCGGGATCAAGAAGGAGGGCCCACAGCGGAAGAGCCGCAGGCGAATGCTGCACTGATGGCAGAGAGACAGGTTGGCTACTGAATGTGGTTACTGACTGCAGTCCCCATCGGAAGATGGGCCTGGCTTTTAATCGCCCCATCAGGCGGAGAGGGATGCTTAGCAGAACAAAACAAGCAGAGACCTGAAGAGCTGTGTTGAGGTGTTGTAAACTGATGAATGGGAACTGACACAGGGTGGGAGGAGATGGCGGGGGTGGCTGGGGATCGGATACCAGACTAAGTTACTGTTTTGTTGGTACATAGTTGTATGAGTGAAACACGTAGAATTTTATTTGCTTCCATATATGATACACGGAGTCCACTTGTTGTGTAAGTGTGTAAGATGCAATATGCCTCCCAAGCTGAAGAGGATGGAGGTGGAGGCTATTATACTGTCCTAGCAGGTCATCTCATTGATGTCACTTGTACACAATATCCACACGCTGACCCAAATTTCACTATCATTTAGCATATCGATGTGTGTAGTATGCTAAGGACTATGGCCCTCATTACGAACATGGCAGTTCAGACCGTCATGCCGGCGGTGGCGGAAAATACCACCACTGGCATGGAGGTCTGAACTGCCATATTATGAACACAGGGAGGGCTGCCTGTAGCGGCCCTCCGCCATCTCCAGGCTTCCGCCGACAGGGAGCCTGACGATGGCGGAATACTTTGTCCCCCTTTGTGTTACTGAGTCCTCTCATTATGATTGTTGAATATGCTTTGTGAGTCTATTTCTCTCTATTAGAAAAATGAATAAAAAGATTCAAGCAAAAAAAAAATGATATGAATGCAAACTTCTTCTTAGGAAATCTCTCTATCTAATGCATCTATCTGTGCTTTGGTTAATACTGAGAGTTCCTTATCCATTAACCAATTTGTAATTTTCTCCCTATCTGGATAGATATATTCTCTGTATAAGCTACTAATAAATCTTAACATTTTCTCTTTGATCTCTTTATTGGTGCCGAGTGTCTTTCAGTGCCAATTTTAACTAATCTGTTAATGACGTTCCTAGTTCTATCAGTTTTTTTTCTACACCAAAAGAGAACTACAATGCTCACCATACACAAAATTCTGTAACTTACTAGTCTTCCACTTATCTAGTATTATCTTGGCAAGGCTACCTCAGTATAAAGCTTTGGCTTCCTCTAATTCACATCGCAGATGTTTGAGTTTAGATGGATCCTTTATTGAAGCATCTTGCAATTCTGCCTTCTTCCTCATAATTTTATTGTTCAAGACCTTTTCTTTCACCCTATTTTCCTGATTCTCCCTTACTGATAATTGTATTATTATTCCCCCTATGGTAGCCTTATTATGTGTCCCATATCATGGGCTGGCTAGCAGTTCCATCCTTCAAAGTAACGAACCCATTTATTTAATTAGCTAGCTCTGATATTAAGGCTTCAACTAAAAGTAGTGTCCTCTTCAGGGTCCAACCCCGGTAGACGCACCTGTAAACAGACAGAAGAATGATCCGATAATAAGGTGGGAGAGTGTGTGATTTGTACAATGTAATTGCTTAAGGCCTGATCCAGAAAGAAATAATCAATTCTGGAATGGTGCCCATATTTTTAGTGCAAAAGGTAAACCCTTTATCAGTTCCCTCATGCTTTCTCTGGATCTTTCCTAATTCATTTTAAGGCGTTTCTCATTTTAGGGGAGCTCATATATTTTACTTTTGAGGTTCTATCAGTCTCAGGATTTAATACTACATTAAAATCCCCCCAAATATAATAAGAGATTTTTTTATCTAGGAGATGTTGTTGGAAGACCCTTAACAATGTAGGTGCATCGCAAATAGGGCCATAATATATGCCATACGTTAAATAGGTGTCTTTGACCAATAATGTAGAAACAAGCCATCTCCTTGTCCCTTGTGCGTCATAAATGAGGAGCTTGATCCCGGAATGCTGCCGAATCATGATTGCTACTCCCTTAGTGCTCTCCACCGGTTCAGAGCACACCATGTTGTGTACCGATCTGAGTTTACTGAAAATACTCCTACATTCCGAACGCTCCAAATGTGTTTCTTGTAACATAATTACATGTGCCCCCCCACCATTTAAATGCTCTGCAACCAGGCATTGTTTTTTTCTGGATCGGAGCCCATTTACATTCCAAGTTACTGTATTAATTTCTGTTATCTCACCATTAGTTTTTGTTTTCTCCCCTACCATTTACATATCTGGAAAAATAGTTGCACTTTAAATCCTTCATGGTTCCTATAACCCCTCATGATCCTATTGTGTGCTCTGGGGAGTTTTTTTTACCCACATGCTCCCCACCCAGAGTGCTCCCCTTCCCCCATTCCCAGGGGAACCCTCTCTCTTGTCTTGGGGTATTAACTACCATTTGAGAGCCTTACGTCAGGGGTGTCCACCTAGACCTATACCAGAGGTAAGAAAAGAAAAGGAAAAAATTGTTTATGACAGCATCTATTATATGTATAGTTTTGCATTATGTTATGATGTGTTATGTTGTCATGGCGCCGTGGGGATTCGATATGGAATGTGGGGAGCGAGGGCGGCGGTTGGATTGAGGGCAGTGGGATGTGACTGGCGTAGAGGAAGGAGACGTTCTTGTTCGCTACAATAAATCTTACGGATTACCTTTAAATAATCAATATTGCGAGTCAGTCCCGTTACTACATTTTTGGCGACGAAGGATGGGATTTTGTTTCAGTCACATCTGTGACGCGTGGACGAACAAGACGTACTCCGAGTTGCCGTCAGCTGATGGGAAGAACCGGAGTTTACGAGCGACGAATTTGAATAAAGAACTCGTTTGGAGTCCCAGTGGGTGAGGCCGGAGACTGTGCCACTTTTGGTGAAAGAGATTTGGACGGAGCGGCTCGTTGGGAGAGCACGCAGGCGCAGTTGTTGCGCTTGTCACCAGGCAACGGATCTCAGCTGCATTTTGACGGAGTGGCTTGTTGGGAGAGCGCGCAGGCGCAGTTGTTGTGCCTGTAACCTGGATACGGATCTTGGATGCATTGGGTTTTGTTGGCGGCTCGTTTGGAGAGCGTGCAGGCGCTGTCAATACGCCTGTTACCTAGCAACAAAACTCGGCTGCAGTGAGATTTGTTTGATCTGTCATAAGAACCTCTGGGTAGTGGAAAGTACTGGATCAGCTATTCTTCTCCGTATGTGTAAGAATTAATAGTGGATTATACAACAAGTGCATTTACAGTGGTGCAGTTGTGCTTTCTATTTGTAATATGGCTATGGCTTCCTCCATCAATCTACCTCCTACTTTGTTAGATTTGCATGGACAACTAGCCATTCAGTGGGAAGAGTGGATAGATTTATTTGATAATTATCTATTAGCCTTGGATGGTCAACAGTTTTCACCTTTGAGGAAAAAAGCTTTATTATTAAGTACTATTGGTAAAGAAGCTCATCACATTTTTAAGTATTTACCTGAAATTTGTGATGATGATGGTCAACCTTTGCAGAATGTTTTTGATGAAGCAAAATTACGCTTGGAGAAGAGATTTTCTAAAGAGGAGAACATCGTCATGTCACGATATAAATTCTACACCAGACCTCAGAGAGAAGGAGAGTCACTAGATGATTTTATTTCAAGTGTACAAGAGCTTTCGGTGAAGTGCAAGTTTGGTGCCATGACGGATGAACTGATTCGAGACCATCTTATAGTTCATTGTCGGAGCAAGAAAACTCAAGAGCGCTTATGGGTGGACGATATGATTTCGCAATGGGTGGATGAGTGTATGGTTTGCAAGGAAAGTGAAAAGAGATTAAAAACTGGAGCCACGAGTGTGTCTGGGCACATAGAAGACCCAGGTTCTTCTTGGAGTACTGTTTGCTTAGACTTTATTGGTCCTATTCATGACTTGAGGAACAATGTTCAAAATGCCCTAGTCATGGTTGATGTTCAATCAAGATGGATCATAGTCAAATTCTTGCGGGACATCACGACGAGAAGTACCATTGATACTTTAAATGGAGTTTTTCTTGAAGAGGGTCTTCCACGTATTTTGATAACTGACAATGGGACCCAACTTACATCAAGGGAGATGAGGGATTTTCTGGACAGTCAGGGGATTATTCATCACCGCACGGCTTTATACAATCCTCGGGCAAATGGTATGGTCGAAAGAATAAATCGTTTGGTGAAAGGTACCATTCTTATGGCCATTCAAAGTGAGAAAGAGGTGACGAAAATGGTGGAGGATATGGTTTGGGCTCATCGTACCACCATTAACAAAGCAACAGGTTGTTCTCCGTTTGAAATGATGAGAGGCAGAAAACCTGGTTCGAAATTAACCCCTGCTTGGTTGTTGTATGGTAATTCCAAGTCTTTTGAAGTTAAAAGTGAAATGAAAAAAAAAAGTGCCGTAGTCGTAGGGGATTGGGTAAAAATTAAACGAGGGAGGCTATCTAGTGGTCTTTCTAAATTTATGGGTCCATTCAAAGTCAGGCAAGCGTGTAAAGGGTATGTGGTGTTAGAGAATGGTAACAAATGGAATAGACTGAGAATAGCACTATATCAAAAAGGGAGTGATAGAGATGTGAAACTGATGCGTGAAGTGTCGGATGGCAACAATTTTATGATGATGAGTGATGAAGAATTGGGCTGTACATCCAAGGGTAGAGTTTTTGAAGACCATTCTGGAAGCAATCGTTCTCAAAGCTGTGATGGTAATCCCGGTGATTGCAACCCAGGTTTAAGTGGGAACTATCGAAGTCAAAGGTCTCGGAAACCACCTAGTTATTTGGAAGACTATGTTCAATTCAAATTAATGTATTGCTTTACTTAAAACTTATTTATTTGTATATATACACTTTATACAGTAGCTTATAGATTCTGTACTAGTATATTTGTTTTAGTTTTGTTAGTTTTTTAGAAAGGAGGGAGATGTGTTATGATGTGTTATGTTGTCATGGCGCCGTGGGGATTCGATATGGAATGTGGGGAACGAGGGCGGCGGTTGGATTGAGGGCAGTGGGATGTGTCTGGCGTAGAGGAAGGAGACGTTCTTGTTCGCTACAATAAATCTTACGGATTACCTTTAAATAATCAATATTGCGAGTCAGTCCCGTTACTACACATTACCACTGTCTACTCTAAGCCTTACTAAGCACCTCTCATTCCCACTAACAACACAGCCACCTCACCAGGATCTCTAAGATTATAGATTTAATGTCTCCACATGATTTATAGTGTTGCAGGAACCTTCATCTGGACCTTAGCACCCAACTCCTGCAGCTCGTCCATCTTCAATCCAAGCTCCCATTGTCGCTGTATGGACCTTACTACCTCTGCCCGAACCTTATACATATTACCCTCATAAGTCAGGTCTTTCTCTCTTAAAGTATGAGTCAAAATTAGCTCCTTAACTGCATATGTCAGGAAGTTTACTAGGATTTTTCACTGGAGTTTTCGGTTTGAAGACAGCTTAAAGGGGTCCCTATGAACTTGTTGAATCTCCTTCTCCAGACTGATGTCAGTCTGACCTCTTTAATTTTTACTAAGTTACAGTTATTTTACTCATTTAGACTTATAAGCTCTCTTGCCAACTCTAAGGCTTAGTAGGTCAAGGCTACCATATTACTGAAATCCTCTCAATGCCCCACACCGTAAGTAAACTTTAAGCCATACTTTATACTCCCTCTACTGGCTCTCCTTCTCCTGCGCTTCTCTCTAGCGCCTTGAGACCCGCACGGGTGAGTAGCGCGCTTTATAAATGTTAATGATTTGATTTGATTTGATTTGCTGATTTAAAGGCGGGTGCAAGCAACAGTAGAACTTCGACACCATAGATGCACTGCCACCTGCCACCTTGTATCCTGACTCAAGAAAATACAGAGGGAACATTTGCATTTTGAAACTATTCCAGAGAAGCTGAGTGGCTATTTGAGTGATCAGGAAAACAGACAAACTTTACCTCGCCTTCCTAGCAGGTGGATGCCATCATCAGACGTGCACCAACCAAGCTGCAGAGGTGCAATACATCACTAGACCCTGCCTTGCACTATCTTTGAATGCCCCCATTTAAAGAGTAGAGGTGCCATTTTAGATTTCACAGATGACCCACCAAAGTGCAAGGTCAGTTATGGCCTTGTTCTTTGCCTTCTCCACCCTGTCCTCCTACAATAACCAATCTCGTTATTTAGAAATCCCCACCTGACGTGTTTTTTCAGCTAACTCAATATGGTACTTAGTTTTTCAGAAGCAAATGCCCAAACCAGAGGTTTGTTAGCAAATAGAATCGCCCAGCACATGAGACCATTGTTTGTTTAGGCTGCCAAGATCTGTCATGCCTCCCATGGGGGATTCTGACAAAGAAACCTCAGTGATTGTAGCCACACCCTTAATAGGGTCTTGTTCTGTGCCCAGTACCCGTACCCCAGTGCACACTTGGCATGGCTTGCGACGGTATTCAGTTTGGTCTTGCCTCTGTAAGGTAACCAAGCCTACACTACCCGCTGAACATAACCTGAACTAAGGAGCCTCTAACATGACCTGTACGGGACATGCCCTGTGGTGACCCGTTTTCCAGCCACTACCCCTCAGCCTCCGGTACTCACTGTGCTTGGCCTGCTCATGGCCCAAAGAGCAGACACAGGACATAGCATTTGGCAATGCTATATTTCCAGTACCACAGACCCTTTTACCCACGTGGCACTGCTTGTTTTAACTGAGCACTGCGCGTACTATTTCCCAGCATGCACTGGCGTGACTTTTGAGCATGGTCTGTTTCCGGTGCCCCTTACCCCGTCCCTTATGCCTTTTCCAGGACCTCTGTAACAGCATCGAAATCGGGGGATATATTTTACGCTTTGACTTGTATTGAAGTGGGACAATTTAATTTGGGAGAAAACTCAATTTGAACCATTTTTACCTTTAAAAATCGATAGTCCCACGCCTGAATTGAGTGTGTTAGATTGTCTTCTGGGTATGTGGGCGCAAGAAACATTTGAGCTTCCCATTCAGAGGGGGGAGATTTGCTGAACGAAAACTCAAAAAGCAATTTGTCATGCAGAGGGCGCTGCCTTGTGTGTGCGTTTTGTGATTTGGTGTAATTTTAGCAGTTTTGAAATATTCACAACCGAATGTACATTTTGTACTAATACAGGTGTGTGTTTGTGAAATCTGAATCTGATTTTGGAATCTAGTTTATTTCCAAAGATGGATCATTTCAGCTCCATCAACCATTTGCAGTTTGGCAATCCGTGCTCCTGCTGACCATTGTTATGGAAATATTTTAAGGACCACTTGGGGAAAATGTGAGTAGGCTCCATCCCTAACGGGGTCAGGCAAACTACAATTGGGGGTGCAGTTGATTTTACACCTGCAAAACAATGTAAATTTTAATGGAAGACTGTGGCTGTTACACTTCTTTGTCAGGAAGAAGGCTCCGATTTATGCTTCTCTACCTTTTCTGCAAAATTTTACAGCAGCCAATCAAAACACGATAAACACAAAAAATACATTTTCCGTAAGTCCATCAGCCAATCCGGGCCCACCAACCCCTACATCATGGCCAACCCACAAAGGCTCCCCCTCTTTCTTTGCTGCAGCAGTCAAGAGATAAGTACTCGTTGGTTTCACATATGAATGAACTTTACCAACAGAGTTGTGTTATTTGCCATTACTGCTAGGTGGGTCTGCCACGCGTGGTGTTTTCCTATTATCTGCATTTCTTAGCCCCCCCCGACCCTAACGTCGTCGTTGGAGGGCCGATCCTCTCACCAAGGTTATGTGCGCATTGATTCCTCCCCTGCACGGCGTCCTTGTAGTTGAGGGACCCGCGCATGAGTTCGGAGCTGATTTTCCTCACGCTGCCCGCTTGTTTCTTTGCCAGTTCTAGCCTGCGGTGGTTTGCTCTCCCACATTGTGATCGGCTGATATCAACAACACACTAGCCTCGTGGGCATTTGGCTCGGTGAGACTTACTATTGTATAACTTGGGTGGTTCTTCCTTTACTCCCCTTCCCACCCCCCTCCTTCACCTTGTACAGGCCCTAGCTGGTTTTTCTGACTTTAACTGGCCTCTGCTGGCCTTAAACCCCTGATATTAGGCTGATGGAACTGTCCTAATTTTTGAAGACTAAGTTGGTATGAGGAGGTGCTGACCTCTCGACAATCCACAGTATTGGGGTCCTTGTTACCCCCTGATTGTACTTGGTACATCCCCTCCCTTTTTCTTTTCCCTTACACGTTTGGGGTGCATTATTGTACTCTGCTATGGATAGTTCAGGTTCTCAGAACCCCAGTGAGCCTTATATGGTGGAGGAGTTCAGAGTGGGGGAAGTAGTATTGGCCGAGCCTTGGACTCATCGGTCCAGTAGTGTGTAGAAGTCCTTAGCTGTTGCCCTACAAGCCTTCGCTCACAAATGTCACATGATTGTGGAGCATATCCCTCTCCCCCCTCCCCAAACAATCCCTCCGCATTTCTTCGAGCCCACTCAGCATTCCTTCCCAGGAACCCTTTCTCCAGCCCCAAGGGGGCTAATCTTCCTCACCTGTGTAGTGAATCCTACTTTGTTTTAATGGGATAACAGGAGTTAGCTTAGCCTTTGGCTTGCAGACTCGTGCCCCCATCACCTAGTGACTTTTAACCTACTTAGCTTGCTCTGTCTTAGCACATTTAATTATTTATTTCTTCTAAGATGGCTGCCTTGTTTATAGTTAGGCCACTTGTTATGAGTTACATTATCAGTGTCACCGCGCTAAGGTGTCGAGATCAAGCAACAAAGACAAACAAACAGTAGGTGTTCACACGTAGGGATTTTCCCTGTCTATACTTTCGAGGGATTGTTTATATTAATTGCCGTCCCAAGCATGTCTGTTATCTATTGTTTGGGAACACACCTACGCCAGTGGTCCTTGAAGATCTGTATAAATACATCGCACTTTAGACAGATAATCAGAGGGATTCCGACCAGAGGGCATTGCCACCATTGCTGATATCGATGCTGCAGTCATCTTGACGCTGACCCAGTCTTCATGTCCCTGCGGAGTCTGAGATAGAGACCTCATTCCAAGGTAACGAGGGTTTGGGGCTCCTCTCATGGACATGGCATTGGTAGATTAGGTTTAACAAGCTCAGCTCTCCTTTAGGTAGGAGGTTAGGCCTTTCACATTAGGGTATTAGGGCATATTACATCTCGTATGTCTTTTCCATGCATTGCAAGATGGTGGGGGTCTTTGTAATAATGACTCTCGTCTTCACAATTCTGTTTCTTGCATTATTCATTATCCTAATTATTGCAGCCCATGCAACTTATCGCAAATTGCAGTTATGTTGAATAAAAACTATTGAAACTTTACTGCATCTTTGTCATTGCCTGTGTTTGTATGAGACATGATATATCTTTGAGATAGGGGTAATCTCCGTTTAACCACAACACTCCCTGAGATGTCTTATTCTCGAGTCCATGCGTAAAGGCTGCCACAAATCACCTTTTACTATTGTGTTTCTGGTGAGGTGCTGCTAGTGAGCCGTTAAGGTTGGGACAACAGTTGCGATTTGTTGTAGGAAAGACGTAGTCGACTACAAACAAAAGTACTGTCATCCTTTAACCAGCAGTCTTGCCTAGAGCAAGAGTCCAAACTACGACACCTGACGCTCTTTCCAATCACTCCCACTCCTTTTTGATGGACCACATTTACAGTACTACTGGTCCAGATCCCTCCTTTACTCCCCCTTCTAGTCCTCTTCCCCAAGACGATGACAGCCAGACTGATTCTTCCACTCTTCAGGATTGCAGTCCAGCTAAGAGGAGCTGCCCTGCTCCCAACTTGTCCCAGTCTGACCTCATCGACTTTGACCCAGAGGACATTGTTCACCAAAGAAGTAGTGATTGGAATCCACAGTATAATGTTGTGGCGTACCTTCATGCCCACCTCTGCGAGGGGTTTGACAAGGATGTTCATACTAGGCTCAGGATAGAATGTCCCCAACTGACTTTAGATGACAAGGTCTCTGACACCCGAGAAGTAGATATCAATATGAATACCTTCCTGAAGATACTAAGAAAGGCATTTATGTTGCCTGGCGTCTTGTCAGAATCACCTTCTAGATGTTACAGGCCCCCTACAAAGATCCTTGAGATGGTGGTGGATGCTATGAAATTGTGGAGTCCTGTCAATCCTGAGGTTTTGGCCAGGTGGGCCCGACGTGCTATCTGCCAAGTGGGCAGTGCTAATTGTGCTATTTAGTTGCAGCATAGGAAGTCTATTCTGATGCTATAGACCCAAAACTTTCCAAGTTTGCTTCTGCAGAAGTGGGTCCAATGGCGAACGGCCTCCTTTCATCAAAGATCTGGGCAAGTTTGTCAGTACGTTTACGTCCTTGGACAAGGCCCACTTCTCCCTCAAGAAGGTCCTCCATCCTAACCTTTTTGCCAGAGCCAGGGGTTGTTGGGGCTGGTCGCAGACCATGGCTACTGCAGAGGCCTCCAATGTGGGTTTGATGCCCATCAAAACTCTTCCTGGCAGGATTACAGTGGTGGCAGTATCCTTTATCCTTCCCAGTCCCGCTTCCATAGAGCTAGGAACGGCAGAGGTGGCCTCTGTGGTGGACAGCAAGGAGGAGCTCAACTTTCAATTACATGTGAGCCCGATGTCCCTTTTGGGGGGGTTGGATTCATCAATTGTCTCCCAATGGGTGCAGATTACTCAGGATCCCTGTGTCCTTTAGATGGTCCTATATTATCAATCAATCAGGTGTTATTTGTACAGCATGGCTTGTCACCCTAGTGGGTATCCAGGCGCTTGCTTCAGGTGTTTATTTAAAAAGCCAGGTTTTCAGTCCCTTTCTGAAGTGGTTCAGTGAGGCTGTGGTGCTGAGGTGGAGGGGGTTCCAGGCTTTGGCAGTGAGGTGGGAGGAGATTCATCTGGCACAGCGGTGTATGAGTGGTATCTTTGCGAGGGTGATGTGTGCTGAACGGAGGTTTCTGGTCGGTTGGTGGAGGTGAAGGCAGTGGTTTGGGTAGACAGGTCCTTGGGTATGGAGGGCTTTGTAGGCATGGATCAGGAGCCAATGGAGGCCCTTCAGGTGCTGGGTGATGTGGGTTTTCGTGCACAGGTTGAGGATCAGTCTGGCAGCTGTATTCTGGATCGCCTGGAGTCTTTCCATGACTTCAGTGGTGGTGCCTGCGTAGAGTGCACTGCCATAGTCCATTCGGCTGGTGATGAGGGCCCGCGTCACTATCTTCCTCGTGTCAATGGGGAGCCACTTAAAGATCATGCAGAGCATGTGGAAGCAGGCTGAGGAAACAGGGTTGACCTGACATTTCATGGAGAGTTCACTGTCGAGAAAGATGCAGAGGTTTCGGACATCATATTTCAGTGTGAGGGTGGGTCTGAGATGTGCTGGCCACCAGGAATCATTCAAGAGGGTTGAGGGTCTGCCGACGATGAGAATCCCCATTTTGTCCGTGTTGAGCTTCAGTTGTCCTTTGTCCAGGAGCATACGTTCTTCATACAGTTGTGGAAGTTGGCCTTCATGTTCATGGGGTCTGTTGAGAGCGAGAGGATGAGCTGCATGTCGTCAGCGTGTGAGATGATGTGCAATCTCACAATGTCTGTGAGTGGTGTCATGTAGATGTTGAAGAGTGTTGGGCTTAAGGAGGAGCCTTGGGGGAACAGCGTGGATGGTATGCTTGACCTGTGAGGTGAAGGAGGGAGAGGCTGACCCTCTTGGTGCGTACCCTGAGGAAGGGTGCCATCCATCTGAGTGCATCATCTGTGATCCCAATCTGGCATAGTCTGTTGATCAGTGTGTGGTGGGAGACAGATCAGAATGAGTTTTATGGGACTTCCTCTAAGTGGGTCCCTTTGCGTACCCTATCTTTTTTTCCTTCAGGACTATGCAGTCATCGATGAAGAGATTCAGGGTCTGGTGACCAAAGCTGCCATCTGCCCCACAAATCTCCATCTGAGAGGTTATTGCAACACTGTATTTTGAGTTCCCAAGCAGGGAGGGGGTCACAGGTTAGTCCTCA
The DNA here is from genome assembly GCF_031143425.1 of Pleurodeles waltl. Taxonomy (NCBI): domain Eukaryota; kingdom Metazoa; phylum Chordata; class Amphibia; order Caudata; family Salamandridae; genus Pleurodeles; species Pleurodeles waltl. The sequence continues at coordinate 100,944,897 of NC_090445.1, forward strand.
ATTACAATAGATGGGTTATCTCCACTTCAAGATGGAGGGAATCCGTTTACTCAGATATTTCCTCAGGAGACGACTGAATTGTCTGACTCCATCTGAAGCACGCCTATCTCATAGTTCCAATCGTCCCTTCCAATTGTCGGTATCTCCAGTTTCTATGGCAGATTGCCTGGGTCGGGGTCGAGTACTTAGCTCTTTCTTTTGGTCTTTCATTTGCCCTTTGGTGTTGCACCAAACTAATAACGCCTATTGTGGAGTTCTTAAGCGCCTGTGGGTGCAACTCATTATCTACCTAGATTGAGGGAATCTGTTTACTCCGATATCTTCTCAGAGAAGGCGACTGGATTGTCCAACTCCATCTGAAGGATGCCTATCTCATGGTTCCAATCTTACCTTCCTATAATTGTATCTCCACTTTCTATGGCAGAATGCCTGATTTAAGTACTTAGCTCTTCCTTTTGGTCTTTTTTTTTTGCTTGCTGGTGTTTCACAAAACGAATAAAGCCTATTGTGGAATTCTTAAGCGCCTGTGGGTGCAACTCATTCTCTACCTAGATGATCTTCTCATGGCTCAGGAGTGGGACGTCCTTGTGTCCCATTTGAACAAGAGAATTTCCCTTCTTCAGCACTTGGAGGGTCCTTCTGAACATGGAAAGTCCAGGTTGACTACTTCCCAATCTACAGTGTTCCTGGGTCCCAGATAGACTCAGTGATGGTACAATTATTGTTGCCTTCTCACAAGATCAGAGAGTTCAAGAAGGACCTGCGGTCTGTTTTGTTCAAGAGGTTAGTATCTCTGAGGCAGGTAGCTCAGATTGTGGGGTTACTTGACTCCTCCATTCAGGCTATATTTCTGGCTCCCCTTCATTGTCATGGTCTCCAGCAGCTCAAGATTCACCACCTCCAGAAGGCCCTGTCTTATCTGGACTTAGTTCCTATGTTGCGGGACACCAGAATGGAGATGGAATAGTGGGGGAGTAACATAGAGGACTGGAATGGTAGGATCATTTTCAGTTCTCAACGAGACATAGTCATTGAGTCCAATGTGAGCAGATGACGCTAAGGAGCCCATTGTGGCTCGATCTCCACGGGGGGTTGTGGTTGTAGGAGGAACTTCGGCTCCATATCAACTGTCTAGAAATCCTGGCAGTTCCTTTGCCATAAGGGCTCATTCTTCTCAGACATTTTTGATCTGCCTATTGCTCCGGATGGACAGCGTGTCAGTGGTTTGTTACATCAACACATTAGAAGGCAGTAGATCTCACATGTTAGCGGAGATTGCTAAGGAGTTTTGGCATTTTTGCCCACTGTGCAAAATCTCTGTGATTGCGGAACGTCTGCTGGGACAGTCCAACATGATTGCAGACTGGATTTCCAGATTTCTCAGAAACTCCAGCGATTGCAGGTTATTTCCCCCATCTTTCAGTGGCTTCAACATCTTTGGGGTCCATGTTGGATAGATCGGTTTACGTCCCGTCTGAACACGCAGATTCATCAGTTTTTCAGTTGAAGGCTTGACTTCTGGCTGTGGCGACCAATGTATTTCTAAAGGACTGGAGCCTAGGGTTAATGAATGCTTTTCCCCAGGCTCCAGTCCTGGTTCCTCAAGCGGCAGTTCAGGCTTGGCATCAGAGGGCAAATATGGTCGTGGTGAACTCTTTGGAAAGCGCAGCCCTAGTTTCCTACTCTGCTGGATCTGTCTTCTGATCTACCAGTGCAATGCCCTCTGCTGCAGGAGCTTCTGAAGGACCTATTGGACACTCTGCATTCTCTGCTTCTGCAGGAATCTCATTGCCTCAAGGCATGGCATCTTTCAGGAGATGCTGGGGGTCTGCCGGGACCTTCGCAACAGACTGAGCTGTTTGTCACCTAGTCCTTGTCCCCCAGTATCCATAAGCTATATGCTTCAGAATGGCCTCAAGGGGTCAGTTTGTGTGATCCACAGGGGCTTGATGCCGTGAAGGCCAACTTATTCCATGTAGTGAATTTTCAGTCTTCTCTTCCAGTGGATGGTATGGCTTATTATTCTGTGACTAGTTTTTGCTCAGCCATTTCTGCTGGACAAGCTCCCCTGGACAGTAAACCCGACTGTGAGCATCCCTCAGTATGTAGGGTTATGAGGAGAATTTGTGTTTTGAAGCTCCACATCCCAGTTACTCATCTTTTGAATGTCAATGTGGTGCTTCGGTTCCTTCAAGATTGCCCAGAGAATTCCTTGTTGTGTAAACAGCTATCAGCCAAATTGACTATTCTTCTGTCTCTCATCCTGTCATAGGGTCTCGGACGCCATAGCGCTCGACGTTACAGATAGAGTATTTACTCCAAAAGAGGTTTCTTTCCAGGTAAACGAAAATGTTTTCTAAATGCATTTCATACCCTAGTTTTCCTGATGTTCCATAGTTATGTGTTGTTTAATGCCTGAAGGCTTATGAGTTGGCAACAAGTTCAATCAGACGTGATGCTGTGGGCAAGTATTGATTGCTTTACTGAAGCTCTTCAGGCCTGTGGCCTATGCCACGTTGGTGAGGTGGGTAAGATGGTTGCTAGGGGAGTCTGGGGTGGAAGTGTCAGTTTTGAGGGCACACTGGGTGCTATGGCCTCTAAATCCTTTGTGTTGAGGTCTCATTTAGAGGACATTATGAGAGCAGCTTATTGGTCTTCTGACTCTACTATCAAACATTTAGTTTTATAAGCCTATTTTAAATGTTGCATTGGTGGTGGTGGATCAGCTTTAAAGAAGCATAATCAGAGCCTCTCGTCCTGACATAGAATAAAAAAAATTCAAGAATTTGCGTCAAGAATTTTCAATTCTATTTAGGACACGGAGGTGACGATTATCCCCACCCTCATTGCAGTGATTATTTTTTCATGATATACATATATGATGTTGCTGTTGTTCCTGCTTATGTATTTAGTTTGCGGAGTATGCAAAGATTATGCCATTCTATTTTTTTTCTTAACCAAAAGCAGAGTTGAGCTTTTGCAGCTTGAAGATCCGTGGTATGGTTCCTGTTGGTGACATTCTGGTCAATGTTCAAGGTTTTTTCTGCGATGGCTGGCATGTGTCTGCATTGGCGTGTTTGAAGGACTATTGGAGCCTCGCTCGTTGAGATGTATGAAGTTCTGTTAAGCTGTTTGGATTACGAAAGAGGAATCATCGTTGTGGTTCGGCCATGATATAGGGGTTGGTTGGCCCTGAGAGGCCACTGGACCTATGAGAAATATAGCTTTTGTGTTGGCTGCTGTGAAGTTTTGCAATGAAGATAGAGAAGCATAATCCTCGCCTCCATATCCATAATAGAATTGAAAATCCTTGACGTAAATGTTTGTCCGCAAGAAGTAGTCTTTCCACTGTGCCTTTTGCAAAACAGGAACCAAAACACTTGGCTCGTGCACTTCTTCTCCCATTAGTAGAGAAGCAGGACTTGGAAAGGTGACAACAGGAAAATACAACCACACCTGCTTACTTCAGACAAGCCCGTACATGGTTAACAAAGGTCTACAGCAGAAAGCTGGGCTGTGGGGGGGAAATAACCTTCATGCTGTCTCTTTGCTGCAGAGTGCACAGGAATATCCAATGACAAGCTTGCAGGATGGATGGCCATGGTTTGAATCCTAGCAAGGCTCGCTCAGCATGCCATCCTACTCAGTAAAACTGAATGTGTTTTCAAAACTGACAAGTGTAGTAAAAAGGGCTATAAAAAACAAAAAACAAAAACACATCTTTTTTATATCTCTGTGTATTCCTGAACACCAGTGCGTTATGTTATTCCAATTTTCTGACCTTTGCAGTATGTTACGAGATTGTTTTGTAGAATGTATATGTTTAAGTACTGTTCCATGTTCTGAGTTCCTGACACTGTTTGGCAGTCAGGGGTATCCGGTCAAATTCCTTTGTGCGGAGCAGCATGGGAGGTCGGTCGTGGTAACCTCACATTGCTACGTATCACCCCGCATCTATGCTCTGCTATCAGACTGGTGTGTTCACGTCAATCAGGATTTATTCATGTACGTCGTCTGGTCAAAGCACTTGGTACAGCGCCTATCAGTTGGAGTATGCCCTCAGGAGTGCCATGGTGTTGATGAACTGTTTCACCATAAGTGAATCGAAGTGATTAAGGCCCTCATTTTAACACTGGCGGTAAATGCAGCCTACCGCCGCGGCGATGGCCGCCAAAGGACCATTGCCGTTGCTACCATCCGTTTGCCAAATTATGACCACAGCCAGATTCCCGCCACAAGAAGGGCAGAAATGGCGGAAATCTGGCTGTGGCCATACTGGCGGATGGTGGTAAAGTTGCGCTGCTACCAGCAGTAGCGCCACGCCAGTATACCACTGCCAGCTGTATCATGACACATGATACGGCCTGGCGGTGTTCTGCTGACGGGTGCTGCTGGCTGTAGACCCCCTGGATGCAGGTAAGTTGGGCTTCCAACAGGGGAGAGAGTGGGGGGTGTTTGTGTGTGTGTGTGTGGGGGGGGTTGTGCGATTGTGTGTGAATGCGACTGTGTAGTGTTGTGTGCATGGGTGTATGCATGTGTGAGAATGAGCGTACAAATGGAAATGTGAATGTGTCTGCATGTCAGTGTGAATGTGTGTACGGATGTGTGCGAGTTGAATGGATGCATGCATGAATGAATGCGTGTATGCCAGTGAGAGTGTGTATGCGTTTCTGCGAGTGTGCGTGTATGGGGGGGTGGGGGACTGGAAGGGGGCATGGGGGGTGTCTGGGGAGTGTTTGGGGGGGAGCCTCCTACCAGTGACGGGGGAGGAATTCCCTGTCCTTTGTAGGGCCTACCACCATGGTTTTCGTGGCGTTGCGAACGCCACGGAAATCATGGCAGTAGGCAGGCTCAAAATGCTGCCGGCGGTACAATAGCGGCCTACAGGCTGGAGATTGTTATCTCCGGCCCGGTGCCTGCTACCGCCATGGCGGTAGGAATGGTAAATTGGCGGGTTGGCTGCAGCCAACCCACCAATGTCATAATGTGGCGGTATGTATTGCCAGCCAGTTGGCGGTACTATTGCCACATTATCACCTGCCGCCAGGGTCATAATGACCGCCTAAGTGTTGTTTCAGTGACAAGCACACCGCTTTTCCACCTGCAGAGAGTTGATTTATTGGTGACAGGCACACCTTCAGAGCCTGGTTCGATACCAGTGTTTCAAGTGGATGTTTTCTGCTGTGACAGGCACACCTTTTTAAATTTCCAAGAACCAGCAGAGTGTATTTGCATATTTCATCAACTTTGCCTTTGGGTTTTTAGGGATACCTATAAGATTATAGTTGCCTTTGCTTGCAATGAAATACATAATCTACTTTGTGTTAGTTTTCATACAAAGTTCCTCAAATTATTATGGCAGTTAATTCTCTTCAGTTTGTTCAATTAACACCATTTTTACAGAACCCTGGAAAGCCACCAATTATTTGGACACATTGGTTAAGCAGTTTTGAGAATTATTTGGTAGCAATTGATGCCACAAAATTTGAGCCCCAAAAAAAAAATGGCAATTTAGTCACCATGGTCATGAAAGCAAACAGACATTCAACATCTTACCTGAAGCAAGTACGTCAACGGATTTTGAAGGGTCGTGGAATGTCTACACTGAGGCAATGGCTAGATTAACTAATAAGTTCTCAGAATAGCCCAGTGTACTGCTGGAAAGATTTAGGCCCTCATGACGACTTCGAGAGTCTTTGAAAAATACTGCCGAAGCCGCGGGAGCCAACATACCTCCAGTGCTGGCGGTGTGGCTGGCCCCCTATCATGACCTTTCCACGGGGACAGTGGACGGAAATAGCGTCACATCAACATTAAAGCCAGCTCATAATAGAGCCGGCGGCAATGTTGATGTTCAGCAGGTGCAGAAGAAATGCGCGATGGGGCTGTGCCTGTGGGCCCCTGCACTGCCCATGCCAAGTGCAGGGGCACCCTGAGTCCTTCTTACCTCCAGCCTTTCTGCAGTTGGGGACTCATAATCCCCAGGTCAGTGCTGCCTGCAGCGCTGCTCTGGGGATTATGACCGCCCGGCGTAAGCCTGGTGGTATATTGGAGGGGCCGGCGGTATGGCCGTGGCTAATGCGCCACAATCATAATACACTGGTGGAACACCGCCAGCCTGTTGGCGGTATGATCGCCAGTGTTCCGCCGGCCACCAGGGTTGTAATGAGGCCCTTAATTTGTTCAGACGTAAACAGTACAGTGAAGAATCTGTAGAAGAGTATATATCTGCCTTGGGCAATCTTACAGCTTTATGCAGTTTTGGGAATTCACTTGACATCTACATACGAGATCAATTTGTTTTCAGCTGTGTGTCTTAAGAAAATTCAAGAATGTTTTCTAAGTTCTAGAGATCCCACTTTATCTGAAGTGATTAGAATAGCTAAAAGAACTGAGAGGTCTATTTTGAGTAATGCTATAGCTTCAGAGAATTTAAATTCATCACAATTTCTAATGTGTATGTCTTAGTGATACTTAGTCTTGCTGCTGTTTCAATCAGACATAAATCTACTGAAAATATACAAAAAAAGGTTCAAGTGTATGCTACAGATGTGGTTCAAAATCTCACATAGCTAACAATGACAATTGCCCTGAAATTAACAGAAGATGTAACAGATGTAACAGTATTGCTCGTTTTCAGTCTATCTGTAGAAATACTAGAGCCAATGTCAAAGTGGGTTGCGTTGAGGTTGATACTGATCAACGTGCAGGCTTTGGCCAAGGTAGTATTAACTATCAGCAAAGAAAATTATTCTGATATCAAAGTCAAAGGACCTTGGTGTTTGGAATACACTGGGGAAATGTATTTAAACATAACGGCAGACTTTGGGCACCAATTACTATAATCTTTGACAGTGTGTACTATGTTCAGTTTGGTGAGATTCCTTTAATTAAGACTAATATTAATCCCAAAGATTTCAGAGAGCAGGATATAGACATCTTAGGGTACTTTATTGACACCCTCACATGTTTAGACATACAAATTATTACTGAAATCTTTGTAGCTCTCAAGGGTCGCAACATAATCGGATGGCAAGATTTAGCAGAACTAGGCATCATGCTAGTTCCTGGTGCTGAAAATCCCATTGTCTGACAATTACATTTCCTTTGTAGAACCTGATGAGGGAAATGCTATTAACAAAATAGTATGCACGTTCCCAGACACATTCACAGAGAGTATTGGAAATAGTACTAAATTTGAACATTGTATTCAACTGAAACAATCTGCTATACTGACAGCACACAAGGTGAGACCTGTGTCCGTGGTTGTTAAAAATGAATTAAAATCTTTGTTGGATAAATGATGTTCTGAAAGCATCATTCAACCTACTGAATCCTCTGAATGGGTTAGTCCAGTAGAAATTGTAAGGAAAAAAAACTAGTGAGATCTGTTTATCTGTGGATCATCGCACATTAAACAAGAATATTGTGGATTGTCATCCCTTACTAAAGGTTCATGATCTGTTAGCAAATCTAGGAGGGTCTAAGGTATTCTCATTGAGTCTCAGATCTGCTTACTATCAGATTCTGCTTGCTGCAGAAAGCCAAGACCTCACCATTTTCATCACACCATTTGGTGCATATAGGTTCCTTAGAATGCCTTTTGGCTTAACTTCTGCAGCAAGCATGTTTCAAAGATTCATGGACACCATTTTGAAGGGGATTCTAGGTGTTCAGGCTTTTCAGGATGATGTCGTTATTTTTGCTAAAGACTGCTAGGGAACATAACCTTATATTAGAAAGTTTTTGCAAATTTTAAGAAATTGGTGTCATGTTAAAGAACTAGAAATGTAAATTACTTGTCAAGCAAGTAGACTATTTGGATCACTGTATTTCAGACCAGGGAATCAAACTCAAATTGTCCCTCATCAAGGTAATTCAATATTCAAAACCTCCTGAAAATAAGGATGCCCCTTGTTAATTTTTAGGCCTTTGCGAATATTATTTGTGTTTCATTCATGGTTATGCCCTAATTATTCAACTAGAAAGAAATTTGTCTGGGAGAAGGTTAGTATTGAAGCTTTTGAGAAGATTACGGCTCTCATTACTTCTGCACCCACTCGTTCAGCATTTACAGCAGGCAAGCCATGTGTTTCAATAGTGGATGCCAGCCAGATGGGTTTAGGGGCAGTTTTATCTCTGAGTTGAAAATCTGGAAAAAACATTCCCCTAGCATTTTGCACTTTAAACAAAGTTGAAGCTGATTATAGCACGATACAACGAGAAGATTTTGCTTGTTCATGGGCCACTGAGAAGTTCCGAAATTTTTTGTGGGGCATTAGGTTTGAAGTACATACTGATCACAAACCCCTGATATACATGCTTTATTGAAATGGTGCTGGGAAGGCATCAGCTAGGCTGGTGAGGATTTTGTCCAAGTTGCAAGAATAAAATGTTTCCATAAAGTATTTACCGGGTGGCAAAAAAGCTAGAGCTGATTGCATTTCTCGTATGCCTTTGGTAGTTGAGTCTGATGTTTCAGAGGATGATGTAGAATGTGTTGTTGCACTGATTGAAGACACTTGCAATACTACTAAAATAGCAATTTCTAAAGAGAATTGGTTAGAAGTTCTTCAATCTGGTGTTGTTAACTTCTGCATGCACATTTTTTAGAGATGAATGGCCCAAAGAAAGGAATTTGGAGTGAAGCCTAAAGAGTGAATTGACTATTGTAGATGAATTTCTTTTGAGGCATTATTTGTTGGTGCCTCCGTTGTCTTTGCTTAAGGTTTTGCTTGATATTGCTCATGAAGGGCATCTCTGCGTAACAGCCACTGTCCACAATCTAAAACAAATTTACTGGAGGCCTGGCATAGATACGAATGTGAATAAATGGGTCAATGACTGTGCAATTTGTTTAGCCTCAGATAAACATTGGCCCGAGGGGCCTTGGATTAAAGTTCCAGTGGATTTGAGGTTCCTTTTGAGTTATTGCCTATTTCAAGGAAGTAACTAATCGTTCTTGTTCATTACTTCTCAGAATTGCACCATTTTGATTTAGTGGCTTCACCTGCTATCAATACGGTTATCATTTTTGAAGAAAATATTTCATATAGAAGGACCCCAAAGAGAATTAATAACGGACAATGGGACACATTTTAAATCTCGAGAAATAAAAAACCTTGCTGACTGTCATATTCTGCACAAACAGGTTGCATTTACTTGCCATCTTCTAATGATTTGGTTGAACGTGTCAAAAATGTTCTTAAAGGAGTCCAAACAGGGTTAATGCTGAGATTTTTCTGAGAAACAAAACCTAGAACTATGTAACAACTCCACACCGTATGCCAGACGTTTCTCCTTTTAAGTTGCTTTGCAACAGATTACCGAGGTCTATTTTGAATCTTAATCGGATTCAAGACTTGAAGAGTTTGGACAATCATGTTAATTTAAGAAATTAGGTAGATAAAAAAAGTGCGATAGAAAATTACATCAAACCATAAACATCAAATTAAACAAGTTGATTTTAAGGAAGGAGATGGAATGGTTTCTTACCTGTAACTCCAGTTCTCTCGTAGGGGTATTTCCATGATAGTCATAAGCACTGAATAGTTCCGCGCGCCTGTGGGGACCCCGGAGCACTGTTGTGAAGTACATTATTAAGTGCAAATATCAGCCCATTGAAAAAAAAGGTCTGTGAAAAAACACTTAAGAATAACAATGTGCAGCCTATGTGAACAGCTACACAGGCCAAATTGTTAAAAGAAAAACAGTTGTAATGTAAATTCACATTTAAACACCTATTTATTCTATAAATATATTAACAAATACATTCTCATATTTTATTTACACCTCTCATGAGAATAAAACAATGCAGGGCAGTGTAGCCCATAGGCTGCCATTATACAGAATGAAAATAGAGCTGTGCCTTTAAGAAAGTAAAGTCTTCCTGTTTCCCATCATGCACAGCAAAAGGCAGCTGCCTCAGTTCTTTTTTGGAGGCTTGTAACCTGACATGAAGAAACAAAACATTTGTTGGAGTACCAACCTCGATAATATTCATGGCAACTTGTTCTATGTCAACTCCACCGGGGAGGAGGGAGAGTTGCTTATGACTATCATGGAAATACCCCTACGAGAGAACTGGAGTTACAGGTAAGAAACCATTCATTCTCTCGTAGGGGATTTCCATGTATAGTCATAAGCACTGAATAGAGTAGCAAGCCCATCCCCATAACCGCGGTGGAGTAGACAGAAGAATACTGACAAAACATGAATCATGCAAATAAATTCTTAAGCAAGGCCTGTCCAACCTGCGCCTCTGCCCTAGCGTCTGTATCAAGGCAGTAATGCTTAGTAAAGGTATGGACCGACTTCCAAGTGGCAGCCTTGCATATTTCTGCCAAAGGGACATTTCTCATCAAGGCTGCAGTAGCTGCCTTCCCTCTAGTAGAGTGGGCTTTTGGCCTACCACCAAGGGATTTGTTTGCTAACTGATAACATAACATTATACATGAAACAATCCACCTGGATAAAGATTGTTTAGACGTGCCCAACCCTGTTCTAACTGGGCCATAGTTAATAAAAAGCTGTTGTGATATCCGTAAGGTTTTTGTCCTGTCCAAGTAAAATTTCAAGACTCTCTTTACATCCAGAGAGTGCAGAGTTCTCTCAGCAGAAGTAGTTGGATTTTGAAAGAAAGTCGGTAATGAAATTGTTTGGTTCACATGAAAGTCGGAGACTACATTAGGTAAAAATTTTGGATGAATTCTCATTACCACTTTCGCAGAATGAAAAACCGTGTAGGGTTCTTGAGCGCAAAGGGCCTGGATTTCGCTAACCCTACGCGCTGAAGTGATTGCCACCAGAAAAGCAGCTTTCCATGTGAGATGTTGAAGCGATGCCTTATGTATCGGCTCAAATGGAGGCAGCATCAGACGTGATAGGACAACATTCAGTTCCCATGGAGGAGAAGGCTTTCTAATGGGGGGAAAAACCTTTTTTAAACCTTCCAGGAAGTCCTTAATAATCGGAATCCGAAAAAAGGAAGTTTGTGAAGGACTCTTTCTGTATGCCGTTACAGCTGCCAAGTGAACTTTTATTGATGACAGTTGTAAGCCCGATTTTGCCAAACTTAACAAGTATGGCAGGATAGATTCCTCTCCACAGGAAACCGGGTCAATGTTGTTGTCTAAGCACCAGATGCAGAATCTTTTCCACTTGCTTGAATAAGCTGATCTTGTGGAAGGGCGCTTTGCTTCTTTCAGAATTTCCATACAGTCCTGAGGTAGGTTCAAGTGTCCATATTGCACTAGCTCAGGAGCCATGCTGCCAAACTCAACGATGAGAGGTTGGGATGAGATATCTGCCCTCTGAACTTCGTGAGCAGGTCCGGACGATAAGGCAGCCTGATGTGTGGTTTGAGTGACCGGTGAAGAAGGTCTGGGAACCACCATTGGCGTGGCCACTCCGGAGCAATTAGGATCATTTTGGTCTGAGCATTGGATAACTTCTGGAGGACCGCCGGAATCAGGGGAAGCGGTGGAAAGGCGTAAAGAAATGCTCCTGACCAGCTTATCCACAGGGCATTCCCCAGTGTCCCTGGATGGTAATATCTGGAGGCGAAGTTTTGGCATTTTTTGTTTTCTGGGGTTGCGAATAGGTCTATAGAGGGGGTACCCCAAAGTGCGAAAATGGAACGAACGACGTCGTCGTGTAGCACCCATTTGTGGTTCTCGTCCATTACCCGACTGAGGGCATCCGCTTGAACATTCTGGATGCCGGGCAGGTGAGTTGCCACTAGCGACAGGTTCCTGGCCAGAAGCCAATGCCAGATTGTCTGAGCCTCTCTGGATAAAATTCTGGACCTGGTGCCTCCTTGTTTGTTCACGTAGTACATAGTGGCCACGTTGTCTGTCTGGAGAAGGAGAGTTTCTGTTCTCAGAGAGGGAAGGAAGGCTTTGAGCGCAAGGTGGACTGCGCGAAGTTCCAGCAGGTTGATGTGATAGAGACTCTCTCTCTGTGACCACTTGCCTTGGACTCGGAGATGTTCCATGTGCGCCCCCCATCCGAGCAGTGACGCATCTGTTACGATGGTTTGAGCTGGAGGCTGTTGTTGGAACAGAATCCCCACCAAGAGATTGCTGGGTAAACACCACCACTTGAGGGATTGTAGGGCGTGAGGAGAAAGGAGGACTTTGTTCTCCCAATAGTCCCTCAGTTGACACCACTGATCCTCCAGGTTTTCCTGTAATGGTCTCATATGGAGGTGAGCATTGGGAACAAGATGGATACAAGACGCCATCGACCCCAGTAGAGAAGCTATTAGTCTTGCAGTGGCCTGAGGACTTTCCTGCAGTTGTTTGCACTTTTGGAGAATCGATAATCGTCGTTCCTCCGAAGGAAACACCTTTCCTAGCTTGGTATCTATAATGGCCCCTAAGTAATGCAACCTCTGAACAGGCGTTGCTGTGGATTTCAGTAGATTGACTTGAAGACCGAGCTTCTGCAACAGCTGTAGAGTCCATTTGAAATGTTGTTGCGCCTCGAGATAACTGGAGGCCTTTATGAGCCAATCGTCTAGATAGGGGTAGACAAATATTCGTTGTTTCTTCAAGTGGGCGGCTACCACCGCCATGCATTTGGAAAAAGTTCTCAGCGCTGATTTGAGGCCGAAAGGTAGAACCGCAAATTGGTAATGACGTTTTCCGACGGTGAACCTTAGGAATTTTCGATGTTTCTTGGTCACCGTAATATGAAAGTAAGCGTCGCAAAGGTCTATTGCACAGAGCCAGTCGCCCTGACGTAGATGTGGGTAAATTTGGTGCAAGGATAGCATCCTGAATTAGTCTTTGCGAATCCACTTGTTTGCTGTCCTTAGATCTAAAATGGGCCGAAACTCTTGTTTGTCTTTTTTCGGTCCAAGGAAATATCTTGAATAAATCCCCTTCCCTTGCTGGCTGATCGGGACGGGTTCTATGGCTCTTTTTTGCAATAGGGTAGTGACTTCTAACTGAAGAGCTTTGAGATGGCGGTTGGCTGTCTTGGGTGGAACAGATGGTGGAGGACTGGTGAATCTGAGAGCGTAACCATGTCTCACAATATTCAATACCCAGGCGTCTGATGTGATGTGTAGCCACTCGTCCAGATGATTTGAGATACTTCGATACTTCCCCCTACCGGAGTGGATAACGGAGGAGGGGGAAGCGAAGATTCAGGGCTTAGACGTGGGAGTCTGTCGAGTTGTCTGAGTTTGGGGTGTTGAACGACCCCTTGTCGACCTTCGCTGTGTGGAGAAACTCCTTTGATGCTGCTGTTGTTGCTGCTGCTGGGGGCGTGAAGACATCCAGTGTGGTGACTGATACCGGTGGGTGAAAAGTCGTCGTTGATATGGCCGGAATACCTTTCGTTGTTCTTTCGGTCTTTCCATGCCTACCGCTTTCAGGGTATCTAACTCAGCCTTCATTCTGGCCATCTCGTCATCAGCATGAGAACCGAACAAGGTGGAGCCCGAGAAAGGTACATTTTGTATTCTCTGTTGTGCTTCCGGTTTGAGTGATGTGAGTCTCAACCATGCATGCCTTCTGAGTGCTATTCCGTGAGCATAATTGTGTGCGGATAGCACCGAAGAGTCAGCTGCAGCATTTATAACTTGGTTAGAAACCATGGCTCCCTCACCCACGACCTCCAGGAAATCTTCCCTTTTGTCCTTAGGAAGATGTTCCGCAAATTGCATTATAGAGTCCCAGAGGGCCCGATCGTATCGCCCTAATAAAGCAGTAGCGCTGGCTGCTTTCATCGTGATGGCTGCAGTAGAACATACTTTTCGTCCTGCAGCATCTATCTTTCTGCTCTCTTTATCTGGAGGTGAAGAGGAAGACGGTGATGTCGAATGCAATTTCTTTGCCACTACTATGACCACCGAATCCGGTACTGGGTCCAACCTCAAGAATAGAGGATCTTGTTCTGGTGGACGATATTTTTTAATTAGTCTGGAAGGAGCAGACTTCGTTGCGGCCGGTGCAAGGAAAATATCCATTGCTGGTTCAAGGAGACCTGGAACCAGTGGAAGCAAAGGTCTGGAAGATGTCCTGTGATGTAAGGTCTCGAAGATTACTGACGTCGATGGGGCAGGTACCGCCAGCGGGATGTTCAGTTTGGTCGCCCCTCGTACTAAGACCTCCTGGAACGTATTCACATCATCTATGGGGGACACTCTCGGGGACAGTGAGTCCGATAGGGTTGGAGAGTAGTCCCGTGTAGACGAAGAAGAACGCCTGTGATGTGAATGTTGAGATCTCTGTCGTGATTCATGACGGTGGTGCCGAGAGGAAGATGAGCGTCTAGAGGAATGTCCAGAACGTCTTACAGATCGCGTTGGAGTCCTCAAAACAGACTCTGAAGGAGGAGCCGGAAGAGGAGCCGTAGGTGTTACCGGCGTCTGCGGCAACGGCGACTGTCGCGGAGAGAGTTGTGGAGACGCTGGAAGCAGGATGAGTGAGGCCGAGGATTCTGACGTTGTATAAACCCTTCTAGGCCTTTTTGATTGTCGTCTCGACGTCGACACACTCCTCGACGTCGAAGTACGGTGACGGCGAGTGCCCCTCGACGTCGATTCTTCTCGCCGTTGAGAACCTCTCAACGACGACCCTCGACGTCGCTGTGGTGACAGCGAACGCCTCCGAGGGCGAGCACTCTCCCTCGACGTTGATCGCCCTCGCCGTGTCGACGGCGAGCCGGACTCAGATCTCCTCGACGTGGAACGTCCTCGCCGTGTCGACGGCGACCCTGATCTCGACCGCGAGTGTCCACGCCGTCTCGACGGCGAAATAGCTGTCGACGGCGAACGATGTCTCTTCCTCGCCGGTGAACCACTCCTCGACGGCAAGCATGTTGGCGCCTTTCCCTGTCTCGACGACGACGCTCTCGACGTCGTCGGAGACCTGTGCCGTTTTTTAGCAGGTCTGGTCGGAGTTATAGAGGAAACAGGGTGAGCCCTGGTAGAAGACTGACCTTCTCCTCGCTGTGTGGTAGAATGGCCACTTTTTCTCCTGTCCTCTTTCGCCTGTAGTCAGATTTTCTCCCTGTCACGAAGAGTCCTTCTGGAGAAAGTTTTACAGATGTCACACGACTCCGGTTTGTGGCTGGATGGAAGGCAAATTATACAGACCCGATGTGGATCTGTTTTAGCCTTTTTTCTGCCACAAGAAGGGCATTTGTCAAAAAGTGAAGGCATTTCTGAAGTAGAAAAACCTCAAAATTCTGTCAGAATTTAACAGAAAAAAGTAGGAAATGATCACTCAATGTTAAAAACGTCGAGTGAAATTGAAATTCAAAAGGTTTTTAATGAATTTCTGTCACAAAAAGATTTTGTGAGGTAGAGCTCAATGCTTCAGGGTCCTGTCAGAAAGGAGCCGGAAAAAAGAACTGAGGCAGCTGCCTTTTGCTGTGCATGATGGGAAACAGGAAGACTTTACTTTCTTAAAGGCACAGCTCTATTTTCATTCTGTATAATGGCAGCCTATGGGCTACACTGCCCTGCATTGTTTTATTCTCATGAGTGGTGTAAATAAAATATGAGAATGTATTTGTTAATATATTTATAGAATAAATAGATGTTTAAACGTGAATTTACACTACAACTGTTTTTCTTTTAACAATTTGGCCTGTGTAGCTGTTCACATAGGCTGCACATTGTTATTCTTAAGTGTTTTTTCACAGACCTTTTTTTTCAAAGGGCTGATATTTGCACTTAAGAATGTACTTCAAAACAGTGCTCCGGGGTCCCCGCGGGCGCGCGGAACTATTCAGTGCTTATGACTATACATGGAAATCCCCTACGAGAGAATGGGTTATTATTAAAAAAACAACAAAGTTAAAATGGGGAATCCAGATTTTCACTGCCTTCCAAAATTCTAAAAGTTTCAAATGGTGCTGTGTCAGTAGACGGCAAAGGATGGTGCAGTAAGAGGAGTTTATTTAAAATGTCATCTGTACAAGCACATAAAATTCAAGAAGTAAACACTAAGGGAATCAAATCACACAGTGATAATACAAATGGCATTGCATGGCTTCATGATTTCAGTCCATGTTCTAATTTTGAACATTTGGATCCCTGGACTAATAATAACCCAAATGATAATAACTCAGATATTTTGTCTAATGTTGGGTCTGATTCTTCTACTATGGAACAAGTGGTTAACTCTGAGGTGTGTTCTTCTCATAGTATCAAAGTAGAGTTTCTCGCAATGTTTCTATTCCCACAAGGTTCAAAGATTATTATTTACAGTAATGTTATCCATTTGGTTTTAACGTTATTTATTCTGGATGTATTATTATTAATAACGTTTCCTATATTAAGGGGAAGATGCTGTGGTATATTACTCCAATATTCTTTCCTCTGTATTGTATGTCACAAGATGTGCTTAGCATGTGTTTGGTAGAATGTATATGTTTAAGTATTGTTCCAAGTTCTGAGTTCCTGACGCTGCTTGGCATACAAGGTATCTAGTCAGATTCCTTTGAGCCAAGCAGCGTGGGTGGTCGGTTTTGGGCTGTTTGCTCTACAAGAAGAAATAAAAGCTTCATTAGCATTTTGCTGCTTGTCTCTGCATTTGTTATTCATGTGAAAGGCCCATTCAACAATCAGCAAAGATGGAAAAGTGATCTAGTGTCAACTGTTTAACTATGGCAGATTTGCAATCATTGTTATCAGTTAATAAGCTGCAAATGAACATGAAACAAGTAGAGAAAGGAATTGGTGGAGTATGCATTAAACATTGATGCACACCACTGTGCTGTGTTCTAATAGAAATTCACAAAAGTCTGCAATGCATCCTAGGTAGTTACCAGAGATTATTTCAAGCAATTAATTTATTACTGTTTTGTTTGTCATCACTGGTAATACCACAAATTCCCTGGCAATTGACATCATCAGTGGCATCACTGAAGTCACTAAGAGAGCAGTGGGGCTGAGCACAGTGTATCAAGGTCTCACCAGTTTAGCAAAGTAGAACCCCAACCAGCTCTATGGACTGTGCTGCTGAGTGCTGCACCTTGAGGGTAGGGTCTAGCACCCAGAACACACTAGACATGGCCAAAGCCCATGCCCCGAGAACACTTGATGCCACTTAAGGAAATGCCCAGTTGTCCTTGGAGGAAGTGGTACTGACCCAGAGATCATGCTTAATGTGGTATCTTGGGATAGTGGCTTTCCGAACTCTCTGATCAGAGCTAAAAGTGATGTTAGGTGGTGCATGGGGCCTTGGAGTGAAGCTGCAGAGTCCATGAAAAGCCTGGCCCAAGGGAGGCCATTCGCTCAGTGCACCCTGTGCAAAGATGAAGGCTGTGTTCAGTGGCTTCTTGAGGTAGGGGCACCCGAGCAACTAGTGCTTGTTAGGATTTGACAAATTAGGCTCTAGGTTCGACATCTCTGTTCTTGTAATACCAGGGTAGGACTGGAACAGAAAATAGGTCTGGAAATAAAACTGGCCCCCATTTCTGAATTAGAAAAGAAAAACTGGCCCCATTAGTAAACTAGAAAACTAAAAAAAGTGGCCCATGTTTGCAAATTGGGGCAATTTCTACTTTGTAAAGACACACTGTATATGTGTTTTTAAGGTTTTTACGGTGTTTTAAGACTGCATTGGATCTGAGCTTACTGTAGGCAATAGAGGAGTCTTGGTAAGGCACCAAGACTCGCTGCGCACGCCACACCAAATAAACTCAGGGTGCAGCTTGGTTTTGGTTCGGCTGCGAGCTGGGTTATATATTCTCCCACTCCGTTACCCAATACCCCGCCTGCTCGCACCACTTTATTTTAAACCTCTTTTACTTCACCCCTGGTTACAACCACAACCCGTGGTAGGAAGAGGGGAAAACTGGCCAGAAGGGGGAAACCCCCTCTATGGCAAGCTTCAGTGGTAATGCCCGGCAACCAGTTCACGTCACTGGGCACAACATTACATAACTCCAAAAATTAAACAATAATGAAATAATACCCAGGATGGATTCAGTTTAGTCACACCAGAGGTTGGACCAGCACATGATTAGACCTCCCAAGGATTAGGCCACAAAGTCTTGGAGCTTGACGGACGGCAGCGGGCTGCGCCTCAAGCCGTACCTCGTACGGACAGATCGATCTGGGATCCCCGCAGCTTGGGGCTCAGATGGCTCAGTCTCAAGAGACCTGGCGGGATAACGCAGGGGCATGCACTTAGTCCATGTCGTCCCCAGAAGTGTCAGGGAAGCTGTCATCAGAGGGGGTGCTAGATGGCATGTCTACAGGTGAGGTGATCATTGATGTTGGCCCAGACGACGGGGCTGAGGAATGAAAACGTTTGAAAACAGATACATTGAGGGTGAGTTCTTCTGATCCTCTGCGAGCGACTACTAGGGTGCGTTGACACCATACAATTGTCCAGGGGTGAGGGTCAAATGGCAACCTGAACTTGCTACCAGGGTTTCTGTTTTTCACCAGCACCTTGTCGTCTACTCTGAGATCCGACGTTTTGGCACCGCAGTGACAGTTCGCTCGATCATTTGTGATTCTTTGCCTTTCATAGGTCTAGTCATCATTGATAGAACTGGGTGCCCAGCCTGGGTGGTGGGGATTAGCCTTGCACTACTCGCCCAATAGATAGATGAGCAGGGGAGCATCTTGTTGTTGCATGGGAAGTCAGACGATTGTTTTGTAGGAATGAGTAGATGGCCAGTTCAGGGGATTGATGAGATGCACTGGCAATTCTAACAACCTTGTCAAGAGTTCTCATGAATCTCTCCACTTGCCGTTTGCTTGGGGCCAGCAGGGTGTTATCTTCTTGTGGAGGATTCCTGTGGACGTCAATCTCTCGACCTTGGAATAGTGGTCCATTGTCCATTCGCAACTCCTTTATGAGGCCGTGAGGAGCTAGAATTTTTTTCTATTTTGGGGATCAACTTGGTGGCTGTTAGGGACTGGAGGATCTGCACCTCTGGATACTTTGAGTAGTCATTAAGGATGACTAACGTGTGCCGACCATCTGGCAGACTTCCAAAATCAAGTCTCACTACCTCCCACGGCCGACCTGGTCCACGTTCGGTGGTGATGGGGCTCGGAGGACTGGGGCTTCCTGCCGCTTGGCACCATTCACTCGATCGGATCATGGTTTCCACCTTTTCATCCATCATGGGAAACCACACTTTGGCCCTCAATCGTTTTTTGGTCTTCACCATGCCCTAGTAACCCGTATGGGCTAACTGAACAGCCTGATCTGTGAGGCTGGAGGGGATGACGAGACAATGTCCACGGAGGAGGCATCCGTCCGGATCTGCAGTGAGTTCTTCTCGAACATGGTGTAAGCTCTCCATCATGCGCCTGTATTGCATTGTCAGTTGGGACCACTGTCTTTTGAGAACGTGCCATTGGCCACTCCGAACGGCGGCAAGCACCTTTTGGACACACTCGTCCTGTGTGGTGGCTTGGCGGTGCTCCTCATTAGAGATGGGTCGAGGGCGAGATCGTTCTGCAACGTATCTAACATACTTGCCTGCTTCCTGCACCTCTCTCTTCTTCTTCAGTAGCTGACCGTGGGCGGTGCGAGAGGTAATCCGCCGGATTGTTGGATCCTGGCTGATATTCCATTTGACAGTTGTATTTTTGAAGTTGGAGCAACCACTTCTCAATTCAAGGAGGTGCTCAATTCAAGGAGGTGGGTTAGATGCTGTTTCTTTATAAAGGGGAAGCAAAGGCTTGTGATCCGTTAAGACTGTGAATGGATGTCTGTACACGTATAGGTGGAAGTGCCTACAGTCAAAATGTATTGTAATGGCCTCTTATTCTATCTGTGACTATCTCAGCTCAGTCGGGGTGAGAGACCGACTGTCGTAGGCAATGGGAGACCAGTCCTCTTGATCAGTCTTTTGTAGTAGCACTAGTCCTTTTGGGCCTGATCTACAGCTGTGGTGGTGTCCTTGGAAGGGTCGAAGTACCTCAGTGTGGTATCTGCGCTTCTTTGGTATCTTGAAACACAGCGTTTTGGGCGGGCCCCCACTCCCATGGTGTTGCTGATTTGGTGAGGTCTTGTAGCAGTTGCGTTAGGGGGGGTGAGACCTTTGAGGATACTGCCACAATAGTTGAGCATTCCTAGGAAGCTGCGTACTCCGGTTACTGTTGTCCGGAGAGGTGCAGCTTTGATGTCTTGGACTTTGGTCGGATCAGAAGCAACACCTTCTGATGAAAAGACGTAGCTGAAGAAGCGCAACTTCCTCTTGAGGAACTCATACTTGTTGTGATGGAGGGTCAAACCCGATTCGTGGATCCTCTGGCGCACCTTCCTAAGGTGACTCTGGTGCTCTGACAGGGTGCGAGCATGCACGAGGATGTCGTCACTGATGTTTAGAACACCAGGGAGGTCAGCCAGAAGTTCGTGGATGGTATTTTGGAACACCTCGGCAGCACTAGAGATTCCAAAATTGAGTCAGCGATAGCGACGGAGCCCTACATGTGTTGAGAAAGTTATGTATCGGGACTCCTCAGCAAGAAACAGCTGGTGGTATCAAGATCTCAAGTCTAACTTGCCAACAGGCTCTGCTGATTTCGCTGATCAGGTCATCTATGGTTGTGGTGAGGTGTCGTTCTCTCTTGATGGCTGCATTGGGTAGTCTCATGTCGACACAAATCCTCACCTCTCCTGGCTGCTTGGGCTTCCTGGCAATCCTGATTGGAGATACCTTTGGCGTTGGACCAGTTACTTTGTTAATTATGCCTGCTGCTTCGAGGTTGTCTAGTTCCTGTTCGATCTGTGGTCTTAGGTGAAAAGCGATATGGCGATGACGAAGGGCTACCGGCTGGATGGTCCTCTCAATATGCAGTTTGATCTCCTTGTTCTTCAAACAGCCAATACCCTCGAAGATGCCAGGGAAATATTTCAGTATGTCTGCGATAGACTCTTTGTATACTCCAAAGGTAAAAGACACTGGGGGTCATTCTGACCTTGGCGGTCTTTTCGCAAGACTGCCGAGTTACCGCCGCGGTGAAGACCGCCGACCGCGGCGGTATGCCGCTGTGCGCATTCCGACCGCTGGGAGCGTTCTGCCGGAAAACCGCCAGCAGCCACACTGGCGGTCGGCGGGAAAGTGGAGACTGGTCAACCTCCACCGCCACGCCAGCAGAACACCACCCACAGAATTACGACCCACATTTCTGTGTGGCGGTCTTCTGTTGGCGGTCTTCTGTTGGCGGTCACCTCCCCATGGCTCCTGTCCGCTCCCGGAGGACCAACGCACACGGTAAGTTGATCGTCCGTGAGGGGAGGGGGTGGGGGGGTGTTGTGTGATGTGTGCGTGCATGGGGGTGTGCGTGTGAGTGTGTAGAGGGGGTGTGTGAGTGCGTGCATGCGGGCGGGGAGTGCTGCTGTGCCTATGGGCAATGTGTGTAGTTCGGCGGGTGCGCATGTCGGCATGTATGTGTGCGGGTATGTGTCCCCGTTGTGTATGTGTGTGTGTAGGGGGTGTGTATATGTGCATGTTGGGGGTGTGTGCATGTCGGGGTGCGTGTATGTGCATGTCGGGGTGGGGAGGGGGTTCGTACCACCTCTGGGGGGTGGCAGGGGGGTGGAGGGTGTGGGGGGAGGACTCGGGGGGGTAGTGGGGGGTGGGGGAGACCCCTATCAGTGCCAGGGAAGGAATTCCCTGGCCCCGATAGTGCCTACCGCCATGGTTCGCATGGCGGTTCCCGACCGCCAGAAACCGCGGCGGTAAGCAGGGTCATGATACCGTTGGCGGTCTTGGGTCGACCGCCGGACCGGAGTGCGCAGACTCCAGCCCGTCGGTCATGACCGCCGTGGCTGTCGGAGTGGGGAAGTGGCGGTCGATCGCGGCGGTGACCGCCGCGGTCAGAATGCCATTTTTTTGACCGCCGGTCTGTTCGCGGTCCGACCGCCGCCGACCGCCAAGGTCAGAATGAGGGCCACTATGCCTAAGGCTTTGGCGGCTCCACACCCTAGCAGCATGCCATGGCCGTCTTTTGCCACATATACTTGTCGTTCAATTGAGTAGGGATCGTATGCCAATGTCGGTTTGAACTTTGCCCTCATGGCAAGTGGGGAAGACTTGCCATAGGCAAATACTCCAATGGTTGTTGGGGGTCCGATGTGGGGGTGGCTTCATCTCCTCGTGCATGTCAGATGACATGATATTAATTGAGGCACCCGTGTCTACCACTGCTGCGGTTGTGTGTTCTCCAGCTTGTATGCTGCACCTGGGTAGTTGTAGTGTCGTGCCAGATGCCGAGCCAATCGTGAAGATGGAATGAACGGCATGTCCCACATTGTCACCATCATCCATGTCGATGGTCTGGTTTAGTGGACTGAGAATGGCATTGGTCGTAGGGTTCAAAGTCTTTCCTGTTGTTGACCTGCACACCTTCAGGAAGTGGGTAAGTTTCCTGCACCCTGCACATGTCTTTCCTCTGGCCGGGCATTCTAATGGGCGGTGAGAGGGTCATCAGCAATAGCTGCACATCCTGGGTGAGGTGTAGCGCTGTTTGGGTTTCGATTTGTTGGGCGTCGTTGTGCTTGCATTCACCGGTTCTTCTATCACATGTCCATATATAACGCTGCTTCCATATGTGACGCTCTAGTTTTGGAGAGTTTCTTTGTTCTCCCCATGGTGAGTATGTCGGCTAGTGATCGTCCTGAATCTTCTAGGATTCTTTCTTAGCTTTGTGGACATGCACCCTTGTAGTATCTGCCCTCTGATTTCCTCTTTTTCATTTGCGAACTGGCAGGTGCTGGCTAGTTCTTTCAGACGCATGTGGAACAAGTCTATAGATTCTTCTGCCGTCTGTCGTCCCTGGCGAAATATAAAATGCTCTTAGACCATGTTAAGCATTGGCTTGAAGTGGGTATTTAGGGCACCAATTGGTGTGAGGTGGTTTTTGGGCAGCTTCCTCAATGGTTTTGGAAATTCTTTGAATGTCTTTCCCTTCAAGGTGGAGTAGAATTGCTCTTTTGAGAGAGAATGAATGCATAAGACTCGATTCACTCGTGTGCAAAAGGCCGCTTTATTGGAACAGGTGCCCCTGACAACTACCCCCCTAGGCCTTTGCCTTACAAAACGAAAACCTCACTAGACAATGAAATAACCTGACCCCTGCCCCCCGCTCCCCTACCCCGCCCTCCCCCCTACCCTTGTTCTGTCTTTCCCTTCTCCTCTTGTTTCTTTTAATTTTTCCCGTCCTACCCTCTACTTTTGAACCTGTCCGCTAATGAGCAGTCCCCTGCCTGTCATGTCTAAGTAATGCTCCTTCCCCCTCTAATACCTAAATTGCCCTGCCAACTCCGTCCTCCACCCGAGCTTTTAATAGCTGCCCTGCAGCTGCCACTGCTACGGCACGCACCTGTCCAAAGCGACAACCTACTAAGCGCAGACACACCTGTTCCAACAAATACGCCTAAGACTGGGAGGGAGGGAGGGAGGGGAAAAAGAATCCTGCCGCACTAGACCACCCTGGCCACCAGGTCACCTTCGTAAAATGGTGACGGTGGCCACAAAATGTCCGGCTTTATTGCCGGACCGCCCACCAAGATAGGCAGCCCCGGGGCCCAACCGAGTCCAGGGAGAAACCCTCTCTCCCAAACATCCCCGGGGGGGAACTCCTCGTTCCTCTTCCTCCCCCGGGACCCCCATTGGGAGAGAATGAATGCATAAGACTCTATTCACTTGTGTACAAAAGGCCGCTTTATTGGAACAGGTGCCCCTGACAACTACCCTCCTAGGCCTTTACCTTACAAAACTAAAACCTCACTAGACAATGAAATAACCTTACCCCTGCCCCTCCCCTACCCCGCCCTCCCTCCTCCCCTCGTTCTGTCTTTCCCTTCTGCTCTCATTTCTTTAATTTTCCCTGTCCTACCCTCTACTTTTGAACCTGTCCGCTAATGAGCAGTCCCCTGCCTGTCATGTCTAAGTAATGCTCCTTCCCCCTCTAATACCTAAATTGCCCTGCCAACTCCGTCCTCCACCCGAGCTTTTAATAGCTGCCCTGCAGCTGCTGCCACCACCACCAGGAAAAGTCCCCGACTTTTCCTGCCCCCCCAGGACTCCTTGAATAGTGCTTTAACCTGCTCCTTCAGCTGTAACAAATACAACTCCATCCCTACGAATGAAAGATGAACCCCATTGTCCCGAAAAAACTCAGAGTCCTCGAAGCGTAAATCCACGTGTTCCAAAAAGGTAAAACCTTTCTCCGCGCAAAAGCCGTTCATTTCCTTGTTCAACTTCCTCCTGGCCCTTTCTATAGCCCCCGGCTTCCTGCCCCCTTCGCCAAACCCGGCGCGGAACAAAACCAGTGAAAATCACGTGACAGCCCCTCCACTGTTCTAACAAGACCTGCAATTCTCTCTTCATAACTTTCAGAAGATTAAGCCCTGTGTTGACCACTAAGTCGTTTCCCATAAATGAATACACACCACATCAGGACAATGGCCCTTCCCCTTAATCGCCTGCAATTGCGGCAAAAGCTCGCTCCATTTCACCCCCCCGTTCCCAAACCAACGGACGTGGTATCTCGCAGGGTCCAGGCCCAGATTGTCCCCAAGAGCAGTTCTCCTCGCTTGGCGCTGAGCTCATTTAATGAAAGAGTTGCCAATCACCCATATGGACAGGTACTCCGCTTCAGGACCCAGAACCACACCTGAAAAAAGAAAAAAGAAGTAAAGCCACATACCCATTACAAACCAGACTCCACGCCTCTCACATACCTCTGAAAGCAATCCGAGCGCCACCCACCCAAAGCCTTCAACTCCTCCCTGCCCCAACCTTTATTTCCTGCTTCTGTCACAACCCCTATTCGAAAAGAATGAGTTCCAAAACGGAGGCATCCAACCCCAGGCGAGCCAAACCCTTCCACAATACGCCTAAAAGCTGGGAGGCTGTAACCCGCGAACGGTCGCCGTAACAGAAAACCGGGCCGTCTAAAGGTCCTCCCTCTGCAATTTCCTTTCCAATAACCCTGGACATATAGACCGGGCGGGATAGCGTCGCAAAAAAAACGTTGCCCTGACACCTTTTTGGTCCGTCTTTGACCTTCTAATACCCAAAACCACACCTTCCGCCACCGGCTGAACCTCACTCCACAGAATTCCCGAGCGCCCCAGAAGTCCCAGCAACTCTGAAACCCTGAAGGCCCCAAAAAACAACCAGGACATTAATGTCCGGAAAATCATTGCTTCGCGCGCGTCGTGGCATATGTCCCCCAAAACCGGGAACAGCCGCTTTGACAGCGCCACCGAAATTGGATGTCTCACTCGACCAGTAACCCCTAATTCCCTTGCCCATCCGTCGAGGATCCTCTGCTCCAACTCCCCCGCAGATGGAGGGTACCCCCACAAAAGCTTACCCATAAACCCCAGAGCCGCTAACTTACCCGCTATCGTAACTCTTGTTTGACCTTTTTCGATCAAACCCATAATAAATTGAACTATGTCCTCGACGACCTCTTCCTGCCTCACCCGTCGCCGTGCCCAGGATCCTAGGAACTCTTCCCAGGCTCTCGCATACGCCTTCCTTGTAGACTCCGCCAAGGAATTCATAACCAGTCGTAGCATCCTGCCGTAGCTACTCCCCACATCGAATTGGGCATGCGAATCCGGCATGCGAATCCGGCGAAGCGCCACCCGTGGCTAATCCATGGAAACGGTCCCACTGGGAACGAGACAAAGCATCCGCAATGTCATTGTTAACGCCCAGTACGTACCTCGCTCTGAAATATATGTCATTTCGCAGGCATTGCAACACTAAAACGCGCATCAATTGCAAAACTCGGGCCTCCTGCGATGTTTGTCGGTTGACAATCTGTACAACCGCAAGGTTGTCCACGTGGAAAATAGCCCTTGAGTGCCTAAGCTCCGCTCCCCACAAGCACACCGCCACAACCAGAGGAAAAAGCTCCAGAAAAGCAATACTGCGACCCCCATTTTTCCATTCACTGGGCCACTGCTCCGCACACCAGCATCCATCCCAATAAAGCCCAAACCCCGACGACCCCGCCGCACTGGAGAACAGTCGTACATCCCAATCACAGTCTCTCCACACTCTCAGCGGGATGCCGTTGAACGACTCCAAAAATTTGACCCACATTCGCAGGTCCTCGCGGACCCCCACCTGTAACGGCACGTGATGATGTGGCAGCGCCTGACCCGATAACGCCAACGCTAATCTTCTGCAAAACGTCCGTCCCGCTCTTACCACCCGGCAGGCAAAATTCAGATGTCCCAACAACACTTGGACATGCCGCACCGTCACCTTCCGCTTGCGCAACATGTCATTGATTCTGTCCACCATGTCTCGTTTTTTGTCTACTGGCAACTATGCCATGCCTGCCACCGTGTCCAATTCAATCCCCAAAAATGACAGCGCTGTACATGGCCCCACTGTCTTGTCGGGAGCCAAGGGCACACTGAGGTCTTCCATAATTTCCACAAATTGGCCAAGCACCCCCGCACAACGCGGGCTGGCCGCCGGTGCCACAAAAAAGAAATCACCCAAATAGTGTGTC
This sequence comes from Pleurodeles waltl, assembly GCF_031143425.1. Taxonomy (NCBI): domain Eukaryota; kingdom Metazoa; phylum Chordata; class Amphibia; order Caudata; family Salamandridae; genus Pleurodeles; species Pleurodeles waltl. Next base: position 100,971,373 of record NC_090445.1, read on the forward strand.
ACCCCTCGGTGACCCGTTATGTTCACAAAAATCCACTGTAAAGCCATACTGAAACATTTGAAAAGTGCACAGGAGCTGGAGCACCCCATGGAAAGTGCCTTATCGACGTACCACTCTCCTTGAAATTGGATGCCCAAAAGCTCAAAATCTGCCGGGTGGACGGGAAGCAGCCTAAAAGCAGACTTAATGTCAATTTTTGCCATCAACGCCCCTTGGCCCAGCTGTTCCACCATAGCGACCGCCACATCCACGGATGTGTAGGACACCTTAGTGTACGCTTCCGGTATGAAGTCATTGACCGACGCCCCTTCCGGCCACGACAGGTGATGTATCAGCCTGAACTGGCCGCTCTCTTTTTTGGGTACTACTCCGATAGGTGACACGATGAGGTTCAGCATCGGCCAATCTGAAAAAGGGCCAGCCATGCGACCCTCTGCCACCTCTTTCGCCAATTTTTGCCAAACCAACCTCTCCTTACCGCGTAACAAACGCAGATTCTCGGGTCACCGACGCTCCTAAGGCCCCTAGTACCCCAGCCGAAACCCGACCCGAAACCCCCGCAGGACCAAGTCCGTATCGCCCGATCTGTCATACTGCACCAAGTAGGATTCGAGCCACTCGTGCCGGAACTTAAATATTCCCTAGTGCACAGCCCTTTGTTTTAATCCCAACATGCCCCAGAGCGACCGGACCCTGAATTGTTGGATCTACTTGGGCTAGAGCCCCCAGACCCCACCCCTTGGGTGGGGCGCTCTCGAAAGGGCCGATAAGTTACAGGCAATCCATTCGCCGTGAAAACCGTTTCCCCAAATTATGCCGGGCCCATGGTGTGTTGCCACAAGTCCGAATCAATCTCAACCCAATGAACCTCGGGGTCCGCGGCCATGCGTGCCCGAAACTCCTCGTCGTATTGTCTGCACACGTAACCCCCATAATTAAGGTGTGCTTTCCTGATAATGTCTATATACTTAAACAAGGCCACAGCCCTCTCAGGAAAATGCTCACAGTACACACTGGCAAAAATCAAGAAGGCGGGCGTCCAATTTTCGATATTAACCGGCACCTTAGGCCTTTTTGAGGGCTCCCACTCCTCTTCCTTAGAGCACTCCTTTGCCCTCACCTCCTGGTGCAACAATTTTAATACATCCACATATTCCCCTTTCCAAATTTTTTCTTTTGTGGATTGCATCAAATGCGCCCCCAACGGCTTCGCTGTGCCCAAATAGGGCAACTTAACTCTTTTGGGGGCCGGCTCCCCTTCCTTCTCTTCTTTCGCCTTACCCATTTGCCCCGCTCGTTGAGTATCACTACCCGACGGTCCGTCCCTACTCCCTTTCCCCTGTTCAGCATCCGTCCCGGCCTCCTTAACAGCACCAGTCTCCGTGATCACACCTGTGTCCTGCACGTGCACACCTTTCACCAGGCGCACCGAATCCTCTCTCGCCTCCAACGCCACAGAAACCATAGAACACGATGACTCCTCACCTAGAGAGAGCAACGGTGGCCACTCCTGAACCGAGCGTGCTTCCACTCCAGCCCGATCCTTCCCACGTCCGCTCTTCTCCACTTGTAATGACTTAGGAACAGGGTTAACGTCCCACCGCCCCTTCCCGCGCTCCCACCACTCCACCTCGGTTTCACTGTCAGCCAGCTCACCATCCTCAAAACTTGCGTCTGACTCCACCCCGTGTTTCCCGACCGCACTCTCGGCACCACTCTTACCACATCCACTGCAAACTGCACAGCTTGCCGACCCCACTCCCCTCTGCCGACGCATACCTGACGGGCCCGGACGTTGGTCCCCTCGGGCACCGGCGTTGGGGGGCACAAAACCCACTCCGCCACACCACCCTGAAGGACCTTCCGCAGCCTCCCGCTGTTGTCCTCGCCATCCTGCAGATGTGATCCGGCCGGCCGCACCAGGCCTCACTTTCCCTTCGTGCCAGGGTGACCGAGCCGCGCCGAGCTCGCCTGGGTCCTCTTCATCAAAATCCAAAGTGTCCTGCCACATAAGGTCCGGTGTGCCATAAGGTGAAAAAGCCTCCACTACCCCAGCTCCGAACAACCCCTTTCCCCTAAGGGGTGGACGCCCCCCCACCTGCTTTGTAACCACCCACTGCCTCCTTCCTACCCGGACCCTCATATACCCTCCTAGCCCCCCCTAAATTCCTGCCTCTTACCTCATCTTCAACCTCTGGAAACCCACCCTCCCCGGGCTCCTGACCACCTTGCTCGTCGCTGCTGCTCCATCGCAGCATAGTCGGAAATTTTTGGGAAATAGGAACTCTTGGGTCCCTGGGGCCCTTAATCTCTCCCCCCAATCCTTGCCCCCCATCTCCTTCTGTCTCACTCGAACTGGCCCCCTGCATTGCACCAGTACCACGTGGGACCAATGAAGAAGGCTTCCCACTGCTCTCCCCCACCCCCTCCCTCCCTTTCCCTGCTTCAACAAACCCCTTGGGCCTGCCGGCCCTCTTCGCACTTTTTAATACTCCCACTTTTTTGGGAGAGCGCACCACTATCGGGGAACCTCTTCCCCCTGCGTGCCAAACCAAGCTGCTGCGGCATTGCCCGAGGGCGCCCCACCCCCGGGGAAGCCCTCAGGCCTCGGTCTCCTCGATTCCTCCTCCCGTCCTGCCCCTGTCCCTCCCAGGCCACGCCCTCCCTGCTCGGGCCGCCCGCCCCCTTCCCACCCCTCCTTATCTGCACACACGCGTCTCCAGCGCGCGGAGGCAAACACGCCATAACCGCCGCTGCGGCGCTGGGCGCCAGGGCCTCCTCCTTCAGCAAATCGAGACGGCCGGCCTGCCGAAGCAGCGCTAAGGCCACCCGCACCTGCTCTTCTTGGGACATGGCTCCGTAACGGCTGAAGCAACAAGTAAGTAGGCACCGCGCCTTGTCAACGACCTCAGACTCCTAGGCTTCGCACGAACCTGCTTCCACCCCTCTTAAGTGCGATCGACCTAACTACTCCTTTTCCTTCGTTTTGCTTTCCTCTGTTTTTTTTGTTTTTTTTTACTACGCCCAACCGACAAAACTTGTCAAAATAACACCTGACACACTACGAAAAAGAACCCTGCCGCACTAGACCACCCTGGCCTCCAGGTCACCTTTGTAAAATGGTGACGGTGGCCACAAAATGTCCGGCTTTATTGCCGGACTGCCCACCAAGATAGGCAGCCCCGGGGCCCAGGGAGAAACCATCTCTCCCAAAGATCCCCGGGGGGGAACTCCTTGTTCCTCCTCCTCCCCCCTGGAACCCCCATTCTGGGCGTTGTCCACTTTGATAGCCTCAAAGAAAAGAACTCTTTCGACCCAGTCTTTCAACCTGGAAGCTTGAGTGGACGGTGCACCCTCGATGATAAATGGCTCAATTGCAGGTATGGTGGCCACACTGTGTGGAATATGTGTGCGTGAGGCGATGTCCAGAATGATCCACTTTCAGTGCGCATGACAAGCAGTGTTCTGGTATTCAGTGTCTAGTCAGGGGGTATGATGTATATCTTAAAGGTACTTCCCTTTATACTTATTTATGTGTTTTTGTTTGAACTTCCTATATCAGCACTGCAGGTGGGGAGGCAGGACCATGGGAGTCGGGAACTCTGCATTCCGTATGGTTAATTGGCTTTCTTTCATTTATTAGCCCAGTTTGTAGCAGTGCTGGTGGATTGATGCAGGCGACAGGCAGCTACACAGAGACAGGCAGCAGTAACCAGGCCTCCAGGAGGCAGCAGGGGGCTGGCAGCGGGCGTCAATGTGCTTACCAGAACTGCAGCGCGGGGAAGAAAAGATGTCCTCAGGGCAGTGGAGCACAGGCCACGCCCACTGGAGCCGCTACAACTAGCGGGAATGACGGCAGTCGTGTGGCGGCAATCGCGGGAGAGCGAAAGGGCGACTCCTGCATTGTTGGATAGTCAGGCGGGGTCCGGGGTCGCCTCGTCACCAATGTGGAGTCTTGGTAAGGCCCCAAGACTCACTGCGCGCACCACGCCAAACAAACTCAGGATGCGGCTTGGTTTTGGTTTGGCTGCGACCAGGGCTATATATTCTCCAGCTCCCTTACCTAATGCCCCGCCTGCTTGTACCACTTTATTTTAAACACTTTTTACATCACCCCTGGTTCCAACCACAGCCTGTGGTAGGGAAAGGGGGAAACAGGCCAGAAGGATGAAACCCCCTCTCTGGGAAGCTTCATTGGTAATGCCGGCGCACCAGTTCACGTCACTGGGCGCGACATTACAGGCAGTGTCCAAAACCGCCCCAAGGAGGAACAAACTGTAAGCCATTTACCAATGCTAACAAAGGATTTTGAAAGGCGAGCCCATAAACGGGTGATATGGGCGTGGTTAAAAGCCCACCAATAGATTACAACATGTTAGAGTCTTCAATCAATCAATCAATCACAGCATTTATACAGCACGCTACTCACCCGTGAGGGTCTCAAGGCGCTAGGGGGGTGGGTCTCTGCTGCTCGAAGAGCCAGGTCTTGAGATGCTTCTGGAAGGCGAGGTGGTCCTGAGGTGGGCGGGGAGGGAATTCCACGTCTTGGCCGCCAGGTAGGAGAAGGATTTCCCCCCTGTATTGGTTCGGCGGATGCGAGGGACGGTGGCGAGAGCGAGGCTGGTGGAGCGAAGCTGACGGGTGGGCGTGTAGAAGGTGAGGCGACGGTTGAGGAATTCGGGTCCCTTGTTGTGGAGGGCTCTGTGTGCGTGGGTGAGGATCCTGAAGGTGATCCTTTTGTTGACGGGTAGCCAGTGCAGGTGTCTCAGGTGGGCGGAGATGTGGCTGTGGCGGGGTACATCGAGGATGAGGCGTGCCTAGGCGTTTGGTATGCGCTGAAGACGTTTCTGAAGTTTAGCAGTGGTTCCTGCGTATAGGGTGTTTCCGTAGTCCAGGTGGCTTGTGACGAGGGCATGGGTCACAGTTCTTCTGGTGTCGGCGGGGATCCAGTGGAAGATCTTTCGGAGCATGCGAAGTGTGAGGAAGCAAAGGACGAGACAGTGTTGACTTGCTTGGTCATGGTTAGAAGGGGGTCCAGGATGAATCCAAGGTTGCGTGCGTGGTCTGAGGGGGTCGGTGCGGTGCCCAGGGCTGTGGGCCACCAGGAATCGTCCCAGGCGGACGGGGAGTTACCGAGGATGAGGATTTCCGTCTTGTCCAAGTTCAGCTTCAGACGGCTGAGTTTCATCCATTCTGCGACGTCTTTCATTCCAACATGCAGGTTGGTTTTGGCGGTGGCTGGGTCTTTGGTGAGGGAGAGTATCAGTTGGGTGTCGTCAGTGTAGGAGATGATGTTGATGTTGTGTTTGCGTGCGATGTGGGCGAGGGGGCTCATGTAGACATTGAAGAGAGTAGGGCTGAGCAAGGAGCCTTGTGGGACGCCGCAGATGATCTCGGTGGGTTCCGAGCGGAAAGGCGGGAGGTAGACTCTTTGAGAACGGTCTGAGAGGAAAGAGATGATCCAGTCCAGGGCTTGTCCTAGGATACCGGTGGAGCGGATGCGGGTTATTAGGGTGCGGTGGCAGACAGTGTCGAAAGCAGCCGAGAGGTCGAGGAGGATGAGGGCGGTTGTTTCTCCGTTGTCCAGTAGGGTTCGGATGTCGTCGGTGACTGCGAGGAGGGCGGTTTCCGTGCTGTGGTTGGCCCGAAAACCGGACTGGGAGGGGTCCAGCAGGTTATTGTCTTCGAGGAAGTTGGTCAGTTGTTTGTTGACGGTCTTCTCGATGACTTTGGCCGGGAAGGGGAGGAGCGAGATGGGGCGGAAGTTCTTCAGGTCGTTTGGGTCCGCTGTAGGTTTTTTCAGGAGGGCGTTGACTTCCGCGTGTTTCCAGCTCTCGGGGAAGGTAGCAGATCCAAGCGAGCTGTTGATGATGGTCTGGAGATAGGGGGCGATGCTGGCGTCGGCTTTGTTGAAGATGTAGTGTGGGGAGGGGTCCGATGGAGTACCGGAGTGGATGGTGTTCATGGTAGTTTTGGTCTCTTCGGCGCTGATGGGTGTCCAGGCGTTGAGAGTGACGGCTGGGGCTGTGAGTTCCGTGGTGGTCGGCGGGATCTGTGGACCAAAGCTGTTGTGTAGTTCGGTGATCTTTCAATGGAAAAAGGTAGCGAGGGAGTTGCAGAGTTCTTGTGAGGGCGTGATGGAGTTGGAGCTGGCGTTGGGATTGGAGAGCTCTTTGACAATGTTGAAGAGTTCTTTGCTGTTGTGGGTGTTCTTATCCAGTCTATCTTTGAAGGATGCTCTTTTGGTGGTGCGGATCAGGTGGTGATCGCGGGTGACGTTTTTGAGGGCTGACATATTTTCTGCGGTGTGTTCTTTGCGCCAGGTTTTTTCGAGGGTCCGGCAGGTTCTCTTGGAGTTTTTGAGGGCGTCTGTGAACCATTAGGGTTTTCTTGCGTTGGTTTGACTAGGGTGGCGTCTGAGGGGGGCGAGGTTGTCTGCGCAATTGGTGATCCATTGTGTGAGCCTGAGGGCTGCGTTGTTGGCGTCAGAGGTGATGGCAGGTTGGTTGTGGTTGAGGGTGGAGAGTAGCTGTTCTGCATAGATTTTGTTCCAAGGTCTGCAGGCGATGGGTTGTGTGCGTGGGAGGTGAGTCTTGCGCCTGACGGTGAAGTGGACACATCTGTGGTCGGTCCAGTGTATCTCGGTAGAGTGGCTGAAGGATACGTGGTTGCTGGCGGAGAAGATGGGGTCGAGCGTGTGTCCAGCGATGTGGGTGGGCGTGTTCACCTGTTGCTTGAGACCGAGGTTGGCGAGGTTGTCGAGCAGGGTGGTGGTGTTGGTGTCGTTGTTCTGTTCCAGGTGGAAGTTCAGGTCTCCAAGGAGGATGTAGTCAGGTGAGGCTGGGGCGTGCGGGGAGATGAAGTCTGTGATGGATTCGCTGAATAGGGCGCGTGGTCCAGGGGGCCTGTAGACGAGAGTTCCTCTGAGGGTGGTCCTGGGGTCGGTGTGGATCTGGAAGGGCATGTGTTCGGCGGCGAGGAGGGTGTCTTCGGTGGAGGTGGTGATGTTGATGGAGCTCTTGTATATGATGGCGATTCCTCCTCCGACTTGGTTGGTGCGGTCTTTCCTGGTGATCTTGTAGCCGTCGGGCATGGCTATGGCGATGTCGGGGGCCGATGAAGCGTTCATCCAGGTCTCAGTGATGAAGGCGACGTCCGGTGCGGTAGAGTCCAGGAGGTCCCATAGTTCAGTGGCGTGCTTGTGGACGGAGCGTGCGTTGATAAGGATGCACTTGAGGTGGTTGTTGGCACGTGGGCTGGTGGACGGGATGCAGTCACGGTGGAAGGTACGCTTGCAGGCGAAGGGTCCATGAGTGCGTTTTGGGCTGGCTTGGTAGCAGGTGGTAGTACGTCCCGGGTTGAGTGCGTGGAGGGAGGCGGCGTCGCAGCAGTGCTGGGGGTTTTGGCAGCGCTGGGGGCCAGGGGTTCTGGCGCTGGGTGCGGTCCAAGCACGGACGGGCACAGACGGGCTTGCCTTTGGCGTGCCTTCGGAGCGCCCGCTGTGCGCAGCCGCCATAAGAGGGAGGGGGGGAGGAGGGGTCAGCTGGGGGCGGGAGGCGGGAGGGAGGGCGACAAATGGGAACAGGGGGGGCGGGGCCGCATGGGTGGCAGCGGCGGGAAAGCAGAGAGTGGGAGGCGGGAGGCCGAAAAAAGAGAAAAAGTGGGGAGAAAAGGGATACCTGTTTTTTGCTTATTGTGATGGACTTTCGTTCGACGGTTTATGGGTTGTTCGTGGTGAAAGTCGCCAATGACCAACACAGCAGCCTATTGCTAAAGCGCAGGTTTACAGTCACATGAGTTTCTAGGCGCTTTTAACAGGTGCCTATTGTTAGCTAACTAAACTGTTCTTATTTTGTCTACTGAGTGGTCGCGCTGCGATTTGAATGATCAAACACAGGACCCGACTCGGGGTGAAGCGCTGGGCACCCAGACTGGCAAATATCTCAGCAATATAAAAGAACTTTGGAAAGGTGACTTTTTTGAGAGCCCCTCCCCCTCCATAACATTTACCAAGCTAAACAAACTGGCACTGTCAAGGAGTGAGCTTGAAAGGCTACGTTCTCAACGTTTGGTTCACTTCAATCAAGAGGACCTAAGTTATTGGGGTGCAAAAGTGAAATCCACCGGGGAGTGAGGTGTCAGCCCTTATACTTCAAGCACTGTGTCATTTTGTCATTAATGTAGAACGTTCTGCGAAGAAAAGGTAAGCAATACATTATTTTCATGGACAGAAGACAGTACAGAGATGTGCTCCCATGACTGGTTTAATTTATGCACACCAGACCTGCAGACTTTTTTGGAGAATTTTTGTATGGTTTGACTTTGATGCATTGAAGCTACTGTTTACTGAAAGAGATTAACGAAGTGTAGTATCTTTCAGCACATTGACACGTTCTCAGGTCCAGTCTCTCACTGTCCGTCCTTTGCAGCAATAGGACTTCCTGAATATTCATTTCTTTGGTATAGGGGCTAGTGAGAAACATGCTGGAACGCGTTTGTGAGCACACCGCCTTTTGGAAGTGAAAACAATCATTTCCAAGGCGCCCAAAGTCTGTATAAATGTATTTTACATATCAGAAACTTAAACAACTGATTTAAAAAAGAAAATCACTGTCGGGGCCAAAAAGGGTACTAAGCAGATGTAACTGTGCATACGGCTGACCCAGTGTCGCACGCAGATGCTTAGTGTCTGTGTGAACCAGGCTCTGCTATGGAGGCTGGAGACTGGGATCAGGGCATTGCTCTAAGCCATGTCCTTCATCCAGTCAAAGCTTCACATGACCAAAGGCCACACACAGCAGGTTTGCCTCTGGGGTAAGGAGAATTGATATTAGGTTGTGGATGGAGGCCCCACAATAGGCCTAATGCCCACTGTACATGGCCAAATGTGCTATTTAGAGCTATGTAAAAACAGACAGTGGGCTTCACCCCAAGCCTAATGGGCATTTCTGAAGGACATGCCCAGCAGGTCTTGAAGCAAGAGGTGCTGACTCAGAACTTAGGCACTCATTATGAACATGGCGGTAAACACCGCTCCGCCGGTGGTGGCGGTAACTACCGCCAACAGTCAGGCGGTCTGGCCCGCCAAATTATTAACCACCTGAAAAACAGGCAGCCTGAAAACCACCCACCGCCAGCGAAATAATGAAGCACTAGACCGCTGTCAGTTCCGGGGCAGGAACCACTGCCACGCAAAGCCAGGCAGAAATGAACCAAATATAAGGAAACACTCACCGGAGGCTCACAGAACATGCTGAAGCAGACATGGAGAGAGAGTCGAAAATCATGCCAGCCTTGCTCCTTGGCATATACCTCTACGACCGAGACCGCTGACGAAGACAACGGTAAGTACCGCAACCTACTAAACAAGGGAAGAAAGGGCACAGTTACATACCCACCCACCCCGCAAAGCACCCATAACTCCTCACAACAGCACAAGCCGTACACCCCAGAGCAAGAGGTACTTACCCGATACAAGGCAAATTAAACCTGCCCAAAGTACACATGTGCACAACACCCCCCCTCCCTCCCCCCACAAAGAAACGATGAACCACGGATCCAGAGTGTGCCAAAACCAACACTGGCCACACAAATGTTTTATCAAGCTCCAGGAGCAACAGAAGTCCTACAAAAGGCCAATGGCCAGTCCAAAGTCCGATGGGCCCAAATGGCCCCAACTTGACTCCCACAAGTGCAAATGGTACTCCACCTTAAAGGGGCAACAATGGGGCATCCAGGCACCTCAGGGAACAGGGTCAGGGGTGGTGGGGGTGGGGACTTAAGACTGGGAAGGGGGTTGCTTGGTTTTACATTTGAGAGGTGGAGGGGGCTTGGGTCTGGTCTTTGAAGCTGGTGGAGCGGCCTTTGACTGGGGTGCGCCAGATGTACCTGGGCCAGCGCGGGGTCGCTTGCTCACAGATGAGGTAGCACAGGAATACGAAGGGTGGACAGGGGCAGGCTGTGGCGTGGGAGGAGTGGACAGGGCAAGGAGGTGGGCACGCTTAGGGACGAGACTGGGTGGGCCAGTGGGTTTGAATAGGTCAACAGAGGATAGGAAAAGTTTTTTTTTTTTTTTTTTTTTTTAGGGGCAATTGGGGTGGACCTGGAGGAAGGCATGGGAGTGGAGGTAGAGGAGTGGACGTGACAGGTGTAGGTGTGCGTGACATGGGTGCTAGTGACTGAACAGTATGCTGAGGTGTGGTGGACGTGTGTTGGGTGGGTGTTTTGGAACGTTTGAGTGTCTTGGGAGGGGGGGTGGACACAGTGGGACAAGACAGGCTGCCAGTGCAAATGTATGTTGTCTGTGTGTCTGCAAGTTTGGTGAGTGTGCTGCATGTGTCAACCAAAGCAGTTGTGGTGAGTGCAGGTGTGGTGTCCAGGGTGCATGAATGGATATCTGATTTTGTGGTGACTACCAGAATGGTGTCAGCAACAGTGAATGAGGGTGCAGTGCCTGTGAGTGAGCATGCAGAGGTGACAGGGAGGCGGAAGAGGTGGCTACACTGGGGGAAGTGAATGTTGGTGTGTGCCTTTGTATTTTGGATGTGTGTATGCCTGTGGTGGGAAGTGTGGTGCTTGTGTTTTTCAGTGTGCTTCTTGTGTGTTGAGGTGTGTGCATGGCTGTCAGAATGTGTGCTTGGGACGGGTGAAGGGAGTGGGGTGCTGGAAGAGGTAGAGGTGGTTGGAGGGGGACGGAATGACCAGGGATACTGGCTGCCGTCAAAGAGGAGGCCAGATCCTGAAAAGATCTCTGTAGGCCAGAAACAGCACCGTGAATGCCATCGAGGTAGGCATTGGTCTGCTGCACCTCTGATGCTAGCCCCTGGATGGCATTGACGATGGTTGTCTGCCCTACAGAGATGGTCCTCAGGAGGTCAATAGCATCCTCCTTGAGGGCAGCAGGGCTGACTGGGGCAGGGGATGAGGTGCCTGGGGTGAAGGAGACGCCCACCCTTCTGGGTGAGTGGGCACGGGCAACTCGGTGGGGAGCAAATGAGAGGGCAGTGATGGTATGGGGGGAGGCGGAAGATGACACAGAATGGGTGGGTCCACTAGTGTCCACCACCACCAGGGAGCTCCCATCGGAGGAGGTATCAGTCACTACCTCCAGTGGTAGTTGCCTCCCCTGTGGTACTCCCCTCGCCTTCCAACCCACTGGTCCCCTTGGCGTCGCTCGACTCTGCCTCTGTGGAACCGTGGGCCGCTGCATCCCCACTCGCTGGTGCCACAGCTCCCTCGCCAGATGATGCTGATGTGCACACCCAACACAAGAGAACAGGGATGGGGAGATATAACAGGAGAGACACTTGTAAATAGCTGAATGGAGGTACATAACTGGTTCACACATACACCCACCTTGCAAATATTCCACCATGCAGCACCTACCGCTATACACATGGCTATGCCGCTGACTAATGGCCACAACCCTGCTCTACAGCCATTTCCAACATCACAGAAGTACCTGAAGTACTGCAGACCTGTCCCTTACAACCTAACTTCACACGGGGGCCATTATGTAAAATGACATCCGTCATAGTCCCTGCCAATAGACAGCATACATACTACAGCACACTCACACATCCATCAAGGAGGCATACAATGGTTTCTGTACTCACCCCCTTGTGTCTGCTGTGCAGCCTTCAAGCACCCATCCAGGTCCGGATATGCCACCGCCAGAATGCGGCACATTAGGGGGGTCAGGGCACCTCTTCCTCGTTGGGAGGACTTCCCCAGCTGGGCCTCGCAGGTCTTCCTCGCCCAGCGCTGCAGGTCCTCCCACCGCTTCCTGCAGTGGGTGCTCCACTGGTTTTAGACCCCCAGGGTCCGCACCTCCCTGGCGATGGCATACCATAGTCCCTTCTTTTGATGGGCGCTGACCTATATGGAACACACAGAAAAAATAACACAGAGGTCAGACAATGCCCATTAGATACAGCTGGCTATATGTCCCCTATGGGATGGACACTCACAACAGCAGAACAGGACCTCACACACACAGCATGTCATGAATCCCACGACTGTACAGTGTCAAACGTGCAAACATGTTTACAGCCATCTACCACCATTACACACATCCATGCCCCCCAATCCACCTACTCACCTGTACCTCTGGTCGACCATAGAGCTTGGCATACAGGTGTAGGACCCCGTCCACAAGCTTGTCCAGTTCGTCAGTGGTGAAGGCCGGGGCCCTTTCCCCTGGTACGCGTGCCATTTCCAGGACCAGAGTCAGGACACAGCAGCACACTCAGTGGAGTACCTGCATGCCCGCAATCTGGGAGTCAAGTGAAGTTGGGGTGACGAGATGGCGTACGCTCCGCGGCGGTGTGCACCGTCACCGCCAGCGGCGATCATGATATGCTAATATTCCCCATTGACAACCATGTTAACCAATGAATGGTCGCACGGCGGTAAACACCGCATTACGCTATTATGCCAACAGCTAGCGGTATGTGGTCACTTCCACTACAACATTTCTGGATTACAGGGGGCAGACATTTTGGCCATTACTACGCAGTTATTAATTTCTCATTGCCCTATTGTACCTAAACCCAATAGGCATGAACAAATATACATTTACTCACCACAAGAGTCCTGATGTATCGTTGAGGACATGTCACTCCAGTTTAACATCCTACTATGCATATGTTGAATATTTAACATGTTGGGCAGATGTATGTGTGTTCCTCACATGTGTTCTCAACTCCTCCTAGGTACAGACCCATGTGGCGAGGGAGGGCCCCGTCGGTGTACAGACCACTTGTTGATTTTGGGACCATGGTGGAGCGTCACATCATTATCAATTACAGACTCAACCATGCTACTATTCATGAATTTTGTGCATTACTGGATCCAGCACTGAGCCCGGCTAATCTTAATCCGCATGCCATCCCTACTGAAGTGCAAGTGCTCTCTGCACTCCATTTCCTGGCCGCGGGCTCATTTAAACTGACAGTGGGCATGGGTGCAGGTTTGTCACAGCCAATATTTAGCATTATACTGTCTAGATTCCTGAATGTATTCCTATGTGAGGTTTCCCCAAAGCGCTGACCTTCCTGCCATCAAGTCAGACTTCTATGCCTTTGCCAACATTCCCCATGTGATAGGTGCCATCGATGGAACCCACATAGCTCTCATCCCCCCAAGAGTAAGTGAACAGGTGTACAGAAACAGGAAGAACTTTCACTCCATGAACATTCAATTGGTGTGTACTGCAAACCAGTGCATCTCACATGTGAATGCCATGTTCCCTGGATCAATCCATGATTCCTTTGTGCTGAGGAACAGCAGTGTGCCACACATGATGGAACAACTACAAGGGGACAGAGGATGGCTCATAGGTAAGTGTGTCTGACACTTTGTGGCACATAGCAGACAGCCAGGCTGTCTGCAACTGAGGGTTGTGAGTGACAGTCCTGTTTTGCCCCTTTTTGCAGGTGATTCTGGCTACCCCAACATGCATTGGCTCCTGACACCAGTGCGGAATCCTAGGACAGATGCTGAGAGGAATTACAATGGGGCCCATGGATGTACTAGGAGGGTGATAGCGTGCACAAAAGGTCTCCTGAAGGCTGGATTCCGTTGCCTCCATATCTCTGGGGGAACCCGGGCCTATGAGCTTGAAAAGGTGTGTAGAATAGTGGTGGCCTGCTGCATGCTTCACAACGTGGCTGTGAGGAAATCTACTCCCCTCTTGGAGGAAGAGGGGGCTGTATATCCAGACCAGCTTCCTCAGAGAGGGGATGAGAGTGATGGTGATGATGATGAGGAGGAGGAAGGTGTACACTCCAGGAACAAACTGCTCCAACTGTACTTCCAGTAACTAAGTGGTACTATTTGATGCTGTTGCTGTCTGTGCAGCATATTGTCTGTATGCCTTATCCTCTATGGGGGTGTTGGGTCTATAGACGGCACTGTGACCAGGTTTGCATGGGACATGACACATTATGGACAACTTGTTTGACATTTCTGTTGGCACAACCCCATGTTATGCATGGGGTGCCATTCCTGCAATTAAGATATGAATAAATGATTTCAATGACAATTGCATGCACACTTCCATTTGATTCAAAATAATGTCAGGGGGCATTTACATTGGTGTACATGTGTTTTATTTGGTGTCAGGGATGCCATGGTGCTCTTTACAGTGATGGGAGTGGGCTACTAGTGGATGTCCATATTGGCTACATTGACTCAGCGATTGTTGGCAGTGGTAATACGTCCTTCTGTTATTTACAGTTTTTGGGATTGTTATTGCACGGTGTGGATGGTGGTTCAGTGGCACACTTGGAAGACAGTTCTTGTCAGAGCCACTTCTTAGAGGGGCCTTGGTAGGTGTTCCAGTGCCATATTTGGGCCTGAGGGACCGTTTGGATGCCTGGTGTTGGCCTGTACGGGTTGAGGTGCAGGTCTCCTGTGTGTCCTCAGATGGTGGCACAAGTCCAGTTGCTGCTGGTGTTGGCTGGTCTGTATTTTTGCCTGTAGTAGGGGCTTCCTGGTCTGTGGGGGGGTCTCAGGCTGGGTTGGGATAAGGTGCAGCAGCGCACCTGCTATGATGGCCATGGTGGTATTGTGCAGTTTCCACTGCTCCATGGTCTCTTGGTGTTGGGCTCTCTGCAGCCTTTGACTCTGCTCCATGGTGGCCACAATCTGGGTCAATCTGTCCTGGGTATGGTGGTATGCTCACAGGACCTTAGAGATCACGCCCTGGGCTGCAGCATCCATCCTGTGGCCTCCCCCCTGGGCCACTGATGCCCTCCCACTGGGCCGAGCCCCCTCTGCCTGTGTCCTCTGCACAGGTCTGGCGGTACCACTTGTACTGGGGCCATCGTCTTCCTGCTTGTTGGTAGGTGATGACTGTGGCCTCTGCCTTGTGTTGCGCCAGTCTGTGGCTTGGATACACAGGTGTGGGTCTGGTTGCCCTGGTCTGATGTTGGTGGGTGTGTGGTAGGGGTGTCAGTGGTGTCCTGGGTTGGGCTGCTTGATGGTGACAGTCCAGGACTGTGTGGGGGCCAGGGTATTTATCACTGTCCAGGGTTCCCTCTTCAGTGTCCTGGGTGGTGCCTCTGTCTCCATGTGGGGCACTGCCACTCCTTGTCCTGTCCGTCATGGTGGCATGGGTGGTGGTGCCTGTGGGGGGGGATGGACATGTCTTACAATTGCATAATTGGATGGGGTGCACAGGGCTGGGCTGTTTTGTGCAGGTTTTCAATTTTTGGGCCATTCAGGGTGCCTTTGTGAGGTTGCCATTGCATTTTGCTTAGGATGTGGAGGTGCATTGTGGATGGTGTAGTGACTTTGTGATTACTTGCAAGGGTAGGTGACTGTGCACAGAGTGAGGTATGTGGGCCTGTTGGTGGAATTGTGGGCATGCAGAGTGACTGGATTTTGTGACTGTGGCCTGGGTGGGGTAGTGGTCCTGGTGGATGTTGGAGGGGTGGGGTGGTGCATGCATTACAGGTGTGATGGATATGGGATAATTGTAGACAACTTACCTGAGTCCATTCCTCCAGTGAGGCCCTCCGGGTGCAGGATGGCCAGTACCTTTTCCTCCCAGTCAGTGTAGTCGGATGGTGTTGTTGGAGGTCCTCCCCCAGTCTTCAGGACTGCAATGTTGTACAGGGATGCCATGGACCTCACCTTCCCATGCGGTTGTCGTCCCTTGTGCATGGATGGTGTCCCACTGCATTGACCTTGTTGACTATGGTCTGCCATAACTCCATCTTCCTGGCGATGGGTGTGTGCTGGACCTATGCCCCGAATAATTGTGGCTCGACCTTCAGTATCTTGTCCACCAGGGTCCTTAGCTCCCTTTCTGTGAAGCGTGGGTGCTCGGGGGGGTACCATGGTGTGTGTTGTGAGTGGTGTGGTGTGTGGATCTAAGTGAAGGTGCTGTTGTGTGGTTGGGTGTGTGATTCGTCTGTTGTGGCTTTCAGTGTTTGCTTGTGGAGTTCTCAATCTCAGTTGTCCTGCTGGTGATGCAAAGGATTGTGGGGTGTGTCTGTGAGTGTTTTATAGTGTTGTGGATGTGTGGCAGTTGTGTGGGTTTAAAACTTGCCAATGTGTGCAATTCTTACTGTTGGGTTCCATTACTGGCCCTAGCGGTCTGTACCACCAATGGTCGTTCGACTTCCACTGACCACTGCAGTGATTTGTGCATCATTATTTGGAGGGCGGGGAGTTTGTGTGCACGGCGGTGGTGTGGTGGGATGTCCTGCATTCTCGCCGACAAGGTCCTGGCGGTGACTGGTGGCTGGGAAATTCTTGATGGATTCTGATTTTTGCATCTTTATATGGCAGGTTTCTGTTCACCGCCAATGGCAAGTTTCTGTTCATTGTCGCCATGGGGGGAGGAGGTGTTTCCCGCCATGTTCATAATGAGGGCCATAGTGTGGTATCTTGGGCTAGTGGTCTTCAAAGCCCTTTGAGGGGTAGGGTTGATGGCTCTGTTATGTTGTGCATGAGGCCATAGAGTAAAGGAGCCGAGTCCATGCCTATGTACAAAGCCTGTCTCAATGAAGGCCTTCCACTCAGAGCACCCTGGTCATGGCTGAAGGCAATGTTCAGTAGCTTCTTGAGGTAGGAGCATCCGTGTGCCTTGAGCCTACTAGAGCTTGAAGACGTAGCTTCTGGCCTCTGCACATCCACACACTTATCTCCAGGTGGGCCTGAAAGCCACACCCAGTACCTGCTGGGCACAGCCAAAGTAATCTGTGGCCTTCTCATCACTTCTTTACATCATGACTGGGCGCAAGTCCAGACATTACACTTCGTGGATAGTGTCACAGATTCAGCCCAGATGACGTTTATGTTGCAATACTATTCAGCAGCTTCAGTGATCTCATATATTGTGTAAATTGTGAAGACATAAGTGATGTCACCAGTGTTGTTAGTGATTATGTAATTTATGAGGTTATCTGTGGCACCTTGAGTTGTGCATTGAGGGCTTCCTTTAAGGTTGGATAGCTCTCTTTAAATGGTAAATTACAAGGATTTTAACATTTTCTCTGGTAAACACTGCATCACAACAACTCTGGTTTTATTTGGATACTTTGTTTAACTGCTTCCAATAGAGCCTCAAGTTAACCATAGCTAAGGTTTCCTCAGTAGGTGAATGAATCATGTATATATATTATCTAGTGGTGGTTGCCACTAGGTAGTTAAAGTCAGTAGCAGCTACCACTGAACAGGGGTGGCGGTACAAGACAGGGTGCAAAGGGATCGGGGTGTTAAAAAAATAAATAAAGGTGAAAAAAACCAAAAAAAACCACATACTTTCAAGAGGAGATGCGTTGTCTCCTCTCCGTCCTCTTTCTCATCCCTGCTGTAAAGGCTCCCAGCAAATCATGACGCTGCTGAGAGCAACATCGTGATTGTTTTGAGTGGCTTGCTTTGTCGCTCAGACTGGGAATGGGAGCCTGAGCATGTTCTCTACCTGGCTGTGGTATGGAGCCTGGTAGAGAACATGCAAAGTGTGCATGTCTTTTTGGCCAGCCGAACACGGACGGCCAAAAAGACATATGTACTTTGTGTGCACATAGCCCTCCTCCAGCACCCTCCCTCCAGCCTTGCCCCGCCCTAAAAGGAAAAATAAAATGATAACAACGTAATGTACATTAGTATCATTTTATTTTTCCTTTTTGGAAAAACCACTGGGGTGACGGTCCTCCCCCTTAGCGGAGGAGCCGCCCCCAGGTTATAGTTAGGATCATGTTTCCATAGAAAAATCATTTTTTGGCATACCTATATCTTTGGCACCGTGTGAGGAATCTTCACAAATCTTTCCAAAATAAGTGTACCAGTGACTCTTGTTCATGCACAGAAGGTTTCAGGGCCATCCGTCAAACTAGGGCTGAGAAAAAGGGTGGGGGAGGGTCACAAAAATGTTTCCCATGTTAATTCCCATAGGACCTTTGAACACGACTACAGCCCAAACCACTAGACGAAACAACACCAACTTTGGCAGAAAGCTAGCTTTCGGTATGCAGATTGTGCTTTCACTTATTTGGTGTAAATCCGTTCAGTAGTTTTTGAGATAATAAAGGGAAAATAAATGTGTATATCTAGGGACGCTGAACCTTTGTGATGTATTCATGAATAATGACACACTCATGCAGTGAAATGTACAGCTCTTATTGGCTGCCAACACTTCAAACCAGGAAGGTATCTGCCTAAAACGTTTGAAACAAAAAGTTCACCCATGGCCAGTTTCATGCAGTTCTATCTCAGGAGAAACTGGGGTCCGAAAATAGATTTTTGCATTATGTGGTGTTCAAGGATAAGATGAGTAAAAAATACCCTTGTGCGTATGGTGGAGAATCTTTCAGAATGAAAAGGTAAATTGAGGCTGGCATAGAATTTGTCAGTAGATTCCAAGTAGGTAAAGTATATGCATTGAACAGTGGTGATTAGTGAATTAGGGTATGAAAGGAGAGCAGAAATCTGAAGAATGCCATCTACTTTCAAGGGAGATACATATGTTTGAAAAATGTAATTACCAACTTGACTTTTAGTTTGTGGTCAGCAAAGTAAGAAATCTGCCACAGTGTTGTACGAGAGGTGGTAAACAAACACACTGAATGAGGTACTTAAAATTATATAGATACAGAGAGGTGGGTTCCTATACTTATAGTGAGAAAACTCAATCAAGATGTTGTGTTATATTAAGATTTGTATGGCACAGCTAATCACCCATAAGGGTATCCAGGTGCTGGAGCAAGCATATAGGTGCAGGTGTTGGGTGTTGGCCCTGCAGAGTTAGACAAACAGCCAGGTCTTCGGCTTTTTGCAGAATTCAATAAGTGAGGGATGTTGCTGTATTCAGGGAGGTAGTTCCAGGTCTTGGGTGCGATGTAGGAGAATGCTTGATCTCCTGTTTTTGTGGATGCAGTGTGTGTGTGAGTGCGACTAAGCGCAGGTCTCTGGTGGGTTGGTGAAAGTGAAGGCGGTTGTTTAGGTATGTTGGTCCGATGTTGTAAAGTGGGTTGTATGTGTGCATGATGAGTTTGAGTTTAATGAGTTTCTGGATGGGGAGCTAGTGGAGCTCTTTGAGGTGAGGTGATATGTGAGTGCGTTGTGGAAGGTTGAGGATGATTCTCACTGAAGCATTCTGGATGGTTTGGAGTCAGTGTAGGAGATGGTTGGAAATCCTGGCATACAGTGTGTTGCGTTAGTCTAATCTGCTTGTGATGATGTCTTATGTGACAGTGCGTCTGGTATTCAAAGATAGCCATTTGAAAATCGTGCAGAGCATGTGGAGAATGTGGAAGCAGGAGGAACTGGCCATGTTCACCTGATGTGCATCTATGCATAGATTTAAGGGACCCAAACAAGAGCATGGTGTGGATATGTTCCACTTAACCAGCATTAATGTCGAAAATGTGTTTACCACCGTTGATCTTGCATGTGGCCCTGTCGTAGTTGAACTCTAGCTCTAGGCAAGTCTGGTTTAGGGATGACAGCACTTTTGTTTGTAGATGGCTAGGTCAATCCTTTAGAACAAAGGCACATAGGAAGAAAGTCATAGGATTTGGGCGCTCACAGTGAGTCCATATAATAATATTAGAATTCCAAAATGTGGCACTGTGCTCCTGGCAAGAGGATCTTCCTTACTTCTCCAATGTTTCAAGGGAAACTAACAATGAGAAGGCCAGCTGTCAGGGCACTCATGATCAAATGATTGAAAGTTAGTACGGTATAGAAACTTCAGTGTGGACTGGCAATAATACCATAGAGAGTTCATAAACCATTTATTCTTGAAGTACAAGGTTCGCCATAGATGTAAAAGATCATCCTTGAATTTAGATATTCATGTAGCAGCCATAGCCTTAATGTTCATGTAGCAACCATAGCCAACACGTGTTTCGTCCTATGAGAGAATAATCTCACAGACTTCATCAGGGCAGTGAATAAGGGTAAAGGTTCTTTAAAATTGCATCATCTTCATTCTTTGTGTAAACTTTTTACATGAGACAATGCCAGAGGAGCAGAGCAGAAGACCCCTTCTTTGTGGTGACAGCTGAAGGCGGAGGAGCGGGAGTGCAGCAGCCGTGTGCAGCTGACTAGTGACGGAAATAAAGGAAGACTGCTCAGCCAATCAGTTCACAATAAATCCCTGACAACATCCTCCACTCAAAAAGAACAGGTTGCCTCAGCTAGCACCACCACAAAGAAGGGGTCTTCTGCTCTGCTCCTCTGGCATTGTCTCATGTAAAAAGTTTACACAAAGAATGAAGATGATGCCATTTTAAAGAACCTTTACCCTTATTCACTGCCCTGATGAAGTCTGTGAGATTATTCTCTCATAGGACGAAACACGTGTTGGCTATGGTTGCTACATGAACATTAAGGCTATGGCTGCTACATGAATATCTAAATTCAAGGATGATCTTTTACATCTATGGCGAACCTTGTACTTCAAGAATAAATGGTTTATGAACTCTCTATGGTGTTATTGCCAGTCCACACTGAAGTTTCTATACCGTACTAACTTTCAATCATTTGATCATGAGTGCCCTGACAGCTGGCCTTCTCATGGCTAGGTCAATCCTACAACAAGTCGCCACTGTCGGCCCAAACCTCCCGGCTCACAAGCAGTACCTCACCAAAAACCCAAACAGTAAAAGGTGATTTGTGGCAGCCTTTACTCATGGACTCAAGAGTACGACATCTCAGGGGAGTTGTAGCTAAACGGAGCTTACCCTTTTCTCACATGAGCAATAAGTCTTAGTCACACACAGGCAAAGAAGGGGATTCAGTAACGTTTTCAATAGGTGTTATTAACAGGACTGAAGTCCACTGTAAAATGCATGATCTGCAATGACTAGGATAATGAACAATGCAAGGAATAGAATTGTGATAGTCATGAATACACAGACTCCCACCATCTTGCAATAACATGAGATGTGAACTAGGCCCTAATACGCTAGCATGATGAACCTAATCTTTAACCTAAGGAGAGATAGGTGTGTTAAACTTAATCTGCCAGTATCAGGTCCATGAGAAGCACCCACCCCCCCAACCCTCGTTAACTTGGAATGAGGTCTCTAGATCAGAGACTGTGGGGACAGAACGGCTGCGTCTGCATCAAGGCAACGTGTAGCACAGATAGTGTTGAAGGCATCTGGTAGGAATCCCTCAGATATGTTCCCAAACAATAGCTAAGAAAGCATGCCTGGGGAGGCAATTCCCTCCAAAAGTACTTTATGATCTTGTCACACAGAAGTCGGAAAGGGGCATGATATGAATAGCTACGTATATCACTTGTCTTTGACGCTGATAGTGAAGCCTTCAGAGAGGCACCTACAATGTGAAATCAAAACATCTTGCTAACTATAAACATAGCAGCCATCTTGGAAGAAATAATTAAATAAATGCACTAAAACAGAGCAGGCTAAGTAGGTTAAAAAGTCACTAGGTGATGGGGGCACAGGCCTGCATGCCAGAAGGCTAAGCTAAACTCTTGATTCCCATTAAAACTAAATAGGATCCACTACACACTCCCTATTGCTGGAACAAGTATGACTCCATAATGATGACAGAAGGAGTATGAACCCAAGCTAAAATGCTCTGAACTAAAAACTAAAATATTATAAGAAATACTTTTACAGTCTAATTAAAAAACAGTTAAAATAGCTAAAAAAGACAAAATGTCGACCATGACAAGCACACCAGGCCAATGTTAATTCAGTCAAAAAGGCGTTTTTTTGGCATGACTTTGGAATTTAGACTCAAGCCAATGGTCAAATTCATCTAACAATAGTCATGATCTTGAAGAATGTCTCTGAAGTCATTGAAAGGAAGGGCATCCAGGAATGATTCCACATTGTCAGATCGATGACATGACTGGCAGACGGATCCACAGAGCAGTAATGCGCAACAGCCTCAAGCGCCGGATCACCTGCGAGGGCAGCACCATCCAAAGTGCCTGAAGGAGCCAGATAGTCACCAAGGGCAGCTCATAAGTGGCTTCACAAATCAGCCTTAATATCATGGAGCACGACCGTGAATAAACCCTCATCGGGAACATTAGCAGTTCTTGGTCCACAGGAGGCACTGGCGGAACACCAAGGCACACCAAAGGTAGATGCTCGAAGGTGCACCCGGTGCCATGAAAGACTAGTTGCCTACACCATAGGACTTGTCAAAGTGACAGTGACCAATCATGCTCCAATTTTTCCAGCAAGGGAGCACCAAAGAACTGCACCATGCGATCACGGCACAGCTAGGCTGGTAGTAGTAGCTCCATTGCTCCGCTTAACTGGGAAGGCACAACCACTGCATATCAGGAACAGCAGCAGCAGTATCCTGCCAATCAATGCCAAAGTCACAGGAAGGCTGCCAAACACACTGGAAAAGATTGAATGGATGGCTGAAGGATTGACTCTGAAAACAGTCTGGAAGGTAGACACGAACCCGCACCCGACAGCCTCAAAGAAGTACACAATACCTGTAGTGCTTGAAGTGTTAAATATTCTGGATACCAGCTCTCCAAAGTGCTTCAGGAAGTCGGTATTTAATAGGGATTGTATCTCTGCTGATGATCTTGCTATCTGGAGAGTATAAGTCTCTCTAGCCGATGTCAACGCAACTTGTTTCTGGAACAGTAGCGCCTTTAGTCTGCTTAGCTTGTCATAATTTTCATTAGTAGTATCAATGTGAGGCCACATTACAGCTACTCTTATCTCTTGTGTGGGGGGTAATAAAACATGCCTGCAACCAGTTACAATCTTGGAGACTGAAATTGTGCCGGGAATTTGTGTTCTCATAACGCAACAGCTCTCTTTGTTCAGTATCACATAACTTCCATTCTAAAGTATATGAAATGCTGGACGAATCAAAGGGACTGGAGTATCCTTCAGAAAACAGGCCAAGTTTGCAACCCCAACATTGCAAAGGCCATGGAGGGATACCTGTATGAAGGGACGCCTGTTTGAATATAAATGTCGGAACGTCAAAACAGAAGTCTCTCAGCGGAAGCGAATGTGAGACTACTGTTAGTCATTCAATGATTTGCAAAGGGCAACTCCCACTCTTCCTTAATATAACCATCTCCTAGCTGCTCATATCTGCCCACGGCAAGATGTTTCAAGCATTTCGAAAAACTAAAGGTGGAAATGGGCAGGTTTATAATGCTATGTACGAGCCATACTGTTGATGGACTTTCTGCCACCGTGGAAGGCAACTTTTCTAACTTTTCTACATGAAGCATGGTGAAACTCATTACTCTTTTGGCCATTGTCTTTTCCTGGATTAATTAAAAGCAGCAAACAGATCATTGCCGTTAATGTATTTCCATGGAATGCGGACATTCTTCAGAATTTGTAGTGTCCAACCTAACTGCATGATGGAACGCAGTTGACTTTATTCATGGTGTAAAAAGGACATGTCATTCTGAATGACGTCTATCACAGACGACACTATGTTATTAAGGAAGTATATCCTGTTGGACAGAGTATTTATGCCATTATTGACAACAGCTAAAGCCATTTCCAAATGTTCCTTAATTTTTCTGCCTGAAACGCACAGCTGGTTCCATTTGAGAGAGCTTCCAGGTCTCATTGTGTATGGCATAGATGAATCTTTTAGAGTGTGGCTTTATTTGACCTAACTAGATGTCTTGCAAGTCTATGTTTTCAGATAGCGTATGAAGATATTCTTTAACTGCTGCTAAGGTGTTTGTCTATAACCATTGTTGGCACAGTTTACCCACACTGTATGTAGTAACTATACCCGAGTGTTGACCCGAGACAAAGCGAGGGTCTGGCCTGCTAATCTTGAAACCCCCCTGAAGGATTAAGAAAACACGCATGACACTCATTTGTGTCTATTGGCCATAATAGTGACTCACCAGGACTGTAAAGTGAAGAATTATAGGTACCAGTCTGAACCTCTGCATTGAATTCTTCCTCAGTGATGTTTACAAAGGACTGCCAATTGTTGAATTTTGCCGGTGTGGGGATACTGGGTGCATTCATCTCCTTTATTTTTGCTAACCCTAGACAGGATGTCTGTTGAATTGCGTCATTTAAAAAGATCGTTTGAAAAGGAATAAGGCATGCTCTAAATAAAGCTTCCCTTCCCTGAATTTGCCAATCTTGTGTCTGCCATACACGTTTTACATCAATAGTGGTCTTCCAGTATTCGTATCCTTCAACTGAAAGTTGGGAAGCAAAGGAATCTGAATTGATCAATTTAGTGTTTGTTACCAAAATCTTCCTAATTTTAGAAGGTGATAACTTGAAGTAGTATGATTCTGCATTCTTAATGTCCTGCCCAGAAAAATTAGAATTTATCTGAATGATGCATTGGGCTCCCCACAGGCGAGTTGAACAGTGTTCCTACTGTGTATAATTAAATACTGATCTGTGTCTAGTGCCTCAGTGCAGATAGTAATGTCCTCAATTGTTATAACAGAACATTTCCCCATAATTCATTGTGTTGGTGTACATATCATCGCTTTGAAATAAATAATCCTGAAGTTCAGGAAGCATTGAATCAACTGTTTGAACATCCCAGTCATCAGAAACAACATCAGGTGTAATTACATCAGTAATTGAAATTTTGAAAGCATGTGGAATTTGAATGGCCTCCGTATATATCAAATATAACTTTATCCCACACAATCCCATCAGGAATTTGTACTTCTGAAAGGTTCACAAGGGAAAAGTGTCTTTGGACTTTATGTGAGGAAAGATATGGAGTTAAAACTTCATCCACAGGCTCAACAGATGAGCATTCAGGAAGATAATGACCATTTATAAGGTGAAAGAAAACATTCACAAAACCAATCCAAAATAGAAAGGCAAGCAATGTCAAATATCCACAGATAATTCTATGGATAAATTAAAAAGTTATTTTAAGCCATATGTGCAGCTTACGTCTCTTTGAAACAGTTTCAGTCGCAGGTGCAAAGAAAATTCATCAAGGTTGAAGAAATAACCAGAAGCAGTCTCTACAAATACAGGAGCTGGTGCATTACTGGTGGATGGATCCACTTCATGTGAAGGCTCATAGTAGCCAATATCGTCTGTGTTGAGTTGGAGTAGAAGACAGCCACACCTTGGACAGTTGTTGCCAATGGAGTGGTAACAGGAATCAGCAAAGTTCATTTGCCGCCCGCCCCATGCTCAAGGAGGCATTTGTAGCATTGTTGTACATGCTGGTGTAGTCAGAAGAGGAGTTGTTTCTTCTTTGAAGAGGAATGTCCTGTTGGGTAGAGAGAGGGGACCAGGAACTACCCAAGGGATCTTTGTGTCTACTGTGCAGGATCGGCCACATGGTGTAGTTTGATGTTGTCGATGGAGACAAATCTGTTTGCTTTGGAACCAGGCAGCGGTGGTAGGATGACAGTTCTGGTACCTTGTATTCCCAGGACTTAGGCCGGTGCTCTGTAAGATGGGCCGAATTCCTTCTTCATAGCAATCTTCTCACGAACCAGAACCCCAACTTTAGGAATCCAACCTGTAGAAGTTGTTGGCAAATCCCTTAGTCCGAAGGTGGCTCCTGTAAAACAGTGAGACGTTCATTTATGTCAAAAGGTGTATCTGCTGCCACCAAACCAGGACCATCTAAATCTGAGACATCTATAGGGATCCCAAAGAAAACATTCTAAGGAGTTGTGTCCTCCCAATGACCGCCTTGGCAGATGGACCCCATATAGATGATAAAGCCATCTGTGGCCAGAACCTAATACTCTAGTTGTTGAGGACTGCTTTAGATCTCAATTCCTCCTCTCTACAACCAAATTACCCTTTGGAGGTAGGGTGAGGAGTAATGGAGTTCAACACCCAACATCCTTATGGTGTCCCTGAAAGCCTTAGAAGCAAAAGCAGGGCCCTGGTCCGAATGGAATGCTGCCCTGCATATGTACTGATGAAGATCAACAAGTCTTTTATAACAGTTTGAGCATCTGTCGACCGCTGAGGCCATAACCACAAGAATCTAGAGCAAGAATACACAGCGACTAAGATGTATTTGTATGTACCATCAGGTTGAAGGGGACCACAGTGGTCCAGGTACACACATTGTAGTGTCCTATTGGACACTAAGAGGAAGATCTGGGGTGGCCGTTTGTATAGACCCGGCTACCAGAAGCATTTCTGTAAGAGTGGTGTTGTGGCCGCAACACCAGCATCTGCAGAGAGAACTCCCTCATGTGCTGCTTTGATTAGATTTAATCTCTGGTCTTGGTTGGGGATCACTTGATCTCCAACCTCAGGAATTGTTGCAAGTGCAACATTCTGTGCACTGATGTGGTATGCATATTCTGTGGGGTATGCTTTTGGGAGAGGCTTGCCTTCAGCTGAAACTTTCACAGTAGCCAGTATTTCATTATCCAATCTCATCTGGGAATGAGTCACTGCAGCAACAGAAGCCGTAGCTTCTGTGGATGTGGCCACTTCATCAGCCAAAGTGTTGTCAATAACGTGGACTCCTACACCTTGGTGGCCCAATGTATGGACTACATGAGCATAAGGTAGCTTATCCTGAAGATCAGTCACCCTCCCCATAGTGTTCTGTGCTTTATGGTGTTCCCGTGTGAGTCTCTGAACCAGTTTAATCACCAATGACTAAGGTAATCATTGTACGACTGAACACAGTAGTGCGAATCACAGACAATCAATGTGAGTTGTCCTAGATCCGTATGTTCTAGTGCTAGGATAAGGGCTTTATTTTCTGCCAGCTGAGCTGTGCAATCCCCCAGGCTCTGCATGTAGGTATTATGAGGGTGGAATATGCTAGCCTTCATCACTCCACTCACGGATGCACAAGCGGCTGAGTACTGATGTTTAGTACCTACAGCTGGTTGTGCTGAACCGTCAGAGTAAATCACAGTATGGTATGTGTCAAGCGGCAAGTTATCGAGGAGTGCGGGGTACTCCCGTTCATATTGGAGAAATTCTTGTGTTTGATGTTTTGGATCAAAGATGTAATTAACATCGGTGGCACTAAGGGAGGTTGCCCACTGAATCCAATGTGGATATAATGTTTTAGCATTAGACACACTAGCTTCGGTGACAGCCTCTAAGGCTGGCACTGGGGTTACGACAATAATGCGTTTCCCTTGGGCAATTGGCCTCTCCTTGATGACAACCATCTGTACTGCACTTAGATTGTTTTCTGTAGATGCACAGCGTTGTTCTTCATTGGAATACAAATGTGATTTATATGCTGTCGGCACTGTGCCGCCTTCATTAAAGGTGACATAAGTGAATCCAGTGGCACCAGCAATTATTCTGATGACTAAATTTGTTTTGTTGTCACAAGTGTGTAAGTGTTTTGCTTCTAGCATGTCCTGTTGCAATCCTACAAGGATGCGTGTGTGTTCAACTGTCCAGTGTCTCCTAGAGAAATCAGGGTGTATTAAATCATAGAGTGGCTTGATGCGTTGTGCATAGTCAAGAATGTATGTTCTACCAAAGTTGAAGAAACCAGGTAACGACTGTAGTTTCTTGATAGTATTTGGTGGCTGGACATGAGCACAGTTTTCTAAAAAGGTGAGGGGCCAGCTCTTGCTTGTTAGCTCATATCCTAGGAAGAATACACTGAGAGAGGCTATTTTAGTTTTCTTAAAATTAAATTTGTAACCATGGGCTGTGAATCCCAGAGTGATCCGATCGACCCTGGCAAGATAAATGTTGAGGTCGTCATCTGTGAGATAGATGTCATCCACATAGGACAACGCCAGAGGATCAATATCATGCAATATTGATGGTACACAGTTTGAGAACAGCCCTGGGCTGTTCTTGTAGCCCTGGGGCAAACAACAGAAGTGTTTGTGAGCCAAAGGAGAGGCTCAGACTTTCATGTGCTAAGTTTTGGCAGAAAAAAGCATTGGAGATATCCAAGGTTGTTTTGTATTTCTTACACACTATGTTGTTAATTAGTGCTGTGCTGTATTAATTTTGTATTGCGTATGTGCATGTATGACTCTTTAAGTGTCTGTAATCTAAGACTATTGCATAGTAATGGTCGGGTTTTGCATGGTGGAATAACAGGTTATTCATTGCAGAGACACATGGCTCAATTACCCCCTGGTACTCTAGCTGAGTGAGGATCTCCCTCACTGGAGCTTTGGCTGTGTGTTTAACAGGATAGTGGGGCTGAGGCTGGTGTGTAGACCTATTCGGTATTACATGGTAAGGAGAATCTTTATCCCAACCTACACAATTGTGGTACAGCGCTAAAGTCCAGCTGACAGCATAGGCTTGTTTTACCCCTTCTGGAACAAGATCAGAGAAAGAAGGCAAAATTACATCTTCCCAGTGTGGGAGCTTACGGATGTGTTCAGAAGGCCAATCTCTTTCGGCTAATAAGATATCACAACTAAGTTTATCCCAGAATATTACACTAATGGTGCACTCTGTCTCCCTCAATTTGGATATTTAAATCAGGCAGTCTCCACTGCAATAAAGTCGCTAGTTGCTGTCGCATTCAGATGATCTTTCAGACTCTGGCGACATACCTTGACTTCTGCCGGGCTGTCCAGCAGTGTGTCATCCCACATCTTGTTCTTCAGCAATGTTCTCAAGTTTACTGGCATTTAATTGAAAGTGCTGCCACCTTTTTTCTTCTTAAACTGTGGCTTTTGTTGTGGTGACTTGTCTTTTTAGTCTGAACACAGCAGTGAGTTTCTTCTGTTTCACGTAGTCAGGACGCTGCTCTGACCGGTTCACTCTCTCTCTGTCTATTTGGTGCGTCCTGAAAGGAACGAGAGGGACGTGAATCAGTATCTGTCTGGAGCTTTAATATTCTGTTTCTGAGAGTATATCCCCTTTCGGAGTTCTTCATCTGTCTTTTAATTTGCTTTTGTTTATCCCATCGCCTTTTAGAACCCTCCTGTGCTTGTTTGGTACCTTCCTTAGGGGTGGTACTCTGTATTTTAGGCTTTTCGGCTTGGCTCCCAAACTATCCTGTCCTATACTGGTATAGGTATCAGAAATGAGTTTAAGTAGCTGTTTCTCCTGTTCCAAGAGTGGAATCTCTTGGAGCCGCTGGCGTATAGCCAATGTTACCGCTTTCCCTGTAACGTTACAAAGTATTTTTGAGGAGACTGAATTGAAGTTACACATCAGTTTCATCCCCAATTCTAGGGCAAGAGCAGCCCCGTGTTTGTTCTGAATGTGTTTTAACACTTCCAGCACATTGGCAAGTGTATGGGTACTATCTGTGGTAGTATAAAAAGCAGCGAAGACTGTACCCAATGTGGCGCAGTCATCCACTGAGGCAACCATTCTGAATGGCAAGCACATTGTGAGAATTCTATGTTTTTCCTGTGGTCCCGTATTAGGAAACACAGCTTTTAGCTGATTCGTTTTTTGGGCTATCCAGAACTGGATTTTCTCTCGTTCCATGGGCACTTTGCCCATGATAGAATGTACTGTTTGTGGGTTGATCCCAGAAGGGGCCAACTAATATGCAGCAGGTGGTGGTGGTGGATGTGCTGGTGTTGTGTTGAAAGTTCGCACTGCGAACTGACCAAGTTGTCTATTTAGTGTTACTAGCTCATTGTAAAGGTTGTGCAGATCAGCTGCCTGCATGTTTTGTACACCAGGGTGAGGTGTATGTGGGGCAAAAATAGGCTACGTTGGTTCATCATTCCCTAAAGGACCTAGTCTCACGGGTTGTTACATGTGGTAGGGCGCCATTAAACCAGTTCTAATGTTCTTGATAAGTAATCGGTATTTCAAGATACTGGTATGCTTGGTACTGCTGCAGTATGTTTGTGATTCTGTATGCATGGAATGTGTATGTTGTAGAGTTTTCCTCAGGAAAGATGGCCCAGCAATAGAATGTTTCTGTTTGATAAGCTTCATTAGCTTCTACTATGAATGTGACATCCCTGTCCTTGTCTCTTAAGTCATGCCCTATCAGATGTAGTGTTAATGCATGTCTGACATTCTCGGGAATGTTAACGGTGTTAGCCATGTTGAAAACATGGGTAAAGAGATGGAACACCAAACACTGCAAGGAATAGAACTGTGAAAACGAGAGTCGTGAATACAAAGACCCCCACCATCTTGCAATAACATGAGATGTGAAATAGCCCTAAAATCCTAACATGATGAACCTAATCTCTAACCTAATGAGAGCTAGGTATGGTAAACCTAATATGCCAATATTCGGTCCATGAGAAGCCCCCCCCCCCAACCCTTGTTACCTTGGAATGAGGTCTCTAGATCAGACTACGTGTAGACACGAAGCCTGGGTCTGCATCAAGGCGACATGTAGCATTGATGGCATCTGGTAGGAATCCCTCTAATAATCCTGTCTGCGTGAGATGTATTTATATAGATCTTGTAGGACCCCTGATGCAGGTATGTCCCAAACAATAGATAAGAAAGCATGCTTGGGGCGGCAGTCACATAAACAATTCCCTCCAAAAGTACATTATGTTCCTGTCACACGTAAGTGGGAAAGGGACATGATGTGAATACCTAAGTATATCACTTGTGTTTGACGCGGATAGTGACGCCTACGGAGTGGCACTAATAACGTGAAATCAAAACATCTTCCTAACTATAAACATAGCAGCCATCTTGGAAAAAATAATTAAATATATGCACTAAAACAGAGCAGGCTAAGTAGGTTAAAAAGTCACTAGGGGGCACGGGCCTGCAAGCCAGAAGACTAAGCTAAACCCTGATTCCCATTAAAACTAAATAGGATCCACTACAGCACCACCAAATGAAACTTCATCAAGAGTTACAGCAATTGCCAGTATTGTAACACTTATAAACTGTTTAAATCAGTGGTTCCCTACCTTCTGACTTCTGTGGACCCCCACTTTATCATTACTGGAACCCGGGGACCCCCACTGGATCAATATTGGTATCCAGGAACCCCCCATTGAGTATTTAATGAAAGCTGAGGACCTAACCTGTTAATATTATTTAATTTTCTAAGCAGTCGCGGACCCACTGACGAGGCCTCGTGGACCCCTAGGGGTCCCCGGACCACAGGTTGGGAACCACTGGTTTAAATTATAAGGATTCCTTTTAGATTGGAGTTGGCATCGTCTGTATTTCAGAGAGTGTTGACAAATAGTTGGAGGGGGAGTGTAGAAGGAGTCAGATTAATCCAAGGCAATGTCATGGTCTTCTGTAAAAATATGATGCACATGATTCAAAATTAAGGAAAGTGTTAGTGAGATTTAATGGGTGTAGATTAACCTTACATGCGCAGTTGGTACATTCAAATGTTTACTATGAGCATTTAAATTATCTTTAGAACAAATCATAAGATCCTTAGAAGGATTTTCACAAGCAAAGGGTTGGATGCAGTACCAGACACACCCTCACAAGCAGATTAGACTAGGGAAACACACTCTTGGGTGGATCGGTGAACCGGAAGGTCCCGTTCTCCTGTCGGTCAGTGGGAGAAGCTACTAGACTTAACGCATCTGGTTGTGGAATTTGCTTCTCTCCCTCCCCCCCACCCAGGTTCCAAGAGGTCTAGAGTGACTAAGGACTGGTGTGAAGTTCCTTGTGAGTGTGCTAGAGGCAGCTCCTTTGAAATTTAGGTGGGGCAGGGAACAGCTCCGCCCTTTTCATCCTGGCAGAATGGCCCATCTTGCCAATCAAAATACACAAGAAAGTACGGGGTTCTCTAAAGAGGGCATCGCGGGTACCAGCGTAGCCCTAGGTTGTATGTATTCCTATTTGGAAGGGTAATGTCAGTGAAATGTCAGTAAGTAACTGCAGAGTGCATGCGTGGGGAGAGACACCGGGGGGAGTTCCTTTTACGGACTAGGTGGTCTCACACACTATATAGTGTCATGCTTCATCATTTGACCACCTAGACCCACCCAGGTAGGACAGTGCCACCTGGGCGGACTCAACCTCACTGTTAAAGGAACAGGAGGGAGTGCGTAAATAAACTTGTTTCTGGAAAGATCGGGATCCAGCTAATCTAGTGAAAAAATTAAAAACACCTAAGCAGACACCTGTGAGGAGTGACAAATGTAATGGTGGTGTCTGACTGGTGTAGTTAAAACAGGGGTTGGGACACCTCTGTGAGGATAAGGACTCACAGGGTCACCTAACTAATAGCCAACATGTTTCTGCCCTCAGAAGTGAGCCAATAGAGGTCTCAGGGCATTCGTCAGGGCCTAGGATCCCTACGTCTCACGTTGGAGGAAATTTACTCTATGTGAGGGTCAAAGAGTGTGAAGTAAAAGGTCTACCTTACCCAAGGAATTACCTTGAGGCGGCCCTTTCATAGAGGCTGCTAGCCTCTGGTATCCAGGAGGGGGAGTGTCCCCTTATAGTCAAACATACATCAAAGGGGGCGCTCGCCGTGCGCCTATACCGTCCTCTCCTTGGACCGCTTGCCAATCGCCAACTATTCATAGTAATGTAACCCAGGACACAGTCAAATAACTGGTTAGGTCAAGAAAATCCCAACTTTCTAAAATTGCCACTTTCAAGAGTGTGACTTAAAATCCAACTTTATCATGAAAAATGATTTTAAATCACAATTCTTTTGAGACCAAACATGATGTTTCTACATGTTCCAAATCAAAAGTTAACACTTAGTAAATGTAATAAGGTAATCCAACGTTATCCTATGGGTGTGGAAGGCCTCACATTAGTGAAAAATGAATGTAGTCGTTTTTTACTACAAGGCCATATAAAACTTAAAAGTACATGCCTAACTTTTTAAATAACATGCCCCATGCCCTTGGGGCTGGTTATGGCCTGCCTTAGGGGTGACATGTTTACTAAAAAGGGAGGTTTAGGCCTGGCAAAAGGTTATTTTGCCAGGTTGAGTTGCCAGTCTAAAACTGCACACAAGCTGCAATTGCAGACTGAAGGCATGTTTTAAAGGGCTACTTAAGTGGATGGCACTAAAGGTATTTCAGTATTTCTGTCAGTGGATCTGTGAGTGGGTGCATGAGTGTCTCGTGGGTCTGAAAGTTGGTGTGTGAGTCTGAGTGGGTGCATGAGTGTCTGAGGGGGTATGTGAGTGGGAAAATGAGTCTGAGTGCATGTATGAATGAATGAATTAGTGTGTGAAAGTGTTTTTTTTTTCTTTCAAATGTTTTCATATTTGGGAATATTTTGCAAATAATTTGGGAAAATTCCCCAAAAAACACGAATAATGTGCATAGTGATGAGAAATTATTTTAAACTCAGAATTTGCCCCTACAACACACCTATATCACACCCCAAGATCAGGGTACCTTCACCCTGACCCCTTATGCCTCTTTCAATTAGGAATTTGACCCCTGGGACCATGTCCTGTGAAAGAAAATGGTGGACACAACTTTCTAGTCAGGTTGCGGTCAGCCAATAACAACACTTCTTTTCGCATGTACATTCGAAAACATTCACATAATATTCGCAAAATTATTGCAAAGTCTCTGTGGCCAGAAATATAAAAATATGGATTTTCCTAAATTTCTCAAACTACTGAACGGATTTACACCTAATGAGCAAAAGCACAATCTGCGTACCAAAAACTACCTTTCTGGCAAATTTGGTGTCATGGAGTCCAGCAGTTTGGGCTGTAGTCGTGTCTAAAGGTTCTATGGGAATTAACATGGGAAGCCCAACTTTTTTGACACCTCCTTTGCCTGGGCCCCAGCTTGACAGATCACCCTGAAACTTTCAATACGCAACAAGAATCAGCGAAACACTTTGGAAAGTTTCATGAAGATTTATCAAACGGCACCAAAGATATAGGCAAGTCAAAACTTTTTTTCTATGGAAACATGGTCCTAACTAACTACCTAGTTTTTTTTTTTACTTAAAAAAATAAATAAAAAAACAAAGGTGACAGGGACATTATAGTTAGGTTCTGAATTTACTCTGACAAAACCAGAGCAATTCAGAACTTATAGTTAGTTATTTCAAGTAACTATAACTTGCGGCCCTTTATATTCAACAAGAGTCAACAGCTTTGAATGAAATATCTACCCAAGTGAAGTTATTTCTGCCTCCTTGGGTAAATGTCTAGTATGTATTCTACACTACAACTGCATAATGGAGCACGAAGAAATGTCACCGGTGACCTTGGGTTCATTTGGCAATGTGATTGTTCCTCGTGCATCTTTCTCCAGAATTCTGAATCCTCCTATAGACAACCAACAAGAATACAAATATGTAAATCTCCACCATACCAGGATCCTTACTCTTATCTATATGAAGTAAGTGCTTCTATGTTTTGTGGAGATGTCGTCCTATTCCTCGGCATCAAGAATGCACCATCAAAATCAGCAGGAAATGCACTGAGGGGCCCTTTGGGAAGCTGTCTATCATTCTGGCAAAAGGGGGGAAGACAAATGTCTACTATTAAAGTAGACGGTGCAGGGCCAAGTGAACACAGCTTCCAGGTGGTTTTCACATTTTCATACTCTTAACAATTTAGAGGGAGAACCATGAGGAAAGGAGTGCTGCGCGGTCCCCCTCCCCTGGCTGATTTCAGCCCCACGGACCCCATCCCCCAAGGTCCACCTCTATTTAATTGCGGGGGTCCCCCTCTTCGGGCCGATCTTGGCCCCGGGGACCCATTCGCCAAAGCCTGGCCTTAATTAAACGGAGAAGGGGGCAGCGCGCCCCCCTCCCTGGGCCAATTTTGGAACCGGGTATCCCATCCCTTGGGGCCTGGCTATCTGCCCTGGGTGCCCAACAGTGCAATCAGTGTGCAATGAGACAGCGGGGGAAGCCTGAAGGCCCTTGCGGTCCCAGCTGGCTCCCTGTCACCTGCGGGAGCAGGCATTGCTTTTGGACATACAGAGCTGCTACACATGCAGTTCGCTGTCTGCAAAATCAATTGTTTCCTGTTTCCCTGCCCTGTATCTCTTCAGGCAGGGAAACAGAGAAAACCTCTGCTTCCAGCATGTGAGGGCACTTTGACAGCTCTCACCAGCTAGAAGAAAAGTGTTTGCTCTTACTGGGCGGGATCTGGCAAAGCTCCCGCCAAGTCAGAGCAAACAGCTATGTGCCAGGGGTGGGCACCCCGGGAAATAGCAGGAGCTGGCCCTCAGGGGTATTGGACCCCCAGGCCACTATTGGCTCCGGGAGGGGGGGGTCCCTCCAACATTTCAACAGCCCCAGGGATTTGGTGGTCCCCACAGCCAGGGGACTGTGACAGACCCCCTTCATTATTTAATTTCAGCCATGGGGAGGTTGCGGTCCCAAGGGCTAATAAAAGCTCTAGGAGGATTGCTGTGTGCACCCCCTCCTCTTTCAGTCCCCCAATGCCCCAGGTACCTGGCCCACCGGGGAGCAAAATAAAAAAATGGGCGGGACACAGAGTCCCAAGATGGCTGACAACACTTCCTTGTTGAAGTGTTGGCAGTCAATCAGATTTCAGCACAGGGGCAGCTGGATCTGCAGAGGATCTGCGTCCCTAGATATCTATATATTTTTTTTTACTTTTAATATCTCCACAACTACTGAACAGATATATACCAAATCACAAAAAAGCACTTGGGCTGTAGTTGTGTTCAAAGTCCCTATGGGAAAATGCATGGTGAAAATGTTTTTAGGACTCCCCCTTTTTCTCGTCCCCCACTTGATGGATCACCCTGCAACTTTCAGGGCAATACTTAGGTTCTGAATTTATTTATTCACAACCATAGAAATTCAGTAGCTATAGTTAGGGTACGAGTTTTAGTTACTTGAAGGGACTCTAATTTACTATAACTCACTCCCTCGCCATGCACAGTTGTCTCATCAATTATTTAATTGCAAATGTTGCAGTGAGAATATGAAAGATGGCATAGAATATGTCATCAATGATATAATGTGGAGTAATTAGCTGTGCATGGCGAAGGCGCAAGTTTTTATTTATATATATATATATATATATATGGCTTTTGCATAAACGTGTAGGCCAGTCTGTTTGTAGCACTTCACACATTGCACTTTTATATGATTAAATTAAAATCCCCTTTTTTAAAAGCAAACAATTCGTTCCAGCTTGTGCTGTCTCCTGGATTTGCCAGTGTCAATAGATTGTCGATAAGGGCAGGAATTCTCAGGAGAGGAGTTTCCATAGAAAGAGCATTTTTTGTTTTGCCTTTGTTTTTTTTCCAGTGAAGTTCTATGTTTTTTTTTTTTTTTAAACATAGTAATTCTCATTACTATACGTTAATCCAACCACCAGTGCGCACAGCCTTTGGCCATGCGTATCCGCTGTTGGCCACCTTCTATAAGCACCCTACAATGCACCGCCTTCTCCTGTGCACAGTAGAGGTTGCCCACAGGAACTGGCCTGCAGTCAGACCCCGCTGCCAACCACCCAACCCAAAGCTGTGCACAGCCCTTTGGGCATGCACTACGGAAGTTGTCTGCGGCCTCTCAAGGTGTGAGAATAGGTGTGAGAGGCTGTATCTGTGGATAAGAGTGGCTGTAAGAGTCTGGGTGTGAAACGGCGTACAACAGTGTTTTAGTGGGTGCGTCTGTATGCGCATGGGTCTGTGAGTGGGTGCATCAAGGTGTCAGGGGGTCTGTGAGTGGGTGTGTGACAGTCTGAGTGGGTGTGTGAGTGTGTATGTAACTATCTGAGTGGGTCTGAGTGTATGAGGGTCTGACTGGGGCTCTAAGTACATGAGGATCTGAGTGGGACTGTGAGTGGGTGCGGGTGTCCCAGCGGGACTGAGTGGGTACGTAAGTGTCTGAGTGGGTGTGTGAGTGGGAGAAATGATTGAAAGAGAGAGAGCAAAAAAGTGAGTTTTTTAGTCTTTGATGTCTGATATACTTAGAGTTATTTATTTCAAATTTAAAATCAAAAATGTATTTTCTTTGCTGTTTGAAAGTGGGACCTGCTTTAAATGCCCTGCTGTCAAACAACAGAGTGTTTGCTGTGGCTTGGTTGCCGAGCTGCAGCTATGTCCCCCAGGGGTGCCACAAACTAGGAGCTGGCCCTGGGGCATGGCAGTCCCCACGGCCATCAGTGGCTTTATGAGGAGGGCCACGTGACCATCCCCTCTAACAAGAATACCCCCAGGGTGGTGGTCCCCGAGGCCTGAGGGGCCCTGCATATATTTAACCAGAAGCCATAGGGGGATAGTGGTCCCCAGGGCAGCGAGGTTCCATGAGAGGGACACGCTTCACTTTTTTCAAGCTTTGCTGCAAGGGAGCGGGCCCCCTCACATATATATAAAGCAAAGCCCCGGGGAGGGTTGTGGGATCTGGGGTGCATACCCTTGCGGATATACTTAACCGG
This sequence comes from Pleurodeles waltl, assembly GCF_031143425.1. Taxonomy (NCBI): domain Eukaryota; kingdom Metazoa; phylum Chordata; class Amphibia; order Caudata; family Salamandridae; genus Pleurodeles; species Pleurodeles waltl. The sequence goes on from NC_090445.1 coordinate 101,008,549, forward strand.
AATCTTTGGGGTGGTGCCAGTTCCCGGCGGGGGTGGGGGGCAGTGGCATCCCACATTTTAAAATGAAAGCCCTGGGGAGGTGGTGGTTATATATTTTTTTTAACTTTTTTCTGGGGCTCAGCTCAAGCCGAGTCCCAAGATGGCTGCCAACACTTCCCAGTTTGAAGTGTTGGCAGCCAATCAAAGCTGTGGATTTCCTTGCACAAGCTTGTCTTTGTTTGCAAATACTTCATGGCCAGAGATATACATATTTGAATTTCCCTAAATTTCTCAAACTACTGAACAGATTTATTTCAAATAAGCGAAAGCGTAATCTGTGTACCAACAGCTAGCTTTCTGCCAAACTTGGGGTAATTCCATCCAGTGGTTCGGCCTGTAGTAGTGTTTAAAGAATCCTATGGAAATTAACATGGGAAATGCAACCCTTTTTGAGCCCCCTTTTTCTCAGCCCCCATTTGATGGATCACACCGAAAATGTTCATGTGCAACAAGAATCACCGCTACACTATTTTTGGAAAATTTCAAGAAGGTTTGTCAAACGGCTCCAAAGACAAGTCAAAAAACACTTTTCCTATGGAAGAATAGTCCTAACTATAACAACCAACTTACACATATATTACCTACTGACGAATCTTCATGAAATTTTTCCAAAAAGAGTGTCAAGTTAGGTCTTGTTGTGCATGGAAAGTTTCAGGGTGATCCGTCAAGTGGCGTGAGAAAAGTGTTTCCCATGTTAATTCCCATAGAGTCTTTAGACATGCCTGCAGCCCGAACCGCTGGATGGAATTACACCACATTTGACAGAAATTTAGCTTTTGTTCCAGGGATCACACTTCTTAAGTCGAGCCTAGCAGCTAGCAAGCCCTGCTTTCTCGACGTGTTGTAATCTACTCTGTGGGCATTAACCATGCCCATCACTTTCATTCATTCCTATGGCATGCCTTTCAAAATTACCTTGATTTCCTAAGTAAATGCTTTATGTTTGTCCTGCTGTGAGGCTGTTTTGTTACGCCTTGCAGACTGACCCTGTCACATGGATTATTGCACGATCGGCCATATACTTTAGGGTGGGCGCAGTACTCTCTCCCCTTCACACTCCATGACGGCAAGAGAGCCGATATGCTTTGGCTTGTTTTGTTAGTTTCCTGCTTATGTCCTGCTCCTCCTTACGGGGCACTTAGCTTGTGTCCAAAAAACGCGCTCAGCTGAGGCCATTTGCCAACCAGAATGTAGTTATGTATGTGTGTGTGTAAACAAACTTTATTTCCTAAAACCCTTGGAGCCCACGTAGCTCGGCGCCATGCTTCTTGTTTAATATTATTGTTCTTTTTCAATTAACTGCTCTTTGGATTGAAACTTAAGATTTATCGTTTTTTTTTTTAACTGCCTAGACTCGAACCCGGATTCTCAGTCCCAAAGTCAGCACTCTAAATGTTATGCCACATCCTCTCCGTTGTGTCAATAAAGCATTATGCTACATTGAATTGAGGGCGTGGGATGTGTAGACCTGGAGTGGCAGATTTTGCAGCTGCCTATTCCCCTCCTTTGGGTCATTTGGTGGCCATCTTAGAACAATAGAGTTCTGTTTTGAACATGTAGTGAACTAAGCAATCAGGCCAAAATTAGACAACAGATTTCAAGGAAGCCCACGTCGTATGTTATATTAAAACCCAGTTTTGAAGACAGTGGACTGCTAGTTTTTTAAATAAATAGTTGACTGCCATATTCTGCTTTTTCAAGCTCCGCCCACTGCGCCCCACCCCTCCCCCTGCAGCGCCACACCTTCTGTCCCGATTTATGTATTGCCAGACTATTTGCTTTTTAATTTGAGCATTGTTGTTGCAAGAACTGCACCAAAATGTCACTAGTTAATAAAATGTAAGCTACTCAAATTTTCAGCGAAATGAAGATCACATACATATTACGTGTTGTAATTCCAATACAATAGACTTCAATAAATAAGGCATATTGAGTGAAACAAAGTTTTTTTTTTTTTTTAAAGAACGATTGATTAATGTAGCAGGTCTGAGTAAGCTACATTTGTATGTGTATCCCAAGATGGGCGCCCTATTCACTACTCCAGAACTTGTAGGTGGAACTGCTGCGATTAGTCCTACTTTACTATCAATAGTGCCACAAGCTCTCCTGCCCGCTAGTGTTTTTCTGCCAAGCAACAACCATGTCCTCGTGAGTAAACATGGATGAAGGATAAGACTTCTGTTCTTTATCGAACACTGAGTACAAACAACACGGACACAAAGAGGAGTTTCTTCCAATCGTAGAACAGAAAGAGTAAATGGAAGTGCTTTAGTTATATGCAGGGCCACTAGAATTACTTTATGTTATAAAAAAAAAAAAGGAAATTCACTGAAAAAACCTAAGGTTACAGGGACATATTTTGAAAAGAGAATTTAAAAACAAATGCGCCCTTGCCATGCACTGCTAATTACCCCAGATATTAAAGTACTCATGACATCTTCTATAACATTATTGATAATATCAATGTAACATTTGCTGTAAAATTATTGATGAGAAAACTGCATGGCGGAGACGAGACCTTAGGGCACGAGTTATAGTTACTTGAAATAACTCCAGCTAAACTTCAATGGTTTTGTATATTTAAAATATAACATCCGTCCCTGTAACCTATGGTTTTTTATGGGTGGAAAAAAATATATATGTAACATTTTAGAATAGAAAAGTGGGAGATTAAAAAAAAAAAATCAGGAGAAAGTATTTCTCTCACGCACTCCTATTAAAGGAGAACATTTCAGGCAGGAGCTATTTTCGGCTTTAAAAATCGTGAGTGGCATTGTGAGTATGTGTGTGTATGTATGTATGTGTGTGTATATATCATGCTCTTAAATACAAATTAAGAGAAACGACCGTCAAACCCTGACTTGCACTTCCTCACGCACCTTAAGTGCACAAGGCACTCTTTCCCACACTCACACACAAAGCGTATGCACCTACTTGTACACACTGCTGCACGCATGCACACACCAACACAACACAAGACCTTTCAGTCTCAGCAGTTTGGGATTAGCGATGGAAAACAGCAATTAAAAAACAAACGCATCGCATTTTCGGAAGTAAGAAGCCTTCAGAGGCCCCAGTTAAAAGCGGAGGAGATACGCGGGAGGGAGGGGAAGGCGGCTAGGGGGTGCCAGTCCTTTGGGGGTTCGCTACCAGGTGGTCGTCGCGGGAAAGTTCTGGTAATGAGTCTGAAGCCAAGACGCTGCACCTTCATAGGGGAGAGATACTTTAAAGTTGGCGCCCGACAGCGAGAGTCGCAGCTTTCAAATGCAAATCCGAAAGGAGCGCCGCGGCATATGGAGTCGGCGCACCGCGGCGGGGGCGGCCACGCTAATATTATTATTTTTGAGGTTAATCACTTGTTTCTGGAGGCTCCCGAGGGACTGGGGCCCTCCTGCGAAGATATTTTGCCACATTTATTTTCTTCGCCATAGCAACCCTGCCCTCTGTCTTAACCAGGCGGAGGAGACGGGGCATCCGGCAGTGGGCGGGCAAGAATAAAGGGGGTGGGGGGAATGGCGTCTACCAGTCACCAGGAATGGGTTTGTGAATTTCGCACAGCTCCTAGAGTGGCCACATCATGCGTGACTCCTTTAGCTAGGACGCATTTTTAGGCAATAGGAAGTTGCATTCTGGGATTTGTAGTCTTTTAAGACTAAGTATGGCTCAGAAAACCCAGCATTGGTTTAAAAGTCAGGAGTGGCTTCAGGTGTCACACGTAACAAGAGGCCACCTGACAGCTATGGCTGGACTGGAGTGTAGTTGTCTTGTAGCCTATGTGTTCCTGGCATGTGCAATATTCTGTGTAAATGCAAGTGAAAATACTGGGAAGATCAAGAAAAGTTTGATTTTTTCCACTTTAAAATGTAAACGTACATAAGGACATCACTGTAAAATAACTGTTAAACTACCCTCACTACAATGATAAAAGAGAGGCAATAATGCCATGCTACAAAAATATACAAAATGTAAATACAAAATCATATTCCGGTACTACGTCGTGTCCTTAAAAAAAAAAGTGAAAACATGGAAAAATGACCAGTAATTTTATTTGAGGAAGGTGGTAATACTACTGTGATGGTGAGTTATAATGCGGGATGGTGGGAAGGCAGAGAAGTGGGAGAAGGGCTTCGGTTTTCCAGATGAAACCAGATTACGGTCGATTCCATATTTCAGTCCTAATTTTGTATATTTTGTTTCGTTGTCATGAATAAAGCCTACAAGTCCCAGAATGCAGCGTTGTTTGTTAAACAAATTGCCTGAAATTCAACATACTGTACTTGATGACATGGAGCCATCTAGTAAGCTTTCACCAAATGAAGGATCTGTTGGGTCCACGGTGGCTGAATGGGGGTGACACGGAAACACGTATGACTGCCACGTTTCCCGGGTCCATGCATGACTAAATTAGTCTAGTCGTGTGTTTTCTTAGAATTCTGAGACTTCTTCCATGGACAACATTTAGGCTTGCCCCTTGCGACCTCTGGCACTGCTTTTGCTACCCCTGGCCTCAGAGGTGGCAAAATCAGTGCCTGGAGCACAAGTGCAGCGCCTCCTAATAGACACCGGTTCGGGCTCCACTATCCTGCTTTTCTATCAATTTTTTATTACAGAAAATAGTGACTATTATTATTCATTGCTTGTGTAATAGAAAATAGAGTACAATTAACTGGAATATGACCCTAGCTGGCACTTAAGGTAAGCAAAAAATGCTTTTAAATGTATGCTGTTCGCATGCTTGCAGGTTAGTGTGCTTATGTGAGTGTGTGTGTGAGTCAGAGTAAACGTCCAATGGCGTGTGATGTCACTTCCGCTACCCCTGGCATTTTGGTGAATTGACACCCATGACTTTTACTCCTGGCTTTATACTGGGATGAATATAAGACTACAAGTCACATAATCATAAGAAAACATGGGACAGGGTTATGTGGTCAGGCATGAACCCGGGAAACTTGGCAGCTATGATCATGTTGGTGCATTGAGTGTACTTTGGTGCCAACAAGATGTGCGGTGCAACCTGCATCATCGCATTAACCATAATACTGCAGCGAGGAATAAACTTAAGAAGAAATACCCTTGGCATGTTGACATCCGGTTCAGCGTTGATCAAATACTAAAGCCTGATCAGAAGGGATGAATTCCTGGCATTGAAATAAAATCTCAATGTACAAACATGCATGGCCAGTCATACATTAAGGCCAAGGTGAATTTCAGTGGTTTTTAGATCTGCATTGACAGTGCAGCTGTTGTTGACCTTATGTGATCGACAGAACAATAGCTCTAAGAAGCACCACTGAGAGCTTTCTCTTTACACACATGCTGATATTATTGAATACTGCATTTGATTGGGCAGAAGATGTGTGCTTCCACTGGGGAAAAAAGGACCTGTATTGCACTTTTTTGATTTGTAGGGAAGTTTAAGCTTAATCAAGGAGGATTGATTTTGTTGTTTCAGCATGCCGGTGGTCAAGGCTATAGGCCTTATTGGTTCATTGGGAACGCTTTTATTAGATGCCATAGATCTGATCTGTTTATTATCAAAAGTTACAATAAAGTTAGTAGGCCTGACGTAATGACAATACACATTTGATGGTGGACATACTAAGTTAAATCCTGTTAAGAATATTTTGTTGCATGGCATCTCACAGGTTACCATAGTAGGCAATGTTTATTTTTGTTGGTATCCTTTCTGACAATCCCTGATCTGCACAGTGGTCATCCTTGTTGGGCCCTTTTAGGATGGGTTGTGTATTATTTGGCAGTTATAACTATGGGTATATTTTCAATGCTATGACAACAAGCTTGATTACTTCCTTGTGGGAAAGCCTGTGTTCAGTACAGTAAGCGTGAGGTAGTAATGATGACACTACCATGATAAAAACTACAGGAATGATTGGTTCTTTCGGAAAACATAATTCCGAGGCCACAAGTCTGATCTGTTTATTATGAAAAGATATGACAACTCCAGTGGGCCTGACATGTATTATAAAAAGCATATGTTATATATGATAAAACCAATAGGCTTTTTTTTGGGCAAATTGTTATTTGTGCTTTTTATTTGTGTTAAAGCCTGTAAACAGTCATTTTATTACGTACAACCACAATGATTACTGTAGCAGACAAGGATTTTCAGTCCTGGTTACCCTCTGACAAATCCTAGGGGTATATGCTTTGTATTGTGATAATCCTTGCTAAACGCTCCTATGAGAGACCGCCAGGTTTAGTTGTCTGCCATGCTCTTTTAATCAGGGGCATAACAGAGGTCGCCACGCAGCGCAGAGGCCTTGACTTACTGATCCTGGAAGGGGTCCCTCAGCCCCTACTGATGTGAGTGTAGGGGGCTTCCTTCAGCAGGGGGGCACCCACAAGTTTTGTCATGCCACTGCTTTTAATAAAATAAATACATATGTATGCAAAGACATACAGTGTGGCTTTGGTTCCGCCCCCTTCTGTCCTTGGTCTATTTGGGTGTCATTCACATTCTGCTTCCAAGAAAGCAATAGCTCAGCCCATTTCGCCATCGGCTCTTTTACCATGCGAGTGACAATATTTTGCCTGCTCACGTGCACATTTGCATGAAAATGAGTGTGTTTAAGAACCAGGGCTGATGAACCTATCCTTTAGTTTTCCGTTTTCTGCTTTATTGAACCTCTTTTATTTTTCTCCTTCTCCTTTTTAGGGTCGAGCCTGCGTCGCATGCGTATCGCTTGCGAGACGCTTTAGTAGTCAGAAAAGGGCTCGGAGCTCCGTCAGTGTCACATCAGAGTCTTTCATTGGTTCGTAAACTTACCTTTTAAAATCTGCTTGCTTTCATTAGTGGAAGGCATGCATACGTCATGCCTTTTCCTGTGGTTAGCCCTCCTCGAGTGCAGCTACCAAGTACTGAAAACATACGAGGCTCACTGTTTTCCGCCCGGATTGTGGACTACTTTTTATCTTTTTTCGCATCGCGATCTCGCTTGGCAGAGGTCGAGCGCTTTGCATGACATCGACCCTGTTACATAGTTAATTGCACTTTTGCGGTTACGTAGATAATTGCACTTTTGCCGATGAATTTCACTACAAGTGAACTGTAGCAGCGCGATCGCGCTCTTTTTTGCCATTTAATGTGGCAAGAAAAGTCTGGTTGGGAGTTTGCAACTGCTAATAGCTCTAAGTCGGAGAAATGCAAGACCCGTTGCATAGCAAATGCTTGTTTTATTTGGCCTTGTGTTTTACTAAACTTATTTGTATAATATACATTCAAATAAGGGTTACAGCCATTCCTCTTCATCCATTGGTCTGTTCTTAAATCATTCACGTTTTTCTTGAACTCACTACAACAAACAGCCTGGGGCATTTGGTTAGCCCACTGAATGCCACTGGCTAACGTTCTGTGTGTGATGGCTCTTTTAAAAGAAACACCATCACGCACAAATTAGGTCCCGGTACGCCAGAGGATACTATTGCCATATGTGTTTTTTGATCATAAAAAATATTTTTGCTTTTAGTTTTTCTATATATATTGGCGGGGGCTAAGAGCTCCCCAAACAAAATGCTTTTACAAGTTATGACAAAGAAAACAAGCATTAGCAAAGCTAAATGGCTGGTAGCCAATGCCAGACCGATTTTGGAATTTCCAATGCTTGCTATTTTCTGCGTTAGCTACGATCTTTTGTAGCTAACCAGAATCATATCTGTGACAGTTACTTATAGGGGAGTTTAACCAGCCCTTTCCTCCATTGGTCTATTGTTGTATCATTCACATTTTTCTTCTCCCCACAACCACGTACAGCAGTGGGTCAACCCACTTCAGCCATTGGGTAACTTCTCTGCGTGTGACCGCATTCTTTTTCACAAGGAGCACATTTGCACATGAAGTAGTCCCTTACAGTGCCAAAGACTAGACAATGTGTTTTTTTGTTGTTTTTTTTTTTTTTTAGACCAAAAATATTTTTGCTTGTAGACAATTTTTTTTTTCACATGGGTGGGAGCTCTGCAGCTCGCTCAACAAAAATGTTTACCCAAAATATGACAAAGCAAAAAAATGCACTGGCAAACCCAAAAGGCTGGCAGTCAATGCGAGAAATGTTGGCTTTGTCAATGCTTGTTTTTATTTTGCTTTCAAGAGCATCCTACAGCCCTCTGGATTGTGTTAAGAGTCTCCTCATTTGCTGCACATTCCATCTGCAGTGGACAGCATTCTGTGCAGCCACTGCTTCTAAACGGGGAAACTATTTTGGAATGATAATGTTCATAGTTTATCATTGTTTTACTCTTCCAAATCTTGTATTGGTGCAACACATATACACTTTGCATTGTAATATTCCAGGATGACTACTCATTTAACTGTTTATGGAGTCGCCATCTTGGAATCATATTGTGCATATTGTATAATTTTTGTGCCACACCAAGATTGCCAACACATTGCTTCTAAACGTGGTGACCATATTAGAACTTTAACCCCTTGGCTGCCACAGATGTAACGGTTACATCCCTGGCTGAGGCGCCAAGGACATAACCGTTACATCCTGCGACCAGCTCATAGGGGGAGCGCTAACGCTCCCCCTGTGAGTCTCCCACTCCCCTCCCATGGGCAGAGATTTAATTATGCTGATCTGCTCCCAAGGGGGGCAGAAACCATTAGGCACCAGGTATTTTAAAAAAACTTTTACAGATGGGGAGCGACCCCTTAGACAAGAGCCACTCCCCAAGGAGGGCACATTTATTTTAAGCCATTTCTGCCCCCCATGGGGGCAGATCAGCCTACTTCTATTAGGCTGATCTACTTGGGCACCAGGGATTGGTGTGTGTGTGTATTTTGTTTGGGGGGCAGCCCCTTGGGCAAAGGTCGCTCCTCATGGGGGCACATTACTGTTGGCCATTTCTGCCCCCCCCCACCCTCTTGGGGGCAGATCGGTCTATTTTTGTAAGGCCTATCTGCCCCCAAGGGGGGCAGAAAGCCAACCAGAGACCAGGGAAGATTTAAAAAAAAAAAAAAGTGGGGGTATGGCCATACTCTCACCCCAAATAAATGGGGACAAAGTTGTTCTGCCCACTGATGGGCAGATGAGACAATAACCCCTGATCCACTCCCCCGGGGCCAGAAAGCCTACTAGATGACAGGGAATTAAAAAGAAAATAGTGGGGTGGTGGCTACCAACCAGTAAGGGCATGGTTATGCCCCCACCCCAACTGAAGGGGGTAACAGTCTTTCAGCTCTCCCCCGCACACTAAAACATCCTATCCCACGGCAAGCAAAAGGACATTTGATTATTTGGGGTTTTGGTTTTACATTTGGGCAATGAGAGCTTGTCTAACTCTCAATCGTCCCACTTGGAATGGTGAGGGTTGCACTTTTTGGACTTTGGGACACTGCCATGTAGAAAAATATGAGACCTAGACACATCTGAAAACTAAACATCTGGGTGAGTCCAGGGTGGTGTGCTTCACATGCACCCCGCACCATTGTCTTACCCACAATGCCCTGCAAACCTCCAACTTTGCTGGAAATCAAACATTTTTCCCATATTTTTGAGATGGAACCTTCCGGAATCTGCAGGAATCCACAAAAGTCCTACCACCCAGTATTGTCGCATCTATACCAATAAAAATTCTGTCCCACTTGTCAGCCTAAAAACGTTTTTTTTTCTTCAAACTGTCCTTTTGAACCCACTTTGGTTCCCCCTCATTTTCAACATGTTTTTGGCTCTTCCCTGTCACAGGCACTTGGCCCACCTACATAGGTGAGATATCATTTTTACAGTGGAGACTGAGTCAGGAGTAGGAGGAAGGAAGAAGGAGGTAGGAGGAAATTTGTGCCAGCACGGTGATCCCACACAGAAATGTGGGGAAAATGTGATATTTCTTTTTTTTTTTTTAGCTACATTTGAGGTTTGCTGAGGATTCTGGGTAAGAAAACACTGGGGGATCCACACAAGTCACACCTCCCTGGACTCCCTCAGGTGTCTAGTTTTCAGAAATGCTTGGGTTTGGTAGGATTTCCTATATGGCTGCTGATCCCAGGACCAAAAATGCCAGCTGAGCTGGAGCCCAAAATCCACAGCTGGGCACATTTGAAAAAACAGTTCTGTTTTCTTTGGGAAAATGTGATGTGTCCATGTTGTGTTTTGGGGCATTTCCTGTCACGGGCACTAGGGCAACCCACACAAGTGAGGTACCACTTTTATCAGAAGACTTGGGGAACGCTGGGTGGGAGGAAATTTCTGGCTCCTCCCAGATTCCAGAACTTTCTATCACTGAAATGTGAGGAAAAAGTGTGTTTTTTGCCAAATGTTGAGGTTTGCAATGGGTTCTGGGTAACAGAACTTAGTGAGAGCCCAACAAGTCACCCCATCCTGTATTCCCCTAAGTGTCTAGTTTCAAAACTGCACAGGTTTGGTAGGTTTCCCTAGGTGTTGGCTCAGCTAGAGGCCAAAATCCACAGGTAAGGCACTTTCCAAAAAACACATCAGATTTCAATGTAAACATGTGATGTGTCCATGTTGCGTTTTCTGTCGCGGGCATTAGGCCCACCCACACAAGCGAGGTACCATTTTTATTGGGAGACTTGGGGAAACACAGAATAGCAGAACAAGTGTTATTGCCCCTTGTCTTTCTCTACATTTTTTCTTCCAAATGTAAGACAGAGTTTAAAAAAAAGACGTCTATTTGAGAAATACCCTGTAATTCACATGCTAGTATGGGGACCCTGGAATTCAGAGATGTGCAAATAACCACTGCTTCTCAACACCTTATCTTGTGCCCATTTTCGAAATACAAAGGTTTCCTTGATACCTATTATTCACTCTTTATATTTCACCAAATGAATTGCTGTATACCCGGTATACAATGAAAACCCATTGCCAGGTGCAGCTCCTTTATTGGCTGGGGGTACCTAGAGCTCTTGATGAACCTACAAGCCCTATATATCCCTGCAACCTAAAGAGTCCAGCAGACGTAACAGTACATTGCTTTTTAAAATCTGACATGGCAGGAAAACGTTACACAGTAAAACATGGAGAAAAATGGCTGGTATTTTTCACCTCAATTTCAATCTTTTTTTTTATTTCAGCTGTTATTTTCTGTAGGAAAACGTTGTAGGATCTACACAAGTGACCCCTTGCTGAATTCAGAATGTCTACTTTTTAGAAATGTTTAGCTGTCTGGGATCCGGCATTGGTTTCACACCTATTTCTGCCACTAACTGGAAAGAGTCTAAAAGCACAAAAAAAGAGTAAAAATGGGGTATGTCCCAGTAAAATGCAACAATTGTGTTAAAAATGTTGGTTTTCTGATTCAAGTCTGCCTGTTCCTGAAAGCTGGGAAGATGGAAATTTTAGCACCGCAAACCCTTTGTTGATGCCATTATCAGGGAAAAAACCTCAAGCCTTCTTCTGCAGCCCTTTTTACCCATTTTGTTAAAACAATAATGTCTTGGTCTCCTCCAGGGGAACCCACAAACTCTGGGTACCTCTAGAATCCCTAGGATGTTGGGGGAAAAAGGACACAAATTTGGCGTGGGTAGCTAATGTGGACATAAAGGTATGAGGGCCTAAGCGCGAACTGCCCCAAAGGCCTGGCACCTGAGGGGGGAAAAAGCCTGGCTGCGAAGGGATTAAAACATCCATTCACTATGTGCAATACTATTCCAAGAGGGCTACCAATTTCTATGATTCCTTTTGTATTGAAAGCATAATGTCCACCAGGTTTAAATGGCATGTTCATTTTTAGGTTGAGCGCGCAAGTGCTTTGGCCTGTTGTAAGTATTATGGGCTTTTAACCACACCCATGTTGCGCCCATCACTTTCACTCGTTCGTGGGCTTGCCTTTCAGAAGTCCTGTGATGTAATTGGTAAATGCTTTGTTTGTCCCGACTTGAGGCAGCTTTGTTACCGTCTTGTGGACCGACCCTGTTACATGGATAATTGCACAATTGCTTCAACGTGGGTGAACTATTTTTTTCTTTTGACTCTCCCGTTCGTTCTCCATGGCAGCCAGGTCACTCACAGCGCTCACAGTGCCAACAGGGTGAATTCCATCAGCTGTACTGGGGCGCTGGTCAAATTTTTCAAACTGTTACCTAATCAGAGTAATTTCTTTTGGCTTTCCCCTTTATGTTCCATAGCTTTCCCAAAAACACTTGTAATTGATAAATGCTTTATAAAAAAACACAGAAATCACAAAGCGGCTCTCCGGACACAGCGGGAGAGCAGATACTACAATATTCACTGCACCTGGAAAAAGTTGCCCCATAATGCTTTGCAAGCATTCTTTTTTTCAAACACTTTTGCCTATAACTCAGCCTGTGGTGGTCCTAGGACAGTGGAACCACCACCAAAACATTCAGCAAGACACTCTGTTTAGGTCATGTATGGGTCCCCACACTAGGTGAGTCGTGTCCCCAAAATAATAACCCTTCCCACTGTTCAGTCCCTTTTTAAGCTCTCTTATGGCTGGAAATTTTGTTTTACAGCTTGGAGTAGCTTGTGTTTTAGGGGCTGTAGTACTGTAATAGGCCTAACAATGTGTAAGATACTATGCCAGCTAGGGGATAAATATATGGTTGTACTACATTACTTTGTGCTGTTCTATTTTCATGTTTTATGCCCTCTAAGAATTAATTTTATGGTTACATGACCATGTTTCTTACTAATGATATTTTTTGTGGTGTTCTGTAGGGGCTGTTCTGCTCATTACAGTCAACGTACTACAATATTTTCTGCAGTTGGTTCTCCCATAATGCTTTGCTGAGCATTCTTTTACAAAAAATGCTTGCTCATAACTAAGCCTGTGGTGGTCCTAGAACAATGGGATCACCTTCAAAACGTGCACCACAACCTGCTCTTTCTGTCTAGATCATCTCTAGGTAACCACACTAAGTTAGCGGGGATCTCAAAATAATAACCCCTTTCTCCATTCAGTGTCTATTTAATCTCTCTCATGGCTGGATCTTTTGTTTTATAGCTGAGAGTAGTTTGTGTCATAAGGGTCTTGTTTGCAATATCAATGTAGTAGGCCTGCTATTCCTGAAAATGTGTAATTCACTTTGTCTTCTATGGGCTAAAATATATGGCTACACTGCTGACTGTTTGAACACTCTTGATATGTTTGGGTGAGCCGTCTAGTTTATTTATTTTGTTAATAATTTGTGGCTGTCTTGTTTTGGGAATTGTGGTAGCCAGCCAGCAATTCTGATGGTGGGGTGGTAAAAGTAGTATTCTATTGGAATTAGCATGGCAGATTTAAATTAGGATGCAAAATGGTAACATTTTCATTTTTAGCTGCAGATAGAGGAAAAAGGTTAACCAATTTATGTGGCAAGAAAAGTCCAGTTATGAATTTACAACACCAATAGTTTCAACCCAAGCAAATGTGAAAAACATTTCATTGCAAATGCTTGTTTCTTTTTTGATTACTGCTGATAAATGACACTAATCATAGTCATGACACATTAATTGATTGCTAAATTATTCAGTTCCTAAGAATACTGGAAGGAACCATTGTCTTTATTTTTTATATTGCCCCTGGTTCCATGTGGTTTGAGGGGAGTCCCCATTGAAGATCCTCTGTGCACTGTGTCAAGCATCTCCTTTAATATGCCGCAGGTACCATATATATCACAGGTGGCAGAGATTTCTGCCTTTGAACACTGTGGGCCTGATTCTAACTTTGGAGGACGGTGTTAAACCGTCCCAAAAGTGGCGGATATACCACCTACCGTATTACGAGTTCCATAGGATATAATGGACTCGTAATACGGTAGGTGGTATATCCGCCACTTTTGGGACGGTTTAACACCGTCCTCCAAAGTTAGAATCAGGCCCTGTTTCTTTATGTTTTCTGACTATATGCTAACTTCGTAAGCCCCCACGTGACTGTTCTGTCCTCGCATGTTTTATAGGCATTATTCACCACCAGTGGCATTTCACTACCACCAGTGGGCTGTCATTACTACCTGTGGCATTGCCTTCCCATCTGTAGTATTTAATTATTCCATGATATTGGTAAATATTATCAGTGAGAACAGTGCTGGCTAATGATACTGCTGTTTACGGCGAGATTAGTGTTTCAACAGCGGAATTACATAATAAATACCAAGCTGTAATTACCACAGTGAAAGGAGCAGTGCAGTATATCTGAAATATTGACCAATATGGACCAAGGCAAGTTACTTTTCAATATGATAACATTTCACCTGTAGAACATGATTTTTGCTTCCTATGTTAAGGGGAGCAATTTTCGGAGACAAGGGGGCTGATTCTAACCCCGGCGGTCTTCGACTGCCGGGGCGAGGGTCGGCGGGAGCACCGCCGACAGGCCGGCGGTGCCCCGCAGGGCATTCTGACCGCGGCGCTTTGGCCGCGGTCAGAAAGGGTAAACTGGCGGTCTCCCGTCGGTTTACCGCTGCCCTCAGAATCCCCCATGGCGGCGCAGCTTGCTGCGCCGCCATGGGGGATTCTGACCCCCCCTACCGCCATCCTGTTCATGGCGGGAAAGCCGCCATGAACAGGATGGCGGTAGGGGGGGTCGCGGGGCCCCTGGGGGCCCCTGCCGTGCCCATGCCAATGGCATGGGCACGGCAGGGGCCCCCGTAAGAGGGCCCGCAAGGTATTTCAGTGTCTGCCTGGCAGACACTGAAATACGCGACGGGTGCTACTGCACCCGTCGCACCTTCCCACTCCGCCGGCTCGATTACGAGCCGGCATCCTCGTGGGAAGGGAGTTTTTCCCTGGGCTGGTGGGCGGTCTTTTGGAGACCGCCCGCCAGCCCAGGGAAAAACTCATAATACCCTCCGCGGTCTTCTGACCGCGGAGCGGTATTATGGGGGCGGAATTCTGGCGGGCGGCCTCCGCCGCCCGCCAGAATTAGAATCACCCCCAATGTGACGTGACTCAGACAGAAAAATGCCTGCAATTGAGATCTGTGGTTATCCAAATGTGACCAGTTCACAAGCATTTCTTTATTCTCATGGACCATCATTGGGCTACTTCGTGATGAAACAGCCTATCGTCTTAATGCCTTCCTAAGGCTTCTCTAATGGCCCAAAGCACCTATAATGAGCTAGAAAAAGCTGCCCGCAGAGCTTTATGAAGACATTAACTCCATACATAAACAAAGCAATAAATAACCTGCGGGCCACATATTCACAATTCTGGCGGGCTGACACAGGTTTTCATCCTTCTCCTGTCAGGAAAATGGGTATCACTGGGTTGCGTTACAATAATAGGCTGTAGAGGTTTGGATATTAAACGAAACATTTGAAAAAAACAAGTGATTAATACCGTTTAGCAATATGTTTCCCACAATGTGTGGCCACAACTGCATTTTCTTTTCGGCGCACTAGTGACTATTTTCGTTAAACTTTATTTCGGCAAACATTGCCATAAAAGTCAAGACAAGAGATAAATACAACATACATATATACATTTCACAATTAAATATAAGATACAATACATACAATTGGCAAGAAATATATGGGTGTCTCCATGATTAAGCAGTACCGCATATAAAAATATAAATAACAGTTTATAAATTAATTAAAAGCCAGAGCTAAAGAATTAATTAACTTGGATCGAAGAAACAGTGCATCATATACCTTTACAAGGAAGGGAAAGAGCGGGCCACCTAATAGAATATTACAGCTTGTGACCAAGTCGTTTTCTGATAAGGTACACATTAAATAAAAATCTACTCGTGCCAAACACCACTAATTGTGAAGTATTAGACTGAAATATGCGCTCTGCTTCTTTGTAGGATCTAACCCCCACATATTTACAAACGGGTTTGATCCAACAATCCCTTGGTTTCTTGTATACTGGGCAAAAGAAGAGTAGATGAGCAACATCTTCTTTAGCCCCTAAAGTACAGAGAGTGCACAATTCACAACCTTTTACCCCTCCCCAATTACATGTGTAAGCATTAATCTGTAAGACCCCATGCCTAAACTGTAGATATAGTGTTTTTGCCAGTGGAGGACCGATCTCATCCAAAAATTGTTCGAATTTAGGTGTATCTTTTATGTTCAAAAAATTCAAAGTCAGAATACCAATCGATGAACTATGCAATAGCTCTCTGTTGACATAAGACCAAAAGGTGTCCTTTACATATTTCCTGGTACATGTTGTCATATTCTGAGGAACTTCCCATAGGTGTGATAAACCTAATCTCTCATACCACTTAGATACATATTTTAACCAAGGGGTATTCATATGACCATCTATCTGAGTTAGTTCAGTCAATCCACTCTTATAATCACTCAACTCCGGGGTTACCCATAACCTGACCCAATACAGCAGTGGTCTTAATAATGCTTGATAGTCTGCTCTTTTAAGGTTAATATCAAGGAAAACAGGGACTAGAGGAGTTCTTGTCGGTATTTTAAGTAGCCTTCGTACAAAGTGGTTTTCAGTTTTTCCAAAGTTATTGTTACAATAGTAGCCCCAGAGTTCAGCACCATAAAGGGCGGCCGATTGGGCCTTCGTTTTATATACTTCAAGTGCCGGTGAGATTGCTTTGGAATAACTAGCTCTGTGTACTTTTAAAATAGGCATTGAGTTTTGTTTAAGGGATAAGATGCTTTTATCCATCTGTCCTTTCCAGGACATGTTACTATCCAGCATTAACCCCAAATAATTAAAACTCCCTACCTGTTCCAGTTTTTGATTTTCCAAGGACAGATTAATCCTGAGGGATTTCTTGGGGTTTATGGACATATACTTAGTTTTGGTAGGATTTATTTCAAGCCCCTTCCCCACACAATACTTCTGGAAAGAATCCACCAAATTTTGCAAACCTCTCGGAGTTTGGGAAATAAGGATGGTATCATCGGCAAATAATAATACCGTAACCGGCTCACCACCTAGCTTCGGGGAGTCATGTACACAATTCCTTAAATAGCTCGGAATATCATTAACATATAATGAGAAGAGTGTAGGTGCTAACACGCAACCTTGGCGAACACCACGATCTACAGGTATGGCCCTTGAGGTTTCACCTTCTTTTCCCCATCTAATTTTTGGATAGTTCCCTGTATGAAGCTTGATAAGTTCTTTAAGTAGTTCCCCAGGGACCGCCATGTTCCTTAATGTAATCCACAACAAATTGCGCGGAACAAGATCAAAGGCGGCCCTTAGATCCACAAATGCCACATAGTGACTACCCTTCCTTATGTTTATATACTTCCAACAGATGCACATAAACCTAAACACCTGGTCAACCGTACTGATTTTTATTCTAAAACCAGCCTGATATTTGGTTAATATTTTAGTCTCTTCAATCCAATCTAAAAGCCTATTTAAAATGTGTCAGGCATATATCTTTTGAAAAATGTCTATTAAACTTATTGGGCGGTAATTACTTGGATCATAGCGATCACCTTTTTAAAAAATTGTTATGATTTCTGCCCCTTTCCATGAATCAGGGATCGGTGTGCCTGCCACAATGGAATTACTCAGGTAATTTATATAAGGCCCCCACACATCCACATCATATTTTAGTAGATCGCCGGGAATTTTATCAGGGCCTGGGGCTTTGCCCATTTTCACAGCTGATAAAGCCTTATTAGTTTCTTCTAAACTAAAGGTTAATGGAGCAATGCTCATTTCTAAGTTTGTCTCGTAGTCCCCGAAGGGCAATCTCTCCTTTTTGTTAGCATAGAGCTTAGTGAAGTGATCACACCAAGAATTTTCATCTAGGAAAATATCCTTTGTTGATCTACCCTGCTTATTTCCCTTAGCGATTAAATTCCAGAACATGCTCTGATCCCGTACCTTAGCTGCATTCAAGAGATCCTCCCAAAAACTTTCATCCCATGCTTTTTTAGCTTGGGCCATAGTGTTTTTGTAGGCTAGTCTATCGCTTTTTATATCTAAACAGTTCCCGGATTTTACTGCCTGGATCAGTCTTGATTTTGCTATTCGACAATCTTTATTATACCATGGGTTCGCTGTCTCAAGATGGTTCCTTATCCTATTACCATCTTTTTTATAAATTTTACTCAATAGTGGAGTTAGTGCATCTACCAGCTTAAGATGTAAATCAAGAACACCTTGTGTTCCTACTAATGCTGACTGTAAGTCTCCTACCGTTTCAGTAAATACATTGTAAATATTTATCAGCGTCTTTTCTGTTCCCAAGATATATGGCCATCTTAGAGCACACCTGTTATTGGTTACCTCTAGCTCCGTGACCGTGGTATTTAATAGGGTCTCTTCTTCGGATCTAATAATAAATGATTGAGAGTCTAGCCATAGTTGGAGGGGGAAATGATCACTCTCCGTCCTATGGTCTATCTTGAAATCGGTTATTTGGTCCCATATATTCCGGGTAGCCATTACAAAATCTATATGTGACCTGGAATTTCCCTTAAAGAAGGTTGGAGCTGCTGGTCTGTCTGATCGGAATCGACCATTACAAGCCCTTAGATCGTGTACCACAGTCAACTGTAAAATCTGTAAGGCGGCTTTTGTGCTTTTAACTGAACTTGCAGATTCTAAGGGCAAGATATCATTAGCAGCATCTTGTACATCAAGTAATTTTTCCAACCCCAAGACAGGCTCATATTTACAGTTAAAATCCCCACCAACTAACACCTTTACATTATCTCCTAATGAATCTAGAAAGGAATCCAAGAGTTCTACCACCTCTGATTCCTTGTTAGATGGGGACGGTCTATTATATATATTTATTAAATGTATGGTTTCTTTCCCTCAAGTATCAATTTTTAGGCCTAGTAGGTCCGGAGAGGGGGTGGATAACTGGGTGATATCTATTTCTAGAGTCACTTTAACCCAGATAACCAGCCCCCCTGAGGCTCTACCTCTAATTGATGGAATAGCATAAGAACAGTATGTTTTATACCCCAACCTATGGGGGGTTTCTACCATCCAAGTTTCCTGTAGGAGTATGATATCGTAATTCTCAATATAGGAACACCATACCACATCCTCAAGGTTCCTGGCTAAGCCAGCTATATTCCAAGATATCAGTCTAATATTTGTTTTCCCTTTTACACAGGGTGAATCTAATAATATAGGTAAGTTGTCTTTTTCTGTAACATCCTCTAGTTCAACTAACGGATTTAACTCTTTGTCTTGATTATAGTCTTTACTAACGTCATTAACCTCCATAGTCACTATGAGGCGCTTATCAGGTACGCCCAAACTGATTACCTCACTCGAAATAGAATAAGGGGATTTAACGCTGTTTACCAATTTAACTGTCCATGGATTTCTGGGGCTCGAAGGTACTATAAGTTTCGGTTCTAAATATTCTATACTCTGTTTTTGTTCCCACGTCTGGGTATATACTAACATTTCTGTGATAAATTCCCCTGCTCGTGGGAGTCAATCGTTTTCATCCAGAGTACTCAGTACCGAAAATCTATTTTCAATTGGAGTATAAAAATTTGTGTTTCTTCTATTAGTCAAGAGTCTGTGTTTTTTAGAAAATTCTGATGTACTGGCTAGATGTCTATAAAAATAACCCAGAGGATGCACACCTACGTCAGACTCCTCTACATCCAAAGAAGCTGCTCTAAGAAGAACAGTCGCAACATGTTGAGGGTGCCTAAAATTAACAATTACACAATCCCCCTTACATTTTTTCCTCGCGTTTCCGATCCATGGTACCCGTCTAGTAGACAGTATATGATCGGATAGAAGTGGGGGGAAACCACAATTTTTGTTTAACCAAGCAACTGATTTCCGTTTGAGAGAATCATGTGATTCCTCACGGAAATTCATTGCTGTTGGGTCTAAGGGAGGAACATTCGAAAGGATTATGACATATGGTTCACAATCAGGTGGAAGATTAATATAATTTGGTCTGTTCACGGGAGTAGTGTACCTCACGGTATTAGTTGCAGCTGCTTTCATATGAGAGTTACTATCCACCATACATGGAGGCTCCCTAGATTCTGGTAAACATGACCTCTGTGCTACAACCAATTGTGCAGAGTTACCGGATTGAACGGGTAGTTCAGACTGTTTCATAGTCTGTTCCTTACACATCTTATCTAAAAGACCACCCAACCTAGATACCTCCGTAGATAACAATTAAATTTTTTCCATAAGAGGTTTAGTCATATGGTCTAGTTTTTCCTCAAATAGCTTAGCGATGTGACCCAAGAGATCACAATTCACATCGTCCTTATTAATTATAATCTCGTTATTAGCTACATTACTTCTATGACCATGTTCTATCGTTGGTTTAAGATGTATGTTCCCCCGCTTAGTTTGCGTTTTTCTGCATTTTCTAACAGCTCTCTTAGGAGGAGAGTGAGATAATGCAGACTCACTCGGGGGCTCCAATGGGTCTTGAATTGGTAGTTCTAAAACTAAGGGTAAAATGGCTGGGTTTTCCAAAGGGAGAGCTTCAATATTAAAGGGATCCACCATAATAGAACCGCTACCATCGTCTACAGAAGAAAACATTTCTGAGGTGGGCTCCTTCCCTAAGGATTTCCTTCTATCAATGTTTATCTTGCTCACCATTTTAACCAGGTAATTATCCAGGGTGGAAATATTTTTAGCCATTCTACACCACCCTCACGTATATAACAACCACTACTAGTATTGATAAAATTCTCGATGGACTGTCTAGTATTTATAGCCCTGCCCTACACAGAGCTTTTATATCGTAACAAAGTATAGGGCACCTACATATATCAGCAATAACACAGAACAACAAGTGTATATGACCCAGAAGGCACAATAACTCAATTAAATGGGGCCCAAGTATACAGCTTACTAAAGCGTTATCAGATTAAATAGAAGCAATTAACAGCAATTAACAGCTTAGCGAATTGGCCCAACCCAACCCCTTCCGGCCCCCTAACGGCCAGACAACGGCCACACAACGGCCCGCCCGCCCTTTGCCCGCCCGCCCTTTGCCCGGGCTCAGCTCCCGCTCAGCCAGGGGCAGGATCAGTTTAATAGCGCCTGCGTTGGCTCCGCTTCCGGGGTGCAAGGGGATCTAGGTAATGTAGTCTCGTCCTGTCCGGTCAAACGCTCCCCCCACACAGCGGTCGCGATGTCAGGCGACGGCGGAGGGGAGACGTGGAGACCAGCAGAAGGAACAGCAACCCCGAGGACCACAGGGGCACACAGGTATACAACACAGGTATACAGGTATACAGCACGATGCGGGCGTAGGTATATTCACCGCGATCTCTGACTCTGACCTCTGACTTGGCCTCGTGACGTAAGTGATCAACCAAGACGTTTCCAGTTCCGTTACTTACAAAAGGAGAGACGTGAAAGGAGGTTTTAGATAACCAAAAGTGGGGATGGAGACAGTTCCAAATGAGTAAGAGCGACAGGCTGTAGTTTCAACCAGACTGCGCCTTTGGCAGACGTGGTAATCGCGCCTCCTCTAGTAACGCTGGAGGAGCTGACGGTACTTGTTACCAGGGTGTTGTTCCTCTGAATGCTTGGCACACTGTGCCACTTGTTAAGCTCCCGCCGCTCGGGTTTCTCGTGCTCCACCTCCACCTCCGGCCTCCAAACAGCTCAGCAGTGGAAAGATGGGGGAGCAGAGAGCAGCCGTGAGGCACAGCAGCCCGGGACTGGAGTCAGGATACTTGAAGGCCGGGTTCTGTGCTCGCTCTGCAATCGCGGCAACCTGGCGGCCGGAGGAGAAGACGCCGTATGCTGGCCTGGCCTGGCCCGTCCGTAGGGGGGTGCAGCGGGGCTCCCGAGCCGGAGTGTGGGCACGGAGCGCTCCCCCCCGACCCCCTGCGGTACTTGAGGTACTTGTATTCCTGGGAGCGGAGCTGAAGAGAGCAAGAAAAACAGCTGCAACACCGGGAAAACAAATCCGACCCGCGATGCGCTGAGACCATGGCTCGGAGGTCCTGTACGGCGCGGCTTGAGCTTGAGCTGGGCGCTGCCGAGGGTTGAACCCGGGACGGCGAGGCTGGAGGCGACTGCGCGGTGTCTCGGAGCGGCTGCGGCGGGCCTAACGTAGTCCGGTCAGTGGCCAGGAGTGGGCTCAGGCGGAGGGAGCCGGACCCCCACAGACCCCCACGTCCCGTGACCAGGACCCCTACACTGGGATCAGAAGGTGGTCGGTGCTCAGGGCACAACACGCCCGGGGCCGGCCGGGCTCCGCTCGCAGCCCCCTCGGGTCCGGACCTCTCCAGCCGCCTCTCTCCCAAGTCTCCCAAGTCTCGCGGGAATTCACAACTCACAAAAACAACAATTATCCATTTAAAGTGACTATTTTGCATTTGTTACATATTTGCCTCTACAGATGCTTCTATGTTTTTAGGTATTCTATGGAAACTTCAATTTAATCCACTATCCGATGACGAAGTGCAAGAAATGAAAAATAAGCTAACAGGCCTTCTCCATCTATTCACACACGATCTGAAGCATTCCTGCATCCATCATGACGCCATCCAGAAAATAATTATTATCTCACCCAGTGCTTAATTTGTGCCTGTTTCCGGTGCTGAGCACCGGCACTTATTTTTTTAGGGCGAGCACTTATTCTTCTTCCCAAGCACTTGCTGCGATCAAAAGACATACGAGAAAGACGGAGGAAGAGAAAAACGAAAAAGCATCACAATTGGAGAAAGCTGCAGCAAAAGTGAGCTAAAGCGACCAGGAGTGGCTGTAAATGGATTGAAGAGCCCCGAGATGACTTCAGGATTAGGCTGCCTCAGTATTCCGTGTTCCCACGTCTAATTGCAGCAGCCGCTTGTTTAAAAGGAGGGCTTTGAGCACAGGCACGTTTTTATTTACAAATTAAGCACTGATCTCACCTCATGCTATTGGCCATTTAGGGGTAAAACTTTGGTGCCTCCTGGGTCATGAAGGCAGCAGCAAAAAGAGAAACTAAACAAGGTTTTCTGTTAACCTTCTGTAGTTTCCACACCTTGCTGTTCCCCTTACTCTTCAGTAGCAAGCAGTAGGCTGGACACAGGAAAGGGCAAAAGGTCAAACCTTTGAATACATTGAGGGTCAAAGGGTGGAAAGTCCATCTCCCCTACTCCTTTTATTTTAATGAATCAACATATATGGCTTATTGGTGTGCAGTCACAAGGAATGTGAAAGAGTTGCTATGTCCTGATGGAGAGGTGAGAGAACCCTTTATGTCTCCAGTGACGGTGGGTGAGAACCCAAATCCACAAGGGACAGGTGCAGTATAACTAGGGACCTGATTCAAGAGAGCAAGGGTGTCTCTATGGTCAGACTGAGAGTAGGGATGAATTATATTTTTGATGTTTGTGAGCCATGCTTGATCCCAGTGTTGTAAATGACTTCCCAGTAGCCAGTGAGATGGCATTTGCATTGTAAGCATAGAGTAAAAGCCTTTAAACTAGGGGGCTTATTTACAAGCCCCTGTGCACCGCCAGAAGGAATAGTTTCTTACCTGTAACTCCAGTTCTCTGGTAGGGGTATTTCTATGATAGTCATAAACTGTGAATATTCCCCCGTCCATCTATGGGGACCCAGGAGCACTTTTTCCAATATAACTTCTTAAGTGTCAATGTTTGCCTTGCTTCAGAAAGGCCTGCCAAGTCACTTAAGAATGTTCATATGCAGCCTAGGGGAAAGGCTACAGTGTCCAAAATTCTTTATCCAGTCTGCCTTTAAAAGGGACAAATTTGAGATGTCTGCATTTAAATGCCTGAATGAATGGCAAATTTTGCAGAAAAATTCCTTCACAAACCTTTTATATATTGTAAAACCCTGATGAAGTGCAGGACAGTGTAGCCCATAGGGTGCCATAGTAATGGAGAAAAAGGTGACTGTGCCTTTCAGAGCAGCCAGACCTCCAGTATCCCATCATGCCTAGAGAGAGGCAGTTACCTCAGTTCTTATTGTAGGAAGTCCTAGCTGAGAATTATGAGTAACTCGAGTTAGTAATCTGTCTACTCCACCGGGGAGGCGGGAGGGTCGCTTATGACTATCCTGGAAATACCCCTACGAGAGAACTGGAGTTGCAAGTAAGAAACTATTCCTTTTCTCGTAGGAGATTTCCATGCATAGTCATAAGCTGTGAATAGAATAGCAAGCTCATCAAGCAAGGAGTAGACAGGACACTCATGAAATACATTTTCAAGCAAAGAGTTTCCTGAGTGAAGCTTGTCCTACTTGAGCATCTGCCCTGGCATCGGAGTCAAGACAATAATGCTTTGCAAAGGTGTGAACAGACCTCCACGTCGCAGCTCTACAAATGTCTGCTAAGGGAACATTTCTCATTAAAGCAGTCGTTGCCGACTTGCCTCTGGTAGAATGCGCTTTTGGTCTGCCAGCTAGTGTCTTGTTAGCTAGTTGGTAACAAAATAGAATAAAGGAGACAATCCATATAGATATAGGGCCTGATTCAGACCTTGGCGGACGGCGGAGGCCGTCCGCCAAGGTCCCGCCGACAAATGACCGCACCGCGGTCAAAAGACCGCGGCGGCCATTCAAACATTTCCGCTGGGCCGGCGGGCGCTCTCCAAAAGAGCGCCCGCCGGCCCAGCGGAAATGCCCCTGCAACGTGGACGCCGGCTCAGAATTGAGCCGGCGTAGTTGCAGGGGTGCGACGGGTGCAGTTGCACCCGTCGCGTATTTCAGTGTCTGCAAAGCAGACACTGAAATACTTTGTGGGGCCCTCTTACGGGGGCCCCTGCAGTGCCCATGCCATTGGCATGGGCACTGCAGGGGCCCCCAGGGGCCCCGCGGCACCCACTACCGCCATCCTGTTCATGGCGGGTTTCCCGCCATGAACAGGATGGCGGTAGGGGGTGTCTGAATCCCCATGGCGGCGGAGCGCGCTCCGCCGCCATGGAGGATTCAATGGGGCAGCGGTAAACCGGCGGGAGACCGCCGGTTTACCCTTTCTGACCGCGGCTGAACCGCCGCGGGCAGAATGCCCTTGGGAGCACTGCCAGCCTGTTGGCGGTGCTCCCGTGGTCGGTGACCCTGACGGTCACCGGCCGCCAGGGTCAGAATGACCCCCATAGTCTGTTTGGAGGAGGCCAGACCGGTATGAAGCGGGCCATAATTAACAAACAATTGTGAAGATCTTCGAAGAGAATTGGTCTTATCTAGGTAACATTTTAACACCCTCTTTACATCTAGGGAATGGAGAGCTCTCTCTGCTGCAGTAGATGGGTTTTGAAAGAAAGTTGGTAATGAAATCGATTGGTTGACGTGAAAATCAGATATAACCTTGGGTAGGAATTTAGGATGTGTACGAAGTACTACCTTGGAGGAGTGAAATACTGTGTAAGGCTCGTGGGTACGGAGGGCCTGAATCTCGCTAGCCCTTCGTGTTGATGTGATTGCCACAAGCAGTTTTCCAGGTTAGGTGTTGGAGAGATGCCTTGTGTATGGGCTCAAATGGAGTTTGCATGAGCCTCGAAAGGACCACATTAAGTTCCCATGGTGGGGAAGGACGCCTAACTGGAGGAAAGACCTTCTTTAACCCTTCTAGGAAATCTTTGATGACTGGCATTCTAAAGAAAGAGGTTTGCGAAGGACTTTTTCTGTAAGCAGTCAAAACTCAAATGGACCTTTATGGAAGAGAGTTGCAGACCAGACTGAGCCAAATGTAACAAGTATGGAAGAATGACATCTTCCTGGCAAGATGTAGGGTCTATCTCCTTAGAAGAACACCAGATGCAGAATCTCTTCCATTTGAAGGAATATGCTGTACGGGTAGATGGCCGCTTCGCCTCCTTTATGATTTCCATACAATCCTGTGGAAGATTTAGATGTCCGTACTGGACTAACTCAGGAGCCATGCTGCCAAATTCAAGGGGGAGAGATTGGGGTGTCTTATCTGGCCTCCGAACTTCGTCAGGAGGTCCGGTCTGCATGGTAGCCTGAGAAGTGCACGGAGTGACCAGTGAAGAAGGTCTGGGAACCACCCTTGTCTCTGCCACTCTGGTGCAATGAGGATCAATGTGGCAGAAGTCATTGAGAGTTGGAGGAGGACTGCTGGGATCAGTGGAATTGGTGGAAAGGCGTACAGAAATATGTTGGACCAGTCTATCCACAGAGCATTCCCCAGCGATTCTGGGTGGTAAAACCTGGCGGCGAAGGCGCAGCATTTTCTGTTTTCCTTTGTGGCGAAGAGGTCGATAGAAGGTGTTCCCCATAAACGGAAGATATCTTGGACGACATCTTCGTTGAGCACCCACTCGTGGTTCTCTTCGAGAAGTCTGCTGAGGGTATCCGCTTGTCTGTTCTGAGCCCCTGGAAGGTGGGTTGCCACTATGTTCAACTTCCTGGCTAGGAGCCAGTGCCATGTCGTTTGGGACTCTTGAGACAAGACTCTAGATCTGGTGCCCCCCTGCTTGTTCAGATAGTACATGGTGGTAGTAATGTCCGTCTGTACAAGCAAGTTGTCAGTGGTGATTGATGGGAGAAAGGCCTTGAGAGCTAGGTGCACCGCACGGAGCTCGAGGAGATTGATGTGGTATAACGACTCCTTGGGAGACCAGAGACCTTGTGCTTGTAGATGACCCATATGAGCTCCCCATCCGAGGAGAGAGGCATCTGTCACAATAGTCTGTGCTGGAGACTGTGGACAAAAAGGTATCCCCTTTAGGAGTTTGTCTGGAGAACACCACCAAGCGAGAGATCTGATTGCATGGGTGGACAGACAAATCCGATCTTCCCAGTTCCCTGACAGTTGACTCCATTGGTCCTCCAGACACCCCCTGAAGAGGTCGGATGTGGAGGCGAGTGTTGGGTGTCAGAAAGATACAGGAAGCCTTGGAACCGAGAAGGGAAGAGACTGAGCGCACTGTTGGGTGACGCATAGCTTGGAGTGCCGACACTTCTGGAGAATGGATAAGCGTTGTTCCTCCGAAGGACACACTTTTGCCTGTATTGTGTCTATGGTAGCTCCTAAGTAGTGTAACTTCTGGACAGGAACTGTCGACTTTTGAAAATTGACATGAAGGCCTTGCTGATAAAGGAGGTCACAGGTCCACTGGAAGTGGAGTTGGGCTTCTGCACAGGTGGATGCTTTGATTAGCCAGTCGTCGAGGTAAGGATAGATGTAGATCCGATGTCTTCGGAGATGTGCTGCCACCACAGCCATGCATTTGGAAAAGGTTCTGGGTGCTGACTTGAGGCCGAATGGTAGGACGGTGTATTGGAAGTAATCTTGACCCACCACAAACCTCAGGAACTTCCAATGCTTTTTCGCGATGGGGATGTGAAAGTAAGCATCGTTAAGGTCTACCGAACAGAGCTAGTCCCTTTGTTGAATCTGAAGGTATATTTGGTGTAAGGATAGCATCCTGAACCTTTCCTTTCGGACCCATTTGTTGGCAATTTTGAGATCTAGAATGGGTCTGAACTCTCTCTTGTCCTTCTTTGGGATGAGAAAATACTTGGAGTAAATGCCCTTCCCCGCTGGTTGAGGGGAACAGTTTCCACTGCTTTCTTTTCTAGGAGGATGGAAACCTCCTTTTTTAGCAGGGCGAGATGAGAAGTGGTGGATTTCGGCGGAAGGATTGGGGCGGAGTGGAAAACCTGAGACAATATCCATTCTGTACAATGTTTAAGACCCAAGCGTCTGTTGTAATTTTTTGCCACTCTGCCAAACAATTGCTGATGCTTCCCCCCACCGGAGTGGGTAACGGAGTTGGGGGAAGGAGATTTTAAGGGTTTTGATGCTGAAGGTTGTCGAGTACCCTGATTGGACTGCTGGGTCGAACGCCCTCTCTGTGTTTTTCGGTGAGGTTGATAAGATCGTTGGTATTGTTGGTGAGATCTTGCAGGGATAGCGACGCTGGAAAGGTCGGAAGGGCCTTCTTTGCTCTTTTGGTTTCTCAAGACCCACTGCCTTTAAAGTGTCCACCGCAGCTTTCATCCTTGCCATTTCATCATTGGCATGGGAGCCGAATAGAGTGGAACCTGAAAATGGCAGATTCAGAATATGCTGCTGAGCATCCGGTTTCAGTGAAGTAAGCCTCAACCATGAATGTCTCCGTAGTGTCACTTCGTGGCAATATGTATGTGCGGAGAGCAACAAAGAATCCGCCGCTGCACTGATGATTTGATACCATAGCACCCTCTTGGACTATCTCTATAAAATCCTCCCTATGATTTCTCGGAAGATGCCCTTCAAACTGGAGAAGGGAATCCCACAAGGACCTGTCATACCTGCCCAAAAGGGCTGTTGCACATGCTGTCTTCATGGAGGTTGCGGCCGAACTACAGACTTTGCGGCCTGTTTAATCTACTTTCCTATTCTCTTTGTCTGGAGGCGAAGTGGAAGACGGAGATGTTGCGTGGGATTTGCGAGCAGCCAGTATGGCCACCGAATAAGGTGGAGGGTCAGCATGTAGAAACAAAGGGTCTTGCTCTGGAGGACGATACTTTTTCTGTAGTCTGGTGGGAGCAGGTTTGGTTGTGGCCGGCACAAGGAAGGCTTCCATAGCAGGCTCTAAAAGGCCAGGTACCAGAGGTAGCAAAGGTCTGGCGCCTACACGCTGTTGGAGAGTCTCAAATATAATTGAAGTAGTAGGTGTAGGGGTAGCCATCGGAATGTTAAGTTTTGTCGCACTTCTGATCAGAACTTTATGAAATATGTTGATCTCATCCACCGGTGAAGACCGAGGTGGAGGTGTATCCAATTAAGTAGGGGAGTAATCTCTGGTAGAGGACAAAGAATCTCTCTGATGGTCACGTGATCTTGATCTATGGTTAGATCTACGGTGAGAGTGTCGTGACCTTGAACGGCCTGATGAGTGATGGCCATGACGAGATTGATGGCGCGATGTAGAGCGCCGGCTAGGAGCTGGGACACTGATAGGCTCTTGAGGCACTGGAAGTGGTGCCGGAAGAATCGGGTCAGACGGCTGCAATGGTGTTGCTGGAGGAGAGGCCTGAGGAGAAGGCGATGGAGGAATAGGCACTATTGAAGGAGAAAGGTGCGATTCAGATGATGAATAAATCCTTCTTCTTTTCTGCCTCCTCTATGTCGACTGACTCCCTGACGTTGATCTTCTTCGACGTCTTGACGTCGACGTTGAGCTGGACCTCAACGTCGAAACATGCCGTCTGCGTTTTCGTCTCGACATCGACTCCACTGACGCTGATCTGCTTCTCGACGTCGTGTCACGTGGAGTCTTCGACGTCGTGCGATGTCTTGACGGCGAACGGCAACACTTATGCAACGTCGAGCTGGACTTCAACGGTGAGCATGTAGGCGCCGTACCTGCTCTCGACAGCAATGTCCTCGACGTCGACCGGGACCAAAAGCGTTTTCTGGTAGAAGAACGCCTCCAGACCTCCCACGACCACTGGAGGTTGAGGTAAGAGCCCTGGTGGAAGACTGACCTTCCCCTCGCTCAAAAGTCCCACTGGTTTCCTGGCGTCGTCTGTCCTCTCTCCCTTGAAGGCAAATCTTCTCCCTGTCGCACAGGGTTCGCCTGGAAAATGTGTTACAAATGTTACAGGAGGCAGGTATATGAGAAGACGGCAGACAGATGATGCAGACCTCATGGGGGTCTGTTTTGGCCTTTTTTCTGCTACATTTTGGACATTTGTCAAATAAAGAAGGCATTTTTGTGGTAAAGAAAGCCTTAAGTCCAGTCAGAAAATGACAAAAATGTAGAGAGAAAGTCAAAAGACGTCGAGTGTAGCAGTTATTTTCGAAATTTAAGTTGTATTTTTGAAGAAAAAACCTAAATAGGTTGAGCTCAATGCTCCAGGGTCCTGTCACAGGAGCCGGAAAAAAGAATTGAGGTAACTGCCTCTCTCTAGGCATGATGGGATACTGGAGTACTGGCTGCTTTTAAAGGCACAGTCACCTTTTTCTCCATTACTATGGCAGCCTATGGGCTATATTGCCCTGCACTTCTTCATCAGGGTTTTACAATATATAAAAGGTTTGTGAAGCAATGTTTCTGCAAAATGTGCCATTCATTCAGGCATTTAAATGCAGACATCTCAAATGTGCCCCTTTTAAAGGCAGACTGGATAAATAATTTTGGACACTAGCCTTTCCCCTAGGCTGCATATGAACATTCTTAAGTGACTTGGCAGGCCTTTCTGAAGCAAGGCGAACATTGACACGTAAGAAGTTATATTGGAAAAAGTGCTACGGGGTCCCCGCAGGCGGGCGGGGAATATTCACAGCTTATGACTATCATGGAAATCCCCTACGAGAGAACCTCACTTTTAGTGACAGTCCGCAAAGGCACACTGCAGGGACATATCTACAAGAACACGTAAAGCCACCCTATGTGGCTTTTCATGGCCTTGTAGATATGATTAGGGGCAACGCAGCGCAAGTCACTGAATTGCCTCACCGTTACAGGGGGTGTTCCCACATAACACCCATGGCATTTGACACATTCCCAGATTTACTAGATTTCGTAAAAGTGGGAATGTGTCAAAAGCCTACGCCTCTTCAGCGAAGGCATAAGGAAGGCGCAATGAGGAGAAATAACTTGATTTCTCCCCATTTTTTCCGTTTTCTGTGTTTGCTGCATTCTGCATCACACATAGAAAGGGGAAAACGCCTCTCATGATTGTTTTGTGCAGGAAGGTGTCCCTTCCTGCACAAAACCAATGATCCCTGAAGCTCAGACACCCTTGCACCATGGTGCAAGGGTGCCTCCATTGGCACATGGCAGCCAACTGTGCACCAATGCTGGAGAAATGGACAGGAATGTGCTATATTTCATAGATAGAGTATTCCTGCCTGTTTTGTTTGATGAAGGGCAGTGCAGCAAGAATCCTGGCAGTGGGGCCCTGCATCAAAACCTCATACATGAGGGTTTCATTAGTTTGTAAATTGGGTTGATGGACCCAAAAACGAGTATTCTGTCATTTTCTCCTTTCTGGCTCTTGATTTTTCTCTGTCCATCTACCTCATCCTGCTCTGTGATATGTCCACCGTTTAACTTTTGGTCACTGTGGTCAGGCCTTGAAGAAATGAGAAGTCTCAAGGCTGGCCTCACTGTATTTGACCCTGTCCCTGTTGCTAAGTCTATGGTAAGGGGTTTTGGTGTCAACTTTGTTTCTAAACTGAAACTGGAGGCTCAAGCCAGGAGTGTTGTCATACATGTTACAGCTTTACAAATATTAAGACCTATTTCGCCTCTTCTATCTCAGACTTGATTGGTTCAAGTCTTGATTACTGAAATTCATTATATGTTGGCATTTCCAACCACCCAATCCAGTGGCTCTAAAATATTCACTCTGCGCAATACCATTCCAAGATGGCTAACAATTGCTTTGCTTCCTTTTTATTGAAAGCATTATGTCCACCGTGTTTAAATGGCATGTTCATTGACTTGTTCTAAGTATTGCAGGTTTTTAACCACGCCCATCACTTTCACTCGTTCGTGGGCTTGCATTTCAAAAATCCTGTGATGTCATTGGCAAATGCTTTCGATTTTTCCTGCCTTGAGGCTGCTTTGTTATTGTCTTGGGTACCAACCTTGTTACATGGATAATTGCACGATTGTTTCAGATGCAATCATAGCTCTCTACAGCATGCCCACTCCCATGACCTTTCCTCGCTCGAGCTTCATGCCAACCGTGCTCATTTCCAAGTCACTACGGACACGCTCATACCACTGACCATAATAATCCTTCAATTTTGCTGCAATGACACCCATTTCAGTATTTAGCCACTTGGCCTATATAAGCTATGTATAGACACGTTGAGCTACTGTAATCAAGGTGTGCTCATTAAATGCATCTGCTTGGTTGCCATTCTACCTGACACATAGCCACAATGGCTGGAGGTAATGTGTTTTTATCTTCTTCCGCACCTCACAAAGGCTCTCTCTGTACCTTCGCATTGGATGCTTTTGGACCTTCATTTAGTCATTCAGCTGAGGGCTCAGTTTTTATGGTAATAGGTGATTCTAGCATAACACCTGGTTATTTTTGTTTCATCTTGTTAGGGTTCTCATGTATATTACTCTTTAGAGGCTTCATCACTCTGGATTTTCCAAATTGTACACTGTCCAGCATTCTTGTAAGGCTGTTCTTCCTCCTGTGAGTATGTTTTTATGCACTGTCTGTACCGTACATTGCCTGTGTACTGTCTACTTACTGATTTGTTTGATGTTCCCTTTAGTTTTTCTTGGGCTCAATTATACTTAGAGTCCTGATGATGATCCCGCCATTCCTCTAAAGCAGGGGTCTTCAAATTGGGGGTGGGCCCCCCAGGGGGGGCCTCAAGGGATCTCAGGGTTCACCAGCCTCTGGTCAAAAGAAGCATTATACAGATAACAGTCCTTTGTTTTAAGCAGAAACATGTTATTGCCTTTTTTTAAAGGTATCAGCACTTAACTACAATGTTTAAATATGTCTAGATATATTTAAACATTGCCATCTTAATAAAGTGAAAGCTTCTGAGGGGGGCCCAATGATTTTTATTTTTTAACTAGGGGGGCATTAGAAATTTTGAAAACCACTGCTCTAAAGGATTGAAACGCCAACTAAGACCGCAGACCCCATTTATACTGCTGTTGTGCTTTTCTTGTTTCTAGATCCGCATTTTTATCACTGTTTTTCACACCTGTGTATCAGACATTTGAGAGAACCGAGCAGACTTGTCACCAACACCTACTACACCATTGTTGACAGATTTAAAGATTTATTTTTAAATGTTATAAATTAATAGACATTTGGTTGACAAATTCTACTGTTCATATTATATGTCTAGGGGAAACTCACATGCATAAGGGCATCCTATGCATACAGCATATACTTTGACTCCACGGATGGCAAGCATTACAAGGCGCTCCATGTAGATGATGAACACCACAGAAGGGAGGGTAGGTCATTAGTCTATACCATAGATCACTGAGACGCTTTGCAACCAGTGACTTGTTGATAATGTTTCGAAAGAAAGGACATGAACCAGTGAGGTCTGGTGCCACCACTGTTCCCTCTTAGCTGCGAACTTGGGTGCCCACCCAACATCTGTCTCCATGCTGCGTACAGAGGCTCTCAGCATGTGCACTTTCGAAGCCTTGGAAAACAAAGGGCCTGATTTAGAGTTTGGCCGATGGGGTTACTCCGTCAGACGTGATAGAAATACTGTCCACCGTATTATGATCCCATTATATTCTATGGGATACGGAGGGCGGGATATCTGTCACGTATGTGACGGAGTAACACGTCCGCCATACTCTAACCCAGGCCCAAAGTCATTGATTATCACCTGCCAAGGGTGGACTGGCTAATGCTCCTTTGCAGGCTACATTAAAGAGTTAAGGGTGGATCCCAGGCTGTTTTAGGCTTCCCTGTGTCAACATCTTCCGCCTCATTAGCACCTCAAAGAATTAAGCTTTGCCTAACTGTATGACACCATGGTGCAGTAGTTCCAGACCCTATGTAAGCAAATGTCAGCCACTCAGATGAATTTCTTCTATTCGTGTATACATAATAAAGTTAAAATTATCTTTAATGAAAGTTAATTGAATCATATTAACATGTAGTGTAGTGCAGCCATCGGCCTCGAAATAATTTAGTCACGGCGCTGCATGTCAATCTTAAGTTATACTACAAAATCAAAACTCTATGCAAGCATCATGCTCTAAACATTAAAAAAAACTTGTGAATCACAAATAATGAACACATTCCTTAAGGAAGGGTTCAGTACAATCACAGATCTCTCTATGGGGTAGTCGCCAGCTTCCTGACATACATTAAACTCTTCATTGAATGTAAGGAATAATGTAATAAAGACCCTACGAATTGTTTATTGCCTTTCGGGAAATAGCCACAGAATGCCTACATGCAGTTTTTATGAACAATTTGAAAGTGTTTGTGGTGAATGGAATGCGCTTCAGTGAGGACCAGTATCACTAGCATCTCTATGTCTAGAGGAGGTCTAGGGTGTTTGTCAATCAAGGAGACCTAATAGAGTTCGGGGGGGGAGGGGCATGTGTTGTCTCCTCAAAGCGAGGATACCTCAAATAAACACCACAGTCGTTTGTTTACTCCTTTTTCATCCAACATGAAATTGTGTCATGTACTTTGCACGTCCAGCTCTGGTCCTCCTACAGTATGCTCTGTCTTTAGCCTTTGGTCCATACAAACACTAGTTCCCTTACCTTGAGCCAGGGAACAAGAGGTACCCAGGCATGCTCCTTCACCAACATTGCTTGCATAATGGCTCCCGACTACCCTTGATGGCACACACACTGGAGCACAGGGCACTCACAAATGTTCTGTTGCTGCACACAGAAAAAAATAATTGGAGGGAACACTGGGTGCCGCTGATTACATTTGTCAAGGTGGATGATGGTGTCAGAGGTCTTACACTGACCCAGCAGTACCAGGAGGCTGGCGTTGACATGGTGAGCGATCTATTGGTCGTCATCCACCACTTGAATGGTAGTTGTTTTACTACTGAAGTTTGGTTTGATGTTGAACAGATTGTTGTCTCAACTGATGATCTGTCCGTTTGGCTATTGTTTTCTCATGTGATAAGTTTGTTAGAAAGGTCAACACGTTTTTTGAGTGTGTTGGTGATGCTTCATGAGATGCATACTTTGATTATGCCGAGAAAGGATTTCAGTGCTCCCACAGGACAGAATTTATGATGGTGGCTAGGAGGATGCTCTCTTCATATGCAGTGGTCTCACGGGCAGAGATGGTGAATGTTTTAGATGTGGTACTCTTGGGTCTGTTGCTGTGATATGTGCGGGATGGTGGATGATCGTGTAGTGCTCTGAACTTGTATACTGATATGTCAATGAAAATGTTTTTATTTTTTTTAATTGACTTTGGAAAGACGAAATGCTGATCAGTCCATGAGAAGGGGACCTGGCCCTGGGGAATCGCAGGTAAGGTTTCAATGCTAAGTTGATGGATTTTGCATCAATAACTAGATTCTGAAGTCACATCCTTTGTAGGCCGGGACAACATTTCAATTACACTGGCATAATTTGCATAATTCCCAGCATTTCAGGTTACGCATTTCCATCATTATGGCACATGTATAAATTGGTATTGCTCCGGTGAAAAATCCTATTGCAGGAGCACTAGAACAAAGGGGACAGAGGCCCTCATGACGAGTATGTTGGCGGTGGCGGTCGTACCGCCGACGGCCTGGCGGTGAAGACTGCCAAATTATGACCATGGCTGTGTTCCCAGCTAAACAAAGCTAAACTACCATCAGTGCCACCGTGGACGGCGGTAGGCACCTTCAGACCAGTGGGGAGCATTTTTTTCACCAGACATATTACGAGGCTGGAAACCAGCGACATCAACACCAACCGTTAGTACACACACCTAGCTCACACTGGAGTGCACACACAATACACACATCCTGAATGGCTTGCGACGGACACACACACACGTAACCACACACCCACACGAACATACACGCCTACATATATACTACACACATGCACACATACTATTCACACCCATACTACACACCATGGCAAAAACACACGTGCCATATACACCCTAACCCGCACACACACAGCATTGCGACCGTCTACAACAATCATACACAACGCCACCAACTCACACAGCGACATCACAACTGCAGCAACACTAGTGGTTCACCAAGCACTCACTGCACACCCCCACATGACACCACCACAATACTATGCAACACTATCACACTGCCATTCAACAACCCACATGACACACCATGCACCCACCACACACAACGCATAGGGCATGCCAACACCACCCACAAGGACGTGCACACACATAACAACCACACAAGGGCACACCACACCATAATCACACATGCCAACACAATCAGTACACAATTTGGCTACACACATGCATGTACCAAACACAAACATGTCCTACAGACCAAACACACCAATGACAGCAGGACCAATGGCAGAGTCACACACAAACACACACACACACATACATATGCTGCCCAGTCACAACCGGTAGCACAACCAACACACACATCTCACACACACAAACCAAAGCCCACAAACGCAAAACAGCCATGTGGAAAGAAAGGCAGGACAAGTATGTTGCCATCAATACCAGCTGCAGGTTGGACCAGATGTATTAAAATATGTCAAATTAACTATATACAAATTGAAGGCCATTGGCCAGTCCATAGTCATTGGTGCCAAAGGCATAAATGGCACCTCACTGTGCCCCAACTTGACTCCTGACTGCAAAATGACTTCCACACGGTAGGGGCATCAAGGAGGCGGGCAGGCACCTCCGGGATTAAAGGGGGGGTAGTGGTGGTGAGGGGGTTGGGTTTGGGAGGGGGATCCTTGGGAGGGGGTTCCTTGGGTTTGAACTTGGGAGGGAGGTCCTTGGGTTTGGACTTGGGAGGGGCAGACCTCTTGGCAGGGGTAGGGGCAAGGGCACTAGCAGGGGGTGCAGGGGAGGACTTTGAGGTGGAAGGGAACATGGAAAACTCTGATAGGACATGATTTTTGACACACGTGGTGGTCATGGCAAAAGGATTTGGGAGTAGAGGGAGTGGTTCAGATGTGTAGGTGTGGATGTCTTGGGTGCAGGTGCTTGCGTGGAATGCTTGTGGGTGCGGGGGGTCTGTTGGGTGGGATGAGGTGGGGAGGAGGTCCGGGAGATGCAGTGGTGGATGGGTGACTGTCTGTTGCGGTGGTTTCTGCAGGTGTAGTACATGTACTGCATGTGGGGATGTCGGTAGTTGTGGTGGGTCTGGATGTGGTGACTGGGGTGGATGTCTGCAAGTCTGCTATTGTGCTGACTACGGGTAAGATGGGACTGGTGGCTAGATCCGTGCATGATGGTGTGGTGGCTGCAGATGTGTCTAGTGTAGTGTCTGTGCGGGAGGGTGGTGCACAGAGTGGATGTTGGTATGTCTGCAGGTGGGTTTTGCTTGTGTGCATGCCGGTGGTGGGTCTTGTGGTGCTTATGCTTGTCTGAGCTACCCTGGTCTGTTAAGGTGGATGCATGCCTGTGTGTACATGTGCATTGGATGGGTACAGGGAGAGGGGTCTTTGATAGCGACAAGGTAGGTGGAGGGGGACGGGAGACAAAGGGACACAGGCTGCTGTCAGAAAGGAGGCCAGAGCCTGAAAGGATCTCTGTAGGCCAGCCATGGCACCATGAATGCCCTCCAGGAACTCATTGCTCTGTTGGACTGGATCTGGCAGTCCCTGGATGGCATTCACGATGGTCGACTGACCCACAGAGGTGGAACTCAGGAGGACAAAAGCCTCCTCACTGAGGGCAGCAGGACTGACTGGGGCAGGGGCAGAGGTGCCTGCGGCGAAGGAGACACCCACCCTCCTGGGTGAGTGAGCATGGGCAACTGGGTGGGGAGCAACAGGGAGGGCAGTGGTAGTAAGGGGAGGCTGGCAGAGATAGGTGGAACTGGGGTGGTCCCCGATGGGTCCGCCACCGACGGAGTGTCCACTGGAGGAGGATTCCGAGGATGAGGTGTTCGATCCAGTCTCCCCCATTGCTCTCCCCCTGCCCTCCGTCCCACTGGGTCCCTCGGTGTCACTGGTGCCAGCTTCCTGGGTCCTGTGGGCTGCTGCTTCCCCTCTCACCTGTGCCCCTTCTTCACCAGACGATGCTGATGCACAATGAGAGAGAGAGCACAGTGGTTAACATATACCTACCATTGAGAAACCTATACATGTATATCTGTCACAATACATATCATGGCTAGGACAGCGCATTTGCCAGTACTCATTACCTACATCATGTCATTACATGTCACTACTACACACACACGTCTGCCAACCCTCACACCTACAGTCCTACCCAAGTAGGAGTGCACTACTAGACTCATTCCCATGATGCCCACCTAAGCCCTTTAGCTGGCATTGCATGCCCTGGATGCAGAAGCAATAGTATGCCAAAATACACATCTAACCCCTCAATGCCCCTTTCACCCATTGGATGTGCAACTGACAAGACACAACACATCAAGACTCTACAGGCACAACACCTGATATGTCCATGTCCCCTGTAACATGTCCATTTCAGTGACCACAACTCCACTCACAGACCACACAGCACATACCTGTCAGTTCACATGGCTGCCCACTCAGTATACTATTGCCACTATGGAGGAGTACTCAGATTTTGCCTATAATAGCCAGACACCCAAACAGTTCATATCTGATGTGTACAATGTGAATCTGGGGTATAGGCATGTTAGTAGTCTGATGCCATCACAGGGCCGCACCAGGTGACACACAACACATACATCACTACCCAGCATACTGCTAAGTGCATCTACAATTGCCCATGTACCACATGTAAAGCATCCAAGCAGATCCACTGAGTCACAACAGATGTACAACAGGAACAATCAAACCACTTCCAATTCCCCCACATGTAGGTACACCAGTTGGACTACGCACCATGACAACTCCAGCCTCGCACACAACATTCCACAAATGGCACCTGTTCCTCTGGTGCCCCATACAGCTGTCCATACAGGGGTAGGACCCTTGCCACCAGCTTCTCAAGCTCTTCTTGGGTGAAAGCTGGGGCCCTATCACCTGCAGGACGTGGCATGATGGCGTCCAGAAGTAGTACACAGCAGCTAAGCTCGTGGAGGTCTTGCTTGCAAGAGTGTCAGGAGTCAAGTGGCAAGGCTGCAGAAAAAGGCGGTCACGGCCACCAGGTACAGGACCGTCACCACCGACTGTGATCGCCATTGGCTCCAATACCTCAAAGGCAGCAATGTTACCCAATGAGGAGTTGCACAGCAGTTGCGACAGCCTACCGCCGTGACGACAGACGTCAGTGGACTTAGGTCACTTCCGTTTGCCCAGTGCTGCCATTTTATGCTCATATCATGCCTTGATGCATGAAAATAAGTGCGCCATATACTTTTTTCATGTGATGGTGGAGTAGGCCTATGCTGTTGCATCATGGTTTGTCTCATACATGTGACATGCATGATAAAGTGGCCTTATATAGCTGGTTGTCATATGACGTGCATGTCCAGTTACACATAGACTCTGAGGCGGTGTAACCATATAGGTATTTTGCATGACTACATATGAGCTCAGTGTATGCCATATGGAACCCAACACAGGATGTATGTCAGATTCTATTGATCAGGGGCAGCAATGTGCAGCAAGGATGAAGTCCATGCCGCTTTAGGATGGCCAATATTGTATGTGTCAGCAGTGTTCGGCATGTCTACAGTGTTATGTGTGTGTGATAATGATATGTTCTGCTAACGTGTGGGGTGCATTTCACATTGTACATTCTCTCCTCTCTATCCTAGATACCCTGTCATGAGGATATTGAGACATGCACTAGTGTACCGTTCGCTTGTGGACCTTGCAACCCTGGATGACAGGCATATAATTCAGACCTATTGTCAGATCATCATGGATCTATGTACCCAGTTGGAGCCAGATCTATTGCCTTCCATACGTAATCCCACAGCCCATGTTCAGTCTTGTGTTGAAGTATGTACTATGTGCTTTATTGAAATACATTGACAGCTACTTCAGGTTCCCCCAACAAGGGGATTTGGCCTATGTGAAGGCAGACATCTATGATGTGGGACACAGCCCTAGTGATAGGGGCCATAGATGGCACTCATATAGCTTTGGTCCCTCCTTGTGCCAATGAACAGGTGCATAGGAAAAGGAAAAACTACCACTCCATCAATGTTAAGGTGGTGTGTGTGTGTGGCAAACCAATACATCACCCAAGTGACAGCCAGGATTCCAGGATCTGTGCATGACTCCTACATTCTGAGAAACAGCAATGTCCCCCACATGATGGCACAACTACAGAGAGAGGGCTCAGCTCATTGGTATGTATGCATTTGGATGTGTGTCTCTGTTATGGCACCTGTCATCACATTCTTCCCTGTCGCTGTACCTGTATTTTAGCAGGTCCTACCTCTGTGCACACAGGTGACTCTGGCTATCCTAACCTTTTCTATCTGTTACCTATTTCAGCATTGTTTGCTCTCAGTGGTCCTCCTGATTAGGATTACCAGTGGTGTTGTGAAGCGTACCTATCCCTATGTGTGTGTTGTGGGAGGTGACTGAATGCATGTAAGGTGCTGTCTGAAAATGTATCATCTCTACCACGTGTACTCTCTGCAGGTTGCAAGCTTCACATCTCCTATGGACAGGCCCGTATTGTCCTATGTGTCCTGCATTCGCATGTTCTCATGTCATACCTGTTGTGCCCTGCTTGGATAGGTATCTACCCTGGACACAACAACTATGAACTACATATATGCTTTTTGTGGTACCATGCCTACAATCCTGATGGTAGTCTGTCATGTTATATTTTCAGTTTGGATAACTGAATATTCTCTGTTGTGTAGCTGTACTAGTGACTCACATACATCTACCCTGGGATATATTATAATACTGTTCTGATGCAGAGGATGCCTCCCTCTGAAGTCCATTACACAGCCTGTTTGTTTAGGGGGATGTTAGAGATGGGGTTTTTGGCTGGCAGTCAGGTTACCCTCTGTCCAACCAAGAACCCTCACTCTAGTCAGGGTAGGTCACACACAATCCAAATTATCCTGTGCCCACCCTCTGGTAGCTTGGCACGAGCAGTCATGCTTAATTTAGAAGGCAATGTGTAAAGTATCTGTGCAATAAATCATACAATAACACCATGTACCACCACAAAAATACACCACACAGTGTTTAGAAAAATATAGAATATTTATCTGGATATTTGTAGATCAACACAATAAAAGATGCAATAAGAATTTGTAGAAATATCACTGAAAAGTGATATAAAGGGGGTGATTTTAACCTTGGCGGACGGCGGAGGCCGTCCGCCAAGGTACCGCCGTGAAATGACCGCACCGCGGTCAAAAGACCGCGGAGGCCATTTAAACATTTCCTCTGGGCCGGCGGGCGCTCTCCGAAAGAGCGCCCGCCGGCCCAGAGGAAATGCCCCTGCAACGAGGACGCCGGCTCAGAATTGAGCCGGCGTAGTTGCAGGGGTGCGACGGGTGCAGTTGCACCCGTCGCGTATTTCAGTGTCTGCAAGGCAGACACTGAAATACTTTGCGGGGCCCTCTTACGGGGGCCCCTGCCGTGCCCATGCCATTGGCATGGGCACGGCAGGGGCCCCCAGGGGCCCCGCGGCACCCCCTACCGCCATCCTGTTCATGGCGGGTTTCCCGCCATGAACAGGAT
Source organism: Pleurodeles waltl (assembly GCF_031143425.1). Taxonomy (NCBI): domain Eukaryota; kingdom Metazoa; phylum Chordata; class Amphibia; order Caudata; family Salamandridae; genus Pleurodeles; species Pleurodeles waltl. Next base: position 101,049,632 of record NC_090445.1, read on the forward strand.
GGCGGTAGGGGCTGTCAGAATCCTCATGGCGGCGGAGCGCGCTCCGCCGCCATGAAGGATTCCCCCGAGCAGCGGTAAGTCGGCGGGAGCCCGCCGACTTGCCGCTTCTGACCGCGGCTGAACCGCCGCGGTCAGAATGCTCGTGGGAGCACCGCCAGCCTGTTGGCGGTGCTCCAGTGGTCGGAGGCCCTGGCGGCCACCGGCCGCCAGGGTCAGAATGACCCCCAAAGTGTCTTAAGTCTTTAAAAAGCAAACAAAGTCTCTTTCAAGCACAAAGTACCTGGTTTGGAGTGGAAAATCATCCGCAGAGGGCCGCAGAGGAGGAGATGCGTGGAAAAATGGTGTGTGCGTCGGTTTCGCCCCTTCACATACGGACTTGCATCATTATTTTTCACGCGGGGAGACGAGCGTCGTTCTGCGGGAAGAAAAATGGTGTATGCGTCGGTTTCGCCTCTTCACACACGGACTTGCGTCGTTATTTTTCACTCGGGGAAGACATGTGTCATTTTCCGGCACACAGGCCGAATCCTTCGTGGGATTATCAGATGTCCCAGGGTCTGTGCGTGGATTCCTCGGCTTGTTTTCCGGCTGCGCGTCGTTCCGGGAGGCTGTGCGTGGAATTTTCTTTCTCACGGCAGGCATCGCGCCGATTTCCTCTCTGGAAGTCGGGCCCCGTTGTCCCTGCGAGGCCGTGCGTCGAAGTTCCGGTCGCACCGTAGGCGTCGCGTCGAGCAGCGTCGGCGATTTTCTCACTGCGGAACAAGCTGTGCGTCGAATTTTTGGCGCACGAGGAGTCCAAATGAAAAAGAGAAGTCTTTTTGGTCCTGAGACTTCAGGGAACAGGAGGCAAGCTCTATCCAAGCCCTTGGAGAGCACTTTTTCAGCCAGACTCAGTTCAGCAAGGCAGCAGGCCAACAGCAAGGCAGCACTCCTTTGTAGAAAGCAGACAGGTGAGTCCTTTGAACAGCCAAGCAGTTCTTCTTGGCAGGATGAAGGTTCTGGTTCAGGTTTCTTCTCCAGCAAGTGTCTGAGGTGGTAGGGCAGAGGCCCTGTTTTATACCCAAATGTGCCTTTGAAGCGGGGGAGACTTCAAAGAGTGGCTTAGAAGTGCACCAGGTCCCCTTTCAGTTCAATCCTGTCTGCCAGGGTCCCAGTAGGGGGTGTGGCAGTCCTTTGTGTCAGAGCAGGCCCTCCACCCTCCCAGCCCAGGAAGACCCATTCAAAATGCAGATGTATGCAAGTGAGGCTGAGTACCCTGTGTTTGGGGTGTGTCTGAGTGAATGCACAAGGAGCTGTCAACTAAACCTAGCCAGACGTGGATTGTAAGGCACAGAAAGATTTAAGTGCAGAGAAATGCTCACTTTCTAAAAGTGGCATTTCTAAAATAGTAATATTAAATCCAACTTCACCAGTCAGCAGGATTTTGTATTACCATTCTGGCCATACTAAATATGATCTTCCTACTCCCTTCAGATCAGCAGCTGCCACCTCAATAATGTATGGGGGCAGCCCCAATGTTAGCCTATGAAGGGAGCAGGCCTCACGGTAGTGTAAAAAAGTATTTAGGAGTTTTACACTACCAGGACATGTAAACTACTCAGGTACATGTCCTGCCTTTCACCAACACAGCACCCTGCTCTAGGGGTTACCTAGGGCACACATTAGAGGTGTCTTATGTGTAGAAAAAGGGGAGCTTTAGGCTTGGCAAGCACTTTTAAATGCCAAGTCGAAGTCGCAGTGAAACGGCACACACAGGCCTTGCCATGGCAGGCCTGGGACAAGGTAAAGGGGCTACTTGAGTGGGTGGCACAACCAGTGCTGCAGGCCCACTAGTAGCATTTTATCTACAGGCCCTAGGCACATCCAGTGCACATTACTAGGGACTTATAAGTATATTAAATAGTCCAATTGGGTATGATCAAAAGTTACCATGTTTAAAGGGAGAGAGCATATGCACTTTAACACTGGTTAGCAGTGGTAAAGTGCGCAGAGTCTAAAAGCCAGCAAAAACAGGTCCAAAAAGTGGAGGGAGGCAGGCAAAATTTAGGGGTGACCACCCTAAGGCGTGTCAGGTCTAACAGGGGACATAACCACATAACAACATATTGAAGAACAAACATGTGTATGTGTACAAATAAAAACACAAACGTAGTAGCTGTGATCTTTAGTGTTTATTGTGCATACATTGGGGAAAAGGTGATGAGTGAGATCATGGTAGATGGTATCCTCAGAGTAGGTAGCACAGGTCCAGTGTCCATGGGCCATTGGGAAATGGTGTAATGACACTGAACAGTGAACAGGGTGTCTCAGTGGCACACAAGGGTGAGTAATCAGGAGAGGGCCACTTCCTGGTAGTGGGTTTGGCCTTGGCATCTGCTCCAGCCTGATGTCTGGATGGATGTCCATGTTTGCAGGGGGGTTCCTCAGCTACAGAGGGAGGTGTGCCTAAGCTCTGTGGTTCCCCTGGCAGAGCCTCCATTCCACTAGCAGCCGCAGATGTAGAAAGCTCTGATGTGATGTGGCTAGTAGAAGGGTCCTGTTGGTGGGTGGAGGAAGCATGCAGGGTGTTGTTAATGTCCGTGAGCACCCCTGCAATGGAGGTCATGGTGGCATTGTGGGCCTGCCACTGCTGCATGACCTCCTGGTGGTTTTCCCTCTGCAACCTCTGGTTTTCTCCCAACATGGTTACGATCTGGCCCATCCTGTCCTGAAATTGTTGATATGCTCCCAGGACTTGGGACATGGCTTCCTGGTCAGGTGGCTGCCTTGGCTGCCACGTCCTTTGGCCCACAGGTCCCCTCCCACGCCCACTGCCCGCATGTGCCTGCGCCCCTGGCATGGTGTGCACACTCTGAGTGTCAGCAGGACCTTCATTGTCTTGGATGTGAGGGATGACTCATGCCCCTGTACTGTGGGGCACACAATTGATTGGCAGTCCTTGGGGCACAGGTTTGGGGGCGAATGGTGGGCTGAGATGGTGGTGCCACAGGACGGGGGAGTTTGATGTGGGCAGGGTGAGGCAGGGAGTGGAAGACTGACCAGGGGTCAAAGATGGGCCAGGTAGGTCATCACTGTCCAGACATCCAGTGGCGTTTTCCTAACTGGGGCCTTCATCCTGAGGAGAGCTGGCTGTCTCTGGAATCCTCTCCATGGTGGCAGTGGCAGGGTTACCTGTGGATGGAGTGAGAGGGTAAATTTTCAACAAACCTCTTTTCTATGAACAGCTAGTTTGTTTCATCCTCTTAAATCAGACTTCTGTCTGAAACATTTGACCGAATCAGCCCTGCTGGAAGTTGCTGATACTTTAAAATTGACACTCGATGCAGGACAGAATGCTGTGTTGATCCTGTTGGATCTCTCTGTGGAATTCGATACCCTCTCCCATGAAATTCTCCTCCAGTGAATCATCGAGTGGAATTGTTGGATCTGCATATCTCTGGCTAAAATAATTTCTCACTGGCCGGAAACAGATGGCAAAGTTCAATCAGTCAATATTTGTAAAGCACGGCTACTCACCCGAGAGGGTCCCAAGGTGCTCGGGGTAGGGGCCTCACACCAGTCCTGTTCCGTTATAGCGCCAGGGTACTCCCATGGTAGTGACAGTGCGCTCTATAAATGACAAATTCAGTTCAATTCTGGGAGAGAGCAGGACGCTTTGAGCCGACAGCAGGATGAGGAAGCTCTTGCCGCATCCTCTCATTGATTAACTTTGTGAAGCATCAGCCATTAAAAGGATAACATTTCCTTACTTGTCACAGGGTGGGATCAGTAAGACTTGCAGATCCTACTCTACACCGTGAGTTGGGAATGGGAGGTGTGAGGCTTCCCTGATAGCCAGTCAGCTTTGGGCACTTCAAGGCTGGGTCTTAAAGCACTCAGGACTGACTCTGTCAGTGACACTCCTCATCACGAGCAGGATCCTCACAAGTCGATGAAGTCACTGCCCTTAGGGTGTTGAGATCTTCAGCTCGGCAGCCCTTATCTCAGGATGCTGGGTGCAAATGTATGCGTGTAAAGTAGCTGGCTGCCTGACCCTAAGATAATGAGTGTCTGTCGGACTGACCGTTGAGCAGCCTAAAACTCATTAGACACTGGAAACAGAAAGGTAGTGCTCTCACATCCGTACTATGGGTTGCCACCGCTCTCTGTCCCCTCTCATCCTTCCTTTCTCCATGCTGGTTTCCTCATCATCCAATTTGCTTTAGTCTGTTCACAGAAGTGGGCAAGGCTCAAACGTGACTTGGTCTGAATATCTGCTTGGACGGTGGCCTGAAACTGGTGACCTAAAATAGAGCCGATCCGAAACATCAAGGCAGTGCCTTTTCTCTTCTTCCTGCAAAGTCCTCTTTCTTTTGATAATTAATGTAACAGCTGTCAGTTACACGCTGACCCTCTATCTGTTTATTGTTTAAGTGAGGTCAAGGCAGCACTATTAACATATTTTCCCTTGTGCTTCACTTTGTAATGTTGGTATTTTATACATTGATGGTGTCAGACTGAATCAACATGTGATACCTGTATTTACTGACCGTAGTTTACTAATTTAGGTCATGTATTAACTGAAAACAAAGCATTCTCCTGCAGTTGGGAAAAGGGAAAGAGATTGAGATATTATTCCAGTGGTCGATGTACATACACAAAGTGTAAATAAAGAAACTCTTGATCAAATCATGGCTCCTCCACCTGACACAGTTGTGTAAGCCTAGCAAATCACTTTACTTCACTTTGCCTCATTTTCATTTACTCTCACATCTGAGACCACCTTCCAGAAGTTCAATTCCGCATGTATGGTAAACAAAAAAAGCTCGCTTGGGCATAATTTATTACTTAAACAGTGATGGCCATATATACAGTGCAGATGACAAACACACATTTCTTGGTTCACTCATCGCAGTGTTGTCCGGCCACTGGAGTTGGGGAATGGTTCCTGTGTAAAAACTATTACTTTCAACAGATGTCAGTGGCACTGATATTACCCAGCGCACTAAAGTGAAACACAAGCGTTTAACAAAACATTACCTATTTTTAATTTTATAGAGCATTCACCCTATATTTACGTTAAGCTTGTTGTATAATTTACATGGCCCCTGGCTTGGCCCTCCTACTGAATTTCAGGGTTTTCCCGCCTCTACGCACTCCACCTCTCCCTGCTGCATTCCACTTTTCTTCCCTCGTCTCTCGACCCGCCCTTCTCCCATTGCACAGTAAGTAGCCCACGTTGAAATAAATGATGTAATTTGTTGGTTTACAATGGGCAGCTCGTGCTTTTTATTTAATTAGGGTGGATCGGGTCCACCTCTGCCCAACCCCCACTCATCAATAATACACAAGACCCTTCCTGTTGATCGCTGCTTAATGAGTCTCGGCTTATGATAATTAAAGTCCCGGGAAAACAAACCTCGGAAGACGGCTGCAGATAGGGCGGCCTGCTGGGAAAAAAAGGCGGGAAGTGGCACGTCAACAGGGGTGGCAGAGAGAAGACTGCTGTGCACGAGAAGCGTGTAATTCTGGCCAAGGCAAGGCTGGAGACTCTGTGCAGTCTGGGGAACCATGGTGAGCAGAGAAAAAGGCACACACGGTGCGTTTAGCTGACCCTAGATGAATGGACGTTTACAGAGTGGATGGGCCTAAGCTGGCCTTACCTGAATGAATATGGGCAGAGCGGATGGGTCTGGACAGAGTTAACTGCTGAAAAAGGGCAGTGCGGATAAGGCTGGCTGAACTCATCCATAGGGAACTTAAAAGAGGGGGTGGGTCTTGCTGAAGTTATCTACCAGGAAATAGGCAGATCAGTTGGGTCTGGCTGGATTTATCTACGGGGGAAATGGGCAAAGTGAATGGGCCTGGACATTATATGCAAGGGAATGGGCAGAAACAATGTCCTTGCCTGCTTATGTCGTCAGGAATGGACAAAAGGGATGGGTTTTTCCTGAATGTCTAGCTTATACGTAAATCAGTCTTCCTACTGCTCCAATATGACAGCCTGAACTGCCAGACCTGGTCCACTCTGAACCAAAAAATAAGCCACCCAAGTCCAGTTTTGCTGTAGTTGGGGCTCTTCCGTCAGGTGCAACTTGGTTCCAGGGGCACAGTGAACACGTGCCCCATATGTGGACATACCCATAGCACTTACAGTGTCACACTGAAGTAAATAAAGAAGTGATGGGTGGAATGCTCAGTCACTGGTAAATACTTGGATAACTGTTTTATTGCTAACACTTGGTGATTTTGATATCTATACTCCAGCTGTATCTAAATTGTTTAGCTCCACCTTTTTCTTGCCTTCTATTTTGCAGTCTGTCGCTGTTAAGAGGCTTTGTCCTCTGGTGGCAGCAAGCCCGATATAGAATCCACCACTTCCTTCTTCCCTTAGTCTGTTTTCATTTTCTAGTATGGTGGTCACCACCGTGGGATGGAGCGACATAGAAAGCACTGAAGTGAGCTCTTTAGCAAATTTCTTAGATCCAGCGACTTCGAGCATCCACTTGGCGGTTGTTCCAAAGGCAAGTCAGTCTGCACCACTTTATTCTAGATTTGAATGTTTGTATATTGCAAATCTCTTCAGGTGAGGTCTAACTTAACTTCTCCCCCATACAGTATTAGTGCTCAAGAGTTTGTCTTAACTGATACCAATTCAACTAGCCCTGTAAGCACTTTGAGTACTATTGTCGCGTGGGCTCTCATTATCCTAAATGAGACTACTGGATTTCTAGGCAGCAGGATCGATAACGGTGTGGGGGACTGAGTCTGACCCACGTGTAAGGAACTCTGTCACCCTAAATCCGGTTGTTGCTCCGGCTAACTAGCAGTGCCTCATTTCTCCCACGGGGAAGAAATGATTGGGCAGCCGAGCGCATGACATCTTTGGAACTTCTCAGGGAAGTCGTGGTCACTCAGATCCAAACCAACTCTCTCATTCACTATATGGTCTCATATACAAATGACAAAGACAGTATAAGTTTTATATAATGTTTTAATAAAACAACTGTATTTTAGATATTAAGGCGTGAGCCGCAATAACCAGAACAATACAACATAGTAGGATTGATATAGTAACCAGGAGAGTAAAACATAGAAATAAAGCTATCATAATTCCTAACCGTTTCTACTCTCCCTCTGCTTGTTCTATTTAGAGCACAGCATGTTAAGCTTTCAGCTTGCCTTTCTGTATCACTAGGGAGACGGACACACTCATACCTGAGCAAAGGCCTGTGATCTGGTTCAGCATCTGCAACGAGGCAGTCAGCGTCTAGTTGTGGTTCCCTGGTCGGAATCTCCCTCTTAATGTATTGGGACAAGGAAGTGATTTTATAACTAACATGTCATCGTGATCACAAAATGTTCCTGCGCAGGAATGGCAAGTCTAGACTCCTACCACGTCTATCGGCAATGTACCAGACTGTATCCTTGACTAAAGCACAGAGTGAATATGTTATGAAGAACTCCAGTGCTGAAGTAGGCAAAACAGTGTGATATGAATAAAAAACAACACCGTAGAACTGGCTATTCTGTAAAATAACAGTACGAAGCCTAATAGAAAGCATTTAGAGTAAAGTGCACAGAGGCTCTAAGCTATTAGCAAATGAATAAAATATATTTAGGGCAAAGTGCACAGAGGCCTAAGGCCTGAAGCTAATGCGCAAAATATACGTAAAACTGACCACACTACACTATTAACTGCTTTTTTTTATTAAACTCCTGTTCTACTGCTGCACACGAGTGAATTCATACTGGTTATTTTCCTTTTACATTAGCAGAGTCACTTCTCTTTAAGGTCTCCCTCAACATCCCCTTCTCTCTCTCTGGTGCACTTCTCTTATCACCCCAGCCCCCCACCCCCACCCTAAGGGACCATCTACAGACTTTAGTCAGGCTATTTTCAGTTTAGTTGTCATTTATGTGCTTACAGATTTCAACTTTTATTGTTAGGTAAATCCTTCACTTCCCTTGACCCATCTCAGTCGGGTTCCCATCCCTACACAGCAGAGAATCCACATTACTAGCAGACTCTGACATTACAGTAGACAACCTGGGGCATATTTAAGAAACGTGGTGCTGCCCACAGTGCAGTGCCTCTTTTCTTGTGTCCCCTTAGCATCCCCCTAACGCCACCATGTGTGCACTATATTCAAAATATAGTGCACCAAGGCAATAGTTAGCGGACCAGTGGCATAATTTTGTTATCCTAGTCCAGAGCTTTGCAGGATTAGCTTAAAAATGTTGACGCTAAAGCTGCAAAGCCCATTGTAATCAATGGTGTGCCTACTCCTAATGCCTGCTCTAAGCAGAAGTTGAAAGTGCTGTAAAAAATGCCGCAAAGAAATCTCTTAGATTTCTTTATGCCATTTTTTCGTACCCCCCCAACACGGGAACGGACCCCCGCTTGCATACATTATGCTTGGCACACGCATAATTAACGCAAAGGGTTACAAAGTGGCACAATGCATGCATTGCACCACTTTGTAAATATGGCGCAGGGATATTGGCCTCATTGGGCCACATTAGTGTAAAAAAATGATGCTAATGTGGCGCTAGGAGCCCTTAAATATGCCCCTAGGTGGGGAAGACAGATATCCTCTAATCCACCTTAATCTCATGTGCTGCCTTCAATACAATATTACATTACACACTTCTAAATCGACTACAATCTTTGGGCATTCAAGGCAAAGCACAAGCCTGGTTCACCTCCTTTCTTACACTCTGAACTCAAGCTGTCCAGCTTGCAACCTTCTGCTCTTCATCACTCTCCCTTACATATGTCGCTTCTCATTCTTCATCACTGAGCACTGCATTGGTCACCTTCATGTCTCTCCATTAGCAAACTTGATTCACTCGTTTGGCCTTCAACTTCTTTGATGCACTGACAATGCTCAGAGCATTACATGGGCATCATTTAGGGGTCGCAGCTGCGACCTCTAACTTGCCCCATGCGACCCCTGGCACTGTCTTTGCGACCTGTGGCGTCGGAGGTGACAAAATCAGTGCCAGAAAGGCAGGGGGCACCTCATTTTTATGGGCATTGGTTGGAGCTCCAATGTCCTTGTTTTTTTTTTTCCATTTTGTTTATAACACTTATAGTGAATGACAGTACATCATTTACTATTAGTGTAATGAAAAAAATGGAGTACTATTAGGTAGAAGATGACCCTCCCTGGCAGCTGAGATAGGTCAAAAAAATGTCTTTTAAATGTATGTTATGTCCATATGTGCAGATGACTGTGTTTATGAGAGAGAGAGAGAGATTGTGTGTGTGTGTGTGTGTGTGTGTGTGTGTGTGTTTATCTTTAAGCATCTGTGTGGGAGTGAATGCATGGGTCAAATGGCATGTGATGTCACTTCCGCTACCCCTGGCCTTTCGGTGAAGTGACGTTCATGAATCATTATTGCTTGCAATGAAGAAATCCAATCTACTTCAGACAATTTGAAACAATGCATATACAAGGTGGCCCAATGGACGACTACAAACACTCAAAGTAAACAAAGAACAGACGAAGGTGCTCATTTTTGGTAGACCTCCCTCCATCATCTGCTTAAGCTGGTGGCCTGCCGAATAAGATCAGCTCCCTACACCTGTTGTAGCCGCAAAGAATTTAGGTGTTATATTTGACTGAAACCTTTGTTTTACGACACAAATAAAAAAGTTAACGCCACTTACAGTACTATCTTCGATTATTGCGCAAAATGTAACATTTTTTTCTCGACAGAACACCATAAGATTGCAGTACAGGTATGAATTTTTCTCCTGCATGCATTATTACCACTCACTTTATACTAGACTACAACATTTTCAGAATAGTGCTGCAGGATTGCTATTAGGAATTCTCCGACACAAATCCATCGCCACACATCTATGTCCACTACATTGGCTCCGGTGCAGAAGTGCATTGCTTTCAAAGCTTTGTGTATCTGCCACAGGGCCTTACAGGCAAAGGACCCCTGGATGCAAGGCCCATACTATTCCTTACCGCCCTCCTCACATACTCCGTTCCTCATCTGGATTCTTGCTCGCTATTCCTAGAATAAAAAAAAAATCATCAATAGGTGATAGATCTTTTTATCACCCCTCCTCTAATTACCTGCCCTTTAGGAATAAAATCCAAATGTGGCTATTTAATTAACATCTGTTTCAACCTTTTTTCTCTCATAGCCCCAAGACAACCTAGTAGGGTATATGTCACACTTTATAAATACCTCATTGATTCAACTGCCGGGTGGTAATTGACCAAAAACAGTAATTAAGGGAATTACTTTCTAGATTGGATAAGTACTCAGAGAGGTCATACCGCCAAAGACTTCACAGAGAAGGTGACAGGTAGGGAACAGGCGTGGCTGAATAAGGAGAGACAAAAGCAGAATATACTGGCAGCTGCAGATGATAATGAGCGGACACAAACAATGCAAGAGGCTGTAAATGGAGTGTTACGGAAATGCTTAGAGTGTGCATCCATAAACTGAACCCTCAGGCCCAGTACAAATTGAAGCATACTTAAACACGGGCAAACTCCCAAGATAGTGCCTGAACATGAGGGAGGAAATGATTCGCTGCTTTCTAGAAAGGATCTGCCCCTGAATAGATGGTCGGTGTGAAATCAGAGAAATGAGAACTGGGCAAAGGCACAAAGCATGGTTGTACTCTGTAATCTCTCCTTTTCACCCTAGCTATTGGGCCACTAGCCAGTAAACTGAGAATAGAAATGGTGGACTGGGGCATCAGAATGAGTGCTATGATGCAAGTATTATTACTATATCCAGACAATACTCTTGTCTATATGAAAGTCAAGTAAAACACATGAGAGCAGAACCGCACGTGCTTCTAGGACTGATATGGCAACCTGTGTCCCTGAATTCTTGTGGATATGTTACCTATTGTCCGGAAGACAACATTGAACAACATGTACATAGGGTTTGCCAAGCTATACATCAATGGATTCCCTTTTGGCTATGGCTTTCCAAACAATTGATAGTATGTTGGTCGCTCGGATTTGGGCCAGAGCTCTCCGGAGGTAAGCTTACACTTAAACCCCCGAATAAACAAAGGAGTTTTGGCCTTTCAGATTACACATCCTACTTTCTGGTCTCCTAGCTGCAGCATCTCCCAATGTGGTTGGAGGAGATGTCTAACTGAGAGCAATTATTGTTTGGTCAGTGCTATAAGGAGAACAAATTGGACTCCTCATGTCTGTTGCCAAAACAAACCGGTTGTGGGGTCTCCCACTTGGTGTAGGAGATGTATTTAATATGGGACTGGGTGGTCAAGTGAGTCCTGAAAAGAATCCTTTTTGTGGCTGGGATCTAGGGTTTCCCCGAGATCCACAAACAGAGGCATGAAGCAGATGCGGCCTGATGGTTATAGAGAGAATATTGTGTGCTAGGAAGTTTATACAATAATTATATGTTTTTGTCATTTGATAAAGGGAGACACTGTTAAGCAATTGGGACTCATCAATTTCTGACTTTTGCTAGAGTTGCAAAGGCTGACCGACTGACCTGGGAAAGATTAAGGGAGCAATCAACCAAATCTGCCACCCTGATGCAATATTTACAAGTTACTCACTCAAAATCATCCACTGACCCCTTAGGCTATCCGAGGAAAGTGGCAAGAGACATTGGTATACAACTCATGGAATGTAATAAAATATTGGCCTACCATAAAATATTAGCTAGCAATGTAAGATCTTGCCTCACTCAGCTCAAAATTCTGCATTGGACATTTGAGATGTCATCAATAATGTCATGAATAATGTTATTTAACGTGTCATGAGTGATTTAATAAATGAGATCATAAGCAAAGCATGACAGGGCACAAGTTATAGTTAGCTCAGTAAATTATAACTAGTGAATTTCAATGTTTTTTACCTAACTACATTGTTACTTTAACCTTTGTTGTTCTCACTGAATGTGTATATAGCATTTAAACAGGCTCAAAATAGCTTCAAAATCTACAAGATAAAATTACATGCACTAATTAAATTCTAAAATAAACCCATTCAAAATAAAAAAAACAAAATAAAGTCCAATACATTGTTTTAAGTACAATCAAACAAACGTCAGGGAAAGTACATACATTGTGAAGGGTCAGAATTTTATTCAAGCTCTGTTCAAACACATATTGGGAAAAGTGCTTGAACAGAAGAAGGGGTGGGCAAATTAACTATTGTAGCACAAACATAAAAAACACTGAGGAAGGTGCATACATGGCCAAGGGGTCCGATTTACTATTGTAACTCGAGTCTAACAAACATTAGTGACATTTCATAGACTGTATAGGGTCAGATTACTAGTCTAACCCTGGTCAAAGAAAAATAAGAAACATTTATGACATTCATTTGGTGGAGGAGGGGTTAGATTTACTATTCTAACTCTAGTCTAAAAAACACTGGAGCAAATGTATATTTGTCAGAGGGAAGAAACACATGTACTATCCTAAAGCCAGTCAGACAAGCACTGGGGAAGTGCATACATTAGGTGATGGCTTAGATTTACTAGTCGAACTACAGTTTAACAAACACCATAGAAAATACACGGAAAAGGGGCAGGTAAGATTTAGCTCCATGTAGGAAGCTGGCTCTGTATATACTATAGCCCTCATTATGACCACGGCTGTAAACACCGCCCTGCCGGTGGTGGTGGTAACAACCGCCAACAGACGTGTGGTCCATACCGCCAAATAATGAAACAACTGAAACACAGGCATCCTGAAAACCACTCACCGCCAGCAGAGGAGTGCCGACCACGACAGTAGAGCCCGCCCACAGGCCGACGCAAGGCCCTACCTGCCCATCAAATAATGAAGCACTAGACCGCCGTCAGTTCCGGGGCGGGAACCACCGCCACGCAAAGCCAGGCAGAAACAAACCAAATATAAGGAAACACTCACCGGAGGCTCACACAACGTGCCGAAGCAGACATGGAGAGAGAGTTGCAGATCATGCCAGCCCTGCTCCTTGCCATATACCTCCACGACTGAGACTGCCGATGAAGACGATGACGGTAAGTACCGCAATCTACTAAAAAAGGGGAAGAAAGGGCACAGTTACATACCCACCCAACCTGCAACGCTCCCACAACCCTTCACAGCAGCACAAGCCATACACCCCACAGCAAGAGGTACTTACCCGACACAAGGCACATCCAACCTGCCCAAAGTACATAAATGTGCCCCACACCCCCAAACAATGAAACGAGAGACCACGGATCCAGAGTGTGCCTCTAACAACACAGGCCACACATTAACCTTTATTATGCTCACTGAGCAACTGAAGTGCATAGAAGGCCAATGGCCAGTCCATAGGAAAAGGAGTCCGATGGGCCACAATGGCCCCAACTTGACTCCCACAAGTGCTACGGTACTCCACCTCATAGGGGCAACAATGGGGCATCCAGGTACCTCAGGGAAAAGGGGCATGGGGTGGTGGGGGTGGGAATTTACAATGGGGGGCTTAGATTTTCATTTGGCAGGTGGAGGGGGTTTGGTTTTGCCCTTGGAAGGTGGGGGAGTGGGCTTGGACTGGGGGGTGGCAGATGGACCAGGTTCAGCACGGGGCTTCTTCCGCTCTGGGGAAGGGGCACGGGAACATGAAGGGTGGACAGCGGCGGGCTGTGACGTGGGAGGAGTGGACAGGGCAAGGAGGTGAGCACGTTTAGGGACGAGACTGGGTGGGCCAGTGGGTTGGAATAGGTCAACACGGGAGAGGAAAAATTTCTTAGGTGCAATTGGGGTGGAGTGGAGGTAGAGGGAGTGGTCGTAAGAGGTGTAGGTGTGCGTGATGTGGGTGGAGGTGACTGGACAGTATGCTGAAGTGTGGTGGATGTGTGATGAGTGTGTGTTTTGGTGTGTTTGAGTGTCTTGGGAGGAGGGGGGGTGGACACAGTGGGACAAGACAGGCTGCCAGTGTAAGTGGATGTTGTCTGGGTGTCTGCAAGTCTGGAGAGTGTGCTGCATGTGTCAACTAAAGTCATTTTGGTGAGTGCAGGTGTGGTGTCTGGGGTGCAGGAATGGATGTGTGCTATTGTGGTGACTGCAAGAATAGGGTCAGCAACACTGAATGAGGGTGTAGTGCCTGGGGGTGTGCATGTACAGGGGACAGACAGGGAGGCGGAAGAGGTGGACACTCTGGGGGAAGTGGATGTTGGTGTGTGTGCATGTGTATGTTGGCTGTGTGTATGCTTGTGGTGGGAGGTGTGGTGCTTGTGTTTTGAAGTGTGGTTCTTGTGTGGAGGTGTGTGCCTGCGTTTCAGAATGTGTGCTTTGGACGGGTGAAGGGAGTGGGGTGCTGGAAGGGGTAGAGGTGGTTGGAGGGGGGGGACGGAATGACCAGGGACACTGGCTGCCGTCCAAGAGGAGGCCAGAGCCTGAAAAGATCTCTGTAGGCCAGACATGGCACCATGAATGCCATCCAGATAGGCATTGGTCTGCTGCATCTCTGATGCTAACCCCTGGATGGCATTGACGATGGTTGTCTGCCCTACAGAGATGGTTCTCAGGAGGTCAATAGCCTCCTCTGTGAGGGCAGCAGGGCTGACTGGGGCAGGGGAGGAGGTGCCTGGGGCGAAGGAGACACCCACCCTTCTGGGTGAGCGGGCATGGGCAACAGGCAGCACCTACCGCTATACACATGGCTATGCCACTGACTAGTGGCCAGAACCCTGCTCTACAGCCATTCCCCGACTAACTTAAGGACCTGACGTATTGTTGACCTGACCAAAACACCCCTACTCCCCACAGGAGCCATTATGTAGACAGACATCAGTCATAGTCCCTGCAACTAGACAGCATAACTACGAATGCACACACACACACACATCCATCAAGGATCCAAAATATGTACTCACCCCCTTGTGACTGCTGTGCAGCCTTCAAGCGCCCATCCAAGTCCGGGTACGCCACCGCCAGGATGCATTTCATACGGGGGTCAGTGCCCGACGGGCACCCCTTCCCCGTTGGGAGGACTTCCCCAGCTGGGCCTCGCAGATCTTTTGCTCCCAGTGCCGCATGTCCTCCCACCTCTTCCTGCAGTGGGAGCTCAGACGGTTGTAGACCCCCCCAGGGTCCGCACCTCCTTGGCGATGGCATGCCAAAGTCCCCTCTTCTGGTGGGCGCTTACCTTTAAGGGTCACACAGAAAAGTAACACTGAGGTCAGACACTGGCCAATCATATACAGCTGGCTATATGTTCACTATGGGACGGACAGTTCAAACCACCTAACAGCACACACACACACACACGCAGCATGTCAGGAACCCTTGACCATCCAATGTCACAAGTGCACACATGTATGCAACCAACACCCACCACTACAAACATCCATTGTCCCCCAAACCTCCTACTCACCTGTACCTCTGGCCGTCCGTAGAGCTTGGCGTACAGGGGCAGGACCCTGTCCACGAGCCTCTCCAATTCCTCCTGGGTGAAGGCCAGGGCCCTTTCCCCTGCTACACGTGCCATTTCCATGACCAGAGCCAGGACACAGCAGTACACTCAGTGGAGTACCGGCATGCACGAGATCAGGGAGTCAAGTAAAGTTGGGGTGACAAGTTCACGTACGCACCGCGGCATTGTGCCCCGTCACCGCCGGCGGCGATCATGATACGCTAAGAATCCCCATTGACATCCATGTTAACCAATGAATTTGCGCACGGTGGTAAGCACCGCCTTACGCTATTACGTCAACCGCTAGCGGTATGAGGTCACTTACACAACAACAGTTCTGGATTACAGGGGGCAGACATTTTGGATTTAACTACGTGTTTGTAAAACTCTCATCTGCACAATGCAGGCCCTATTGTCCCCTAAACACCGATAGGCATGTAACAATAAACATTACCTCACCTGACCAGCCCTGATATATCATTGTGGTCATGTTGCTGTTATGTCACACACACACTATGCATTAGTGTCGTCGACAAGCATGCCAGCAGTGCTGAATGTGAAACAATGTGTGCAGATGTATATGTGTACCTCACACGTGTTTTCAACTCCTCCTAGGTACAGACCCTTGTGGTGAGGAAGGGTCCCATCGGTGTACAGACCACTTGTTGATTTGCGGGCCACGGTGGAGCGTCACATTATTATCAATTACAGACTCACTCATGCAACTATTCATGAACTTTGTGCATTACTGGATCCTGCACTGACACCAGCAAATCTTAATCAGCATGCCATCCCTACTGAAGTGCAGGTGCTCTGTCATGACCACACAAACTTGCCAAATCAAATCAAAGAAATGCTTGAGAAAAGCAAAGATATATCTTCAGTGGAGACAGCAAAGCCCAAACTGGAAGAAGGTTTGCAGAGTAATCTTGCGCTATTTCAAAGGAAGAATCAAGAAGAGAAGATTCAAGATGGACGTCGTGAGTCCTTAAGGTTAGTTACAGTTCTAGTCTTGCAATCAGTTGCTAGGTTACGAGCTCACCAGCTGGAAGCTTCGCACTTCAACTGAGGTCTGACAGGAATCAGCTGTGTGGAGAGAGAGCGCGCTTCAGAGCAGAAACTCCTGTGAGGTAAAATTACCCTTCAAGACTATTTTACAGAAAACGTGATAAATATTGTCAAGGTTTATTCGAGGAGTTTGATAGTAGACCGTTCCAGTGGAGGGTTGGCAAGGTTACAGAGTTTAATGTATGAATAAACCTTATGTTTACAAGGTTCCTGTTTAAGATACCAAAGTCAAAAGAAAAACGAACTTTAACAAGCAAGTATTTACAAATACCAAGGTTATAAACGAAGGACGAGTTTAATGGAGAAATGAATGTTAACAAGTAAGCATTTACAAATGCAACGGTAATAAACCAAAGTAGAGTTTAAAAGAGAAACAAACTTTAATAAACATGCATTTACAAATACAAGTTATCAACAGATGTCGAAGTAAGAAAGGAGAAACGAACTTTAATAAACAAGCATTTACAAATACAAGTTATCAACAGATGTCGAAGTAAGAAAGAAGAAACACACTTTAATAAACAAGCATTTACAAATACAAGTATTGACAGAAGTCAAAATAAGACAGGAGAAACAAACTTTCACAAGCAAGAATTACCAATGTAATAAACGAAATTGAACTCTCTAATGTAAAGTAGAAACCAACTAACATCAGCTGATTTGGAGAACTCATTATCACCAACTATATATATATATATATATATATATATATATATATATATATATATATATATATATATATATAGGATGAGTGAAGAAATAATAGAATTAAAGAGAATTAAGTATTAAGAGTAGAAAGTGTAAAACTGATGTTGTATGTCCCTAGTAATTGCGACTGTGACTCTTGCAGGTGCTGCATCCAATCTTAGACGTGAAGAGGCAGACTGAGTACTGACGTTCATCTTCTCTGTGGCAGTCTCTCTACAATCCCATTCCCCTTTCCCCTCGAAGGATTAAAATTCGTTGTGAGTAGCTCGGGTCGGGACTGAGGAGTTATCTTCTGCTTCTGAGGAAATCGAATTGAAATATCCTGACATGCTCTCTACACTCCATTTCCTGGCCACGGGCTCTTTTCAAGTGACAGTGGGCATGGATGCAGGTTTTTCACAGCCAAAGTTTAGCATTATACTGTCAAGATTCCTCAATGCAATTGTACGACACCTACAGTCCTATGTGAGGTTTCCCCAAAGTGCTGACCCCCCTGCCATCAAGTTGGACTTCTATGCCTTTGCCAACATACCCCATGTGATAGGTGCCATCGATGGCACCCACATAGCTATCATCCCCTCGAAAGTCAGTGAACAGGTGTACAGAAACAGGAAGAACTTTCATTCCATGAACATTCAATTGGTGTGTACTGCAGACCAGTACATCAGACATGTGAATGCCATGTTCCCTGGTTCAGTCCATGATTCCTTTGTGCTGAGGAACAGTAGTGTGCCACACAAGATGGAACAACTACAAGAGGACAGAGAGTGGATCACAGGTAGGTGTTTCTGTCACTTATTGCCACATAGCAGACAGCCAGGCTGTCTGCCCCTGAGGCTTGTCAATGAAAGTCTTGTTTGGCACCCTTTTCTAGGTGATTCTGGCTATCCCAACTTGCTGGCTCCTGACACCAGTGAGGAATCCTGGAACAGATGCAGAGAGGAATTACAATGAGGCCCATGGGCGTACTAGGAGGGTGATAGAGCGCACAATAGGTCTCCTGAAGGCTAGATTACGTTGCCTACATATCTCTGGCCTATGGGCCTGAAAAGGTGTGTAGAATAGTGGTGGTCTGCTGCATGCTGCACAACGTGGCTGTGAGAAATTCTATCCCCCTCTTGGAGGAGGAGGGTGCTGTATATCTAGACCAGCTTCCTCAGAGAGGGGGTAAGAGTGATGGTGATGATGAGGAGGGGGAAGATGTAAATACCAGGACACAACTGATACAACTCTACTTCCAGGAACTTTGTGGGACAATTGGATGAGATTGCTGTCTGTGCATCATACTGTCAGTGTGCCTTGTCATCTAGGGGGGTGTTGGGTCAATACTCATTGCCACTGTGACCCGGTCTGCGTAGGACAGATTACAATATAGGCTAAAAGATCAAGACATATGTAGGCACAACAACATGTAAGGCGTGTGGTGCTTTTCCTGCTACTCAGATACCAACAAAAGAGTTATCTAACAATTGCATCCATACTTCACTTTGTTCAAACTTAATGACAGGGGACATTGTCACAGGTGCAAAGGTGTTTTATTTGGTACAGGGATTAAATTGTGCAGATTACAGTGATGGGAGTGGGCTACTGGTGGTTGTCCAATATGGCAAAATGGTTGAAGCATTGTTGGCAGTAGTGGTAGGTCCATCCATGCTTACAAGAGTTTGTAGTACTTTTAGCACTGTTTGGTGGTTGATTCAGTGGGACATTTGGAGAACAGTTTTTGGCAGAGTCACTTCTTAGAGGGGGCCTTGTTCTTGGCAAGTGTTCCTGTGAAATATCTGGGCCTGAGGGTCTGTTGGGTGCCTGGTGTTGGCCGGTACAGGTTGAGATGGATGTCCCCTGTGTGTCCTGAGAGGGTGGTACATGTGAAGTTGCTGCTGATGCTGTTGTTGTACGGTCTGTATCCTGGGCTGTAGTAGGGGCTTCCTGTTCTGTGTGGGCCTCAGGCTGTGTTGGGACAAGCTGCAGCAGCGCACCTGCTATGCTGGCCATTGTGGCATTGTGCAGTTTCCACTGCTCCATGGCCTCTTGGTGGTGTGCTAGCTGCATCCTCTGACTCTGCTCCAGGGTGGATACTACCTGGGCCAATCTGTCCTGGGTATGGTGATATGCTCCCAGGACCTCTGTGATCACAACATGGGCTGCAGCATCCATCCTGTGGCTTCCCCCCTGGACCACTGATGCCCTCCCACTGGGCCTAGCCCCCTGTGCCTGTGTCCCCTGCACAGGTCTGGCGGTACCACTTGTACTGGGGCCATCCTCTTCCTGCCTGTAGGTAGGGGGTGACTGTGGTCTCTGTCCATGTGTTCCACCAGTCTGTGGCCTGGATACACAGGTGTGGGGACGGTTGACACCCCTACCACCCAGCCAACAACATCAGCCCAGGGCAATGGTATCCTGGGTGGGGCTGCTGGATGGTGACAGTCCAGGACTGTGTGAGGGGCCTGGGTGATCGTCAGTGTCCAGGGTTCCATCCCCAGTGTCCTGGGAGGTGCCTCTGTCTCCCTGTGGGGCACTGCCACTCCTTGCCCTGTCCGTCAGGGTGGCATGGGTGGTGGTGCCTGTTGGGAGGAATGGACATGTCTGTTACATTAGCCTGATCGGATGGGGTGCACAGACCTGGGCGGTTTTGTGCCCTTTACACACTTTGGGGCCATGCAGGATGCTTTGGTGAGGTTAACTTTGTTTTTTGGTTAGGATGTGGAGGTGCATTGAGGGTGCTGTAGGCCATTGTGTTTCCTTGCAGGAGTGGGATGTGGGCCTGTTAGTGGGTTTGTGGGCATGTAGGTGGACTTGATTAGATGCATGTAGCCTGGGTGGGGTTGTGGTCCTGGTGGATGTTGGAGGGGTGGGATGGGATGGTGCATGCATTCCAGGTGTGATGTATATGGGGTAATTGTAGATGACTTACCCAAATCCATTCCACCAGTGAGTCCCTCAGGGTGCAGGATGGCCAGTACCTTTTCCTCCCAGTCAGTGTAGTTGGGTGGTGTTGGTGGAGGTCCTCCCCCAGTCTTCCGGACTGCAATGTGGTGCCTCGATGCCATGGACTGGACCTTCCCACGCAGGTTATTCCATCTATTGCGGATGTCGTCCCTGGTGCGTGGTTGGTGTCCCACTGCATTGACCCTGTTGACTATTGTCTGCCAAAGCTTCATCTTCCTGGCGATGGGTGTGTGCTCGACCTGTGCCCCGAATAGTTGTGGCTCGACCTTAAGGATCTCGTCCACCATGGTCCTTACCTCCCTTTCTGTGAAGCGTGGGTGTTTGGGGGTGCCATGGTGAGTCTTGTGAATGGTGTCTTGTGTGGATCTAGGTGAGGGTGCTCTTGTGTGGTTGGGTGTAAGTATCGTGGATTGTGGCGTTCGTTGTTTGCTTCTGGTGTTCTCTGTATTAGTAGGCCTAATTTTGTTGCAAAGGATTGTGGGGTGTGTCTGTGAGTGTTTTATAGTGTTGTGGATGTGTGTCAGGTGTGTGGGTTTCAAACTTATCCAATGTATGCATTTCTTGCTGTTGGGTCCACTAGCCGCACATGGCGGTCTGCACCGCCAATGGTCGTTCGGCTTCCACTGACTGCGTGGTGATTTGTGCTTCATTATTTGAAGGGCGGGGTGTTTGTGTCCTCGGCGGTGGCAGGGTGGGAGGTCCAGCATTTCTGCCGACATGGTCCTGGCGGTGACTGGTGGCAGGGTGATTTTTGTCGGATTCTGATTTTTTTCTTCATTATATGGCGGGTTTCTGTTCACCGCCAATGGCGGTCTTCTGTTCGCCGTCGCCACAGCGGTCGACGGTGTTTACTGCGGTGTTCATAATGAGGGTCTATATCAAAATGAGATATAGTGTGCACAGAGTTCAGGGGTTCCCCAGAGGCTTGACAGAGGCAAAAATAGATAATACTAATGCTCTATTTGGGGTAGTGTGGTCGAGCAGTTAGGCTTATCAGAGGGTAGTGTTAAGCATTTGTTGTACACATACAAGCAATAGAAGAAACACACACATTCAATGACTTAACTCCAGACCAATAGGATTTTATATAGACAAATATATTTTGTTAATTTATTTCTAGAACCACAAGATTCAGTTTGCAGGTAAGTACATAAAATGAAAGGTACTTTGCATGCATATATATATGCTGGGGAAAGTGCATACATTAGGTGTGCCATATTTACTATTCTAACTCCAGTCAAACATAAACGTACAGAAAGTGCATAAACTGGGAGGGGTATTGGAGGAAGTCCAATTTACTATAATGTGTTCAGTGTATATATACTTCTAGTCAGACAAACACTGGAAAAAAGTCTTTACATATGGGGTGGGGGTAGTTTTACTATTTTGACTCTAGTCTAACAAACATTGGGAAAAATCCTTACAATAGTGTAGTCAGATTTGTTACTCTAACTCAAGCACAAGAAACAATAGGGAAAATGCATATATTTGGTTGAATCCATATAACTATTCAGGAAAGCGCATATATTGAGGAATGGGGTCAAGTTTACTATTCTAACAAGAAGCATATTTTCATATTACATGGAAGTTAGATGGAACTGAATGACTTACAATAGGTAGTTATAGGCTTGTTGAAGAGAAACATGACATAAGACAAAACAGGTATAGAATTATTCTCACTGTTTCCAGTACATAATGTGCATTACAGGCCATTTAGTTGTTAGGCATTTTATTCTCGTCTGAGCTGTCTGGGGATGAAGAAAGCATGTGATTCCCAAAGCCCTCAAGATTATGGACATTTGTGGCACATGCTCCTGCTCCAGTCCAGTCTCTTTTTGCAAGTGTTTTGAATGGCAGTCACATTTTTTCAAATTTGTTTAATCTATTATTTATCATTGCTGTTAGTACTTCCATCGCATAATGTTCCAGACCTTTATCCACCACAGAGCTATGGGTAGGGGAATCTGAGTCCTCCCGGAATGTGTGGTGATGGTCCTAGGTACCAAGAGTAGATATGTCAGCAGCTGTCCCTTTGGAGTTGTGAATGGATATTCACTATTACCACCCGAGTCACCTAAGAGCAAAATTGATGGATTGAGTGTGATCTCAATGCTGGTGATTGTTCTAATGTGTAATAGAATTACTTTGCGAAAGAGTTGAACATGTATGTATGACCACCACATCTGAAAATATGTACCCCGCCAACCGCAACCTCTCCAACAGAGCTGAACTGTTGACCTCACTTTTAGACTACCAACGGTCAAATACCCTCTAGTGAGTGTTTTGTAGGCATTTGCTGTATATTGTGATAATTTTGCTGGTCAGATCCAAATTTTTATTTGCAGATCTTCCTTCCACTATGGTATATATCTATGTGGAATATGAAGTGTTAGATTGCTTAGTGTTGTGTATAACCTAGAAATACCTCTCTTTCAAATACTTTGTGTAAGGAGTTGCTCTAACAGTGTTTTACTTGTTCCTGCCATCTTTTGTTTTCTTTGAATCATCCAGTGTAGTGGTAGTTGGTTTAGTTGTATTTGTTTAGTCATGAGATACCGAATGACTGGGCACGTGATTCCCTATTTAAAATATTTCCATTTGATTAGAGTTCACCTAATAGTGGTGGATCACCAGACCTCCATTCGCCAAAGCCCAGATCTATAGTTCCAGGTTTAAAATCTGCTTTGTTCGTGACTGGTGACATGGATGGTGGGACTGTAGTGTGTAATTTTTCCTAGTTAATTGGTTCTAATACTTCAGGTGCATATTCATTGAATGTAGAGGTTTTTGTTTTGGAAGCCTAGCTTTCGGTGGTAGCAGTAGTATGTGTTATGACAGCATTATTGAGCAATCCTGCTCATGTACAATCCAAGGTTTTATGTATGTGAAGTCAGTGGTGCATATATATATATATATATATATATATATATATATATATATAGCATTTTATATTGAGAGACCAAGTCCAGTTGGCTTCCTATACAGTATATCTCTGGGTACTCTTGGGCCTTTACTATTCCAGACTTTTGTATTGTAATTGTGTAAGATTTGTGTTGGGGAACCACATGAGTAGCATATGCACCACCCATAGTAACATGTGTAGAAAATTAATTTTAACACTTGTTATCCACACTAGTGAAGAAATCTCAAGTTTCCCCCTCTCAATATAGATTCTTGTACTGTGTCTCTAGTGATTGGGGGGCTATTACATTCAACCAAAGTTGCAAGTGATGTTGAGATTTTGATACCCAGATATTTTATTGGACCATGGTTCCAGGTCAGGCCATGGGTCACTAAGAGGCATTTTCTACTTTGTGAGGGATCATATATACCCATACCCTGTAATTGGATGTTATGTATGCAGAAACTGGAAACTGCTTTAAAATTGTAAAATTATTCTAGTAATGCTGATATTGATTTCTCTGGTTTTGTTAGAAAACAGAGCACCTCATGTGGGTTATTCAGTAGATAAGCAGCTGTGTGTAAGGGCAAAGAAAAGGAGCAACAGTGGAAATTGTTAATTTGAATGTTAGCTAAGCAAGATCTATAACTTGCTAGGAAGAATGATGTCATATTTGGGTCCAATCCAATTTTAACTAAGACTTAAGTTATATAGTGGTAGTCCAACCTACTGAATGCCTTCTGTGTGTCAAGCGAGGGAAAGGTAATCCTTTTCCTCTTTTATTCCCCTATGTCGACTAGGTTGACTGCCAACCTTTTATTACTATTTGTGTCAGTCTTTTATAAATCCAGATCGAAAATCCAACACTAAGAATGGCAAGATCTCATTTAGTTGAGTTCCTACTCTAAATGTAAAAAATAACACCAAAGTTCAATAGAGGTATTGGATTATTTGAGGTAAAATTCATAGGGTCGTTGTCTAGACAGTAACAGTGGACTCTAAAATTGATTTCATGACTGTGTGGGAGGGTAAAAAGGAGTTGAAAACTTTCAGCAATGGTAAGGCTAGTACATAGCAACATGGTTTGTAAAAGGACACTGAGAAACCATTGTGTCCTAGGGCTTTGTTCTTTTCTGGAACTTTTACAGCACTACCTGTTTCCTCAGGTGTGACAGAATTCTCAAATTCCAACATGATATGTGGACTTATTATGTACGTGTCTGTAGTCCAAGCCATAGTTCTGGGGCTTGACATTAGATTGAATAGTAAGTATTAAATGTACACAAAATCCTTTATGTTTCTGTCTGTAATTTACTTTGCTTATCTTTTATTTTGCATGTATGGTTTCTATTTTGCTTTTACCTAAGTTTATATGCTAGGATTCTATTGGCTTTTTCTAATTTTTCATAATATTTTTGATTAATATGTAAAGTTTTTCACAATGTCCTTCATATACAATTGTTTTAATTCCCATCTAAGTCTTATTGGTTCCGTGTAGATTGTTTTGTAAATATCTTGATTTGTGTTGGGCCTCTAGTTGTTTCGGCTGGGATTCTAGTTTAGTTTTTATAATTTTCTAGTTTGGTAAAAGTGGTTGTATATGATTTCAGTTCCCCCAAAAGACAGTTTATGCTGTAGTCCACACTACATCCTATGGGATTTCTCCATTATCATTTTATTTGCAATAATTTTCCCTCGAGTAAGTGCTATACCTTAAATCCTGCAACATTGCTGCCAGTTTCAGACAATGATGCAGTTGATGATAAGTACCATGACTGTTATTGTGTTAATGTAACAGAGTTGTGTACCAAGCCAATACCAGGAAATCAAAGATGTTCCCCTTAAAATGGTTGATCTGAATTTGTAGATGGTTCTTGTTTTAGAAACCACCAAGGAGTATTAAAAGCTGCTTACACAATCTGTTCCTCTTCTTAAATCATTGAAGCATCATACTTCTCTGTCATAACATCAGCACAAGTGGCAGAATGGATTGCTCTGATAAGGGCTCGCTGTCTACCACAAATATTAAAACTGACAATTTACACAGACAACGAATATTGATTTGGAATGGTAAACAATTTTGGCCACTTAGAGTCACAAAAGTGCTTTATGACATCCTCTGACACTCCCATCAGAAATGGTTCCTATATTCTTGATCTTTTGAAGGTAATACAGCAACCAAGAGAAATATCAGTGGTCAAATGTACAGCCAACAAAGCTAGTGATGACACAGTCAATAGGAAGATAACTATACCGATCAAGCAGCTAAATATTGAGCTCTTGAAAATGCAGCTGTGAGATTATGTAAGCAGACTTCAGTACAAGAATCAGAACAATGTGAAACCAATATAAGAATTGCTGAGAATGCAAAAAATGTCAATTCTTCTTTTGTTTGATCCAATACAGACCATGTGACGTGAATGAGGGACCTCCAGAAGGAAGTATCAGTTGAAAGAAAGAAATGGGAATAGGCTAGTTGTAAGAATAAATGTAATGATTCATGGGTAACTGCAGATCATCAGAATGTACTCCCAGACTCTATGTTGCATTCCATGGCCTGGTATCTGAATGGCCATACACGTGTAAGAGGAAGAGATGCAGTGACCAGAATTTTCAAAATGTACTAGTACAATATAAAATTCAGGAGTGCATCAGAAGATTTGTGCCAGAGGCGTGTTACTCATCAAACAAATTATCAGGGAAAGAAAACATTTGTTGTTACGAGTCACATATGCAAATCAGAAGGCACAATTACTAGTATTCAAGCAGATTTCATGGGAATGCCTGGATTGTAATGGACTTAAATATGTTCTTGTGATTGTCTGCTTGTTCTCCTTATTGGTAGAGGCCTACCCAACCAGGAGAAGCAACAGTATGACAGCTCTTATTGAGAGAGTTAATAGCACAATTTGGCTTGCCAACCTCTATTGAGACAGATCGAGGAACTCATTTAAAAGTGAAATCCTAACATTAATGTGTACTGCTCTCCAAACTGAACACATGTTCCACTGTAGTTGCTGTCCACAATCATCAGGAATGATGAAGAAGATGAATGATACTATCAAATGTAAGCAGGCCATAGTTTATGCCTCCACAAATCTTAGGTGACCAAATGCTCTTCCTCTTGTTATTATGAGCATTAGAAGTATTCCAAATAAAAAAGACTGGCCTGTCGCCTCATGAAGTTTTGATGGGCAGAGCCATGAGAGTTGCATACATTCCATCAGCAACACTTATATCAATAACTGTTGATACCATATTGGAATACGGCAAAGGTCTGGCTGATGTGGTGAAGTATGTCTTTCATCGGGTGGCTTTGGCAATAGCACTGGTGAAAGAAACTCCATGTGATCCACAACAACCAGGTGATTGGATTCTGATCAAGAAGCATCTTCGTACAACAACCAGGTGATTGGATTCTGATCAAGAAGCATCTTCGTAAGAGTTGCTTGCAATTGAGATGGCAGGGACCACATCAAGACATGCTTGTGATTACCACTGTTGTAAAGTTTGCAGGAATCCTGCTGGGGATCCACCTGGCTCACACAAGAAGAGTGAAAACGGTGTATGAAGAAGTGGTGACAGCAACCACTGATTCACAGAACACAAGTTTGCAATGTGGATCCAGAGGGGGGAGGAGTTGGTGAAGCTGGTGAGAGTGAAGATCATGGTGAAGGTACCAGTAGTTTATGCCAGTTTTAGAATCAGAGTGAAGAACGGCTGCAAAGTCATGAGCAACAGGAAGAAATATTCTCTGATCTAGTTCATGAAAAACTCCAGATTCGTCTAATCATGAAATATCAAGACTGGGCACATGACTACCTTTCTAACATCTGCCCATTTGAGTCTCAAGAACCCCCAAGGGAAAGAAGCAATTCACAGTTAGTCGAGATGCTGATCGAAGTACAAGTTCAACTGTGAGTGAAGAAGACTCAGCAGTAGTCACAAGTGAAGAAATAAGAGAAGAGAGAGTGCATTGAGGAACTAAGGGCCAGTTGTAGGTAGCCTTTTGCGCCTCGCAAACAGCAAAAAACGCCGTTTGCGAGGCGCAAAAGGCCTCACGCGACGCAGAAACACATTTTGCGAGTCGGTACCGACTCGCAAAATGTGTTTCCGACTCGCAGATAGGAAGGGGTGTGCCCTTCCTATTTGCGACCGCATCGCGATGTAGAGTTGATTTGTGACCGCGAAAGCGGTCGCAAATCAGCTCGCAGTTACCATCCACTTGAAGTGGATGGTAACTCATTCGCAAACGGGAAGGGGTCCCCAGGGGACCCCTTCCCCTTTGTGAATGCAAACACAAATATTTTTTCAGAGCAGGCAGTGGTCCTATGGACCACTGCCTGCTCTGAAAAAAACCGAAACAAAAAGGTTTCGGTATTTTTTCTATTTTAAACGGGCTGCAAAAAGAAAAGAAAAAAAACTGCTTTATTCAAAAGCAGTCACGGACATGGAGGTCTGCTGTCTCCAGCAGGCCACCCTCCCCGTGAGTGCCTAGACTCGCTATGGGGTCGCAAACTGCGACCCACCTCATACATATTTATGAGGTGGGTCTTTGCGACCCCATAGCGAGTCGCAGAAGGTGTCTGAGACACCTTTCTGCATAACATTTTGCGGGGTGCAAATTGCGAGTCGCTGGTACTCGCAATTTGCACCTCGCAAAATGTTTTCTTCCCACATCTGGCCCTAAATGGATTAAGTCAATAAGAAAAGAACCAGAAATAATCCAAATTGATTCTGAAAACAGTGACCGTGAATCAACTGTTGCCCAAAGACCAACAAGAACACATCACCTGAGTTGGCATCTCTGACATCTTTGTCTGAAGAGGAAGAAAAAGAGTCAGATGTTGAAGTCTATAATCCAGCAAACTGTAAGAAATTCATTGTTTTGCCATTACTAAAATATTCAGATGATGAAATAGCTCTTGAACTGATCAAACTGATAAAAAAGAACTCTGTAGTCTGATTTTGGATTTTTGCTTAAAAAAGAAGAAAATAGGATGTATTATTATTGTGAAAAAAATATCATTTTGAAGAATGATTTTTGGTTCCTGAATTCTGTTTAATTTTTTATCTCAGCGGAAGTGGCATACTTCTGATGCTGTAAAACTGTTACCATGATTTTACTCAGTGATATTATTAACTTTAATTGGCCTACTGCTGTGCCTATATTCTCCGGTTAGATATGTTTCATCACAACTTGAATTAACTACTGTTCATAATGACAGTGAACATAATAAACTGACATGAAGAGAAAGATTAGTGAGTAACTTTGAAAATAATGTATATGTAAACTTGTTGAAATAATGTGTAGGTAACATGGGGGCTGTGAATTGCTTTGTACCTCTTTCCCTTCTTCTGCAGGTGAAGTATCAAATTACTAACAGCTGCCAATATCCTACAGTTTGTTATTTCATGGGTATCTTAGTATATTTTATTTGAAAAGCAAGAGTTTTTGTCGCCATACCTGTTGGATGCAACGCTTCACTTCGCTGAATAACAGAGGTTTCATAAAACCCTTTTGTGACCCTAAATGCCCAAAATCGTTTTCCATTCCAAATTCATATTTGCTTCACCAATAGTTGAATTTTCTTATATGAAGACAACTCATAGTGCTAATTCGGTTTTGATATTTGCTACCTTCTAGATTTTCATTCAAGGCTTTCCATTCCTAATATTGCATTGATCCCCTACTTCCAGCAGCTACCAATGATATGATTCATCTACCAAAAATAAATGGGCAGCATCATTCTAAGGCCAAGATTAATGAAAATACATATATAGCAAGATCAAATTCCTTTAGAAACTTGAATCTATGAACTGACGAAACTGATAAAAACAAAAAAGAAGGAACTCTGAAGTTCGATTTTGGATTATTGTTTAAATCCACTTCCTCTTGTCTTTGTTCCAGGTATTAAGGATTGGCTATTTTACTGATTTATTCCTATGCACTCTTTGACAGTAAGGTTTTGACCGGGATGTTTTGCTCCATTTATTATCATTCCTCAGGTTAATCCTGTAGCTTTTCCTCTGAAGTTAACTGGGGAGTTCACTTTGATTTTCATACTTCACAGCTGAAACCATATGTTTCAGATTTGTATCATGTTGAACCTTCAAAGATGGCCCAGCTGGTCATTCTCCACTGAGGTTTACTGGCCCTTGGAGTAGGGTGGGTGGCTGGCAGTCTCATGGTATCTGGCAGGCTAGCTCTGGCATGGAGTCTGCTTTCTCATTCCACTGGTGTAGACTTCAGAGGTGATGATACACTTCAGGCAGTTGTATTGATGAAAGTTCAGAAAATAAATGTATCCAGTTTTGTCCCAGCTCGAAAACGATTGTGTACCATGCAGTTCTATGCTCAGGAAAGCACAAAACAGTTTTAAAGAAGTTCTGAAATTCTGGCAGAAGGAGTCCACAACTAACCTACTCTAAGTAGCTGGTGAGCTGAATGAGTCCCCCATAGGAATGCAGCATTGTTTGAATTCCTAGATTATCTGTATTGTATTTATTCTTGGACAATGAGAGAGAATATTACATCAATATAAAGGCTGGCATTGATGAAGGGATGGGAAGGGTCAGAATCACAAGAAAAGTCTTCTAGTGGCAAGCATCTCTACTGCAGTCTTACATATCTCTAAGAGCTATTTACATTTTCATTACATAGAAAAAATACACACATGGGGGGAGAAAAGAAAGAGCCTCTTATGGGAGCCTACAAAGATTTTACAAAGTGGAATCAACAGGCCTCACTCTCTAAAAAAGACTATCCATTATTTGATACACTGGCACCAAGTAGATGTCAGACAAAAGGGCCTCCCAGAAGGGCCGTAAAGGTCCACAGGTCCAAAACATGTGAAATACATCTGCCGAGTCAGCTCTGCACCTTGGCCACTCGTTCGTAATAGTGGGGTGATACTGTGGGGTCACGTAGGCTTTGTGTAGGAGACAACTGTATATATTCGAATCGGGGTTGCGGAGGATCTTGCTGGGGTACTCTAGCACCTTGAGTCACTCTTGAGTTGTGAAGTGCCCCTCGCCCACAGAGACTTCCCAGCTGGACTACAGGTGGGCCACCGCCTCCAGGGGGTTGAGCGTGAAGGCTCGGTATATCCACGCCACTAGTCATTTGCCATGCCACATTGAGTGCATTGTATGTAGCAACAGGTGTTGTGGCAGTTCCGCATCGCAAACCCCACACCGTGCAGTTGCAGTGTTGCTCGAAGCGCCCCGTACATCAGGAATTCTCTACTGTGGATGTCATAGAGCTCGTGGAGGTGTTGGAGGGACAACAGCGCTCCCCCTCCAAACAAGTCACCAAGTATCAGTGGAAATGATTGCCACGGTCTGAGAGGCGTTTAAAGTCTATATACGTGGCGTTACGACAGCAAAACATGCGGGAGTTCTGCGGGCACTGCTCAATCGGCTTTGCAGTCTAGAGGCGGAATAGCGGACCTGGAAAGTAAGAGGGTGGAGGGGAGATAAAGCAGTGTTGAGCGCGATACGCAAAAGATTGACAGAATTCCATGAGGTGGCTCAGACTGAGGTGACGTATATGGGGAAGTATGCGGTGGCACAAGTTTGTGTTGAGGGGGAACGGCCGGGGGCCACATTGGCAGCACTCCTTCACCCTTGATGCGAATAATATAATATTACAAATCCAGGATGATACTGAAAGCTTGTGGGTCCATCAGTGGTGGGGAAGTTCCATGATTATTATACGGACTTATATAAGTCACGCTCGCAGTTTGATGAGGCTGCGGTCACACTACCTCACCTATATGGCCGTGGTGTGGCTAACAGATGATCATAGGGCATGGTTAATGGCTCCACCGACACCAGAAGAGCTCAGGGCTGCCTTGGCGGATATGCCAGCAGGCAGAGCACTGGGCACTGATCGTTCACGGCAGTCTTTTATAAGGCCTACCACGATAAGCTTATACCACACCTGGTTACACTTTTTGAGAAAATGGCAGCTGATGCCTGTATGCCTCCTACTATGCGCAAGGCCTTGCTGGTAGTTCTATTAAAGCCAGGTAAACCGGCAGATCGTTGCTCCTCATATAGATCGTTGTCCCTCATGAATGTGGATGCCAAACTGTTTGCCAAAGTCCTGGCGAATAGATTGGTGCCCCTTTTGCCTCAGGTGGTGGCTGTGGAACAGACTGGGTTCGTACCAGGACGTAATCTATCATATAATCTATGAACCTTCTTCAGCAATGTAGCACATAGACCAGGGTATTAAAGCAGTCTAAGTTTGTCTAGATATTGAAAGGCATTCGGCTCTGTGGAGTGAGGATTCATGCAGGCACGTCTGCAGTGTGTGAGAGAAGGAGATATATTTATGCAACTGGTCAAGGTATTGTATACTCGGCCTGTGGCTAGACTACGGCTGAACGGTATACTTACTCCCCTTATCTCTATAGAGAGAGGATCTAGGCAGGGATGTCCCGTCTCCCCTACTGTATGCCTTAGTTGTGGAACTATTGGCTTGTGCGCTAAGAGAATATCACTTGCACAGAGGGTTGCACTTGCCATATTACACACTTATAGTGTCTGCATATGCAGATGACACCTTACTATATGTCAGGAAGCCAGAATGGAATCTCACACTGGCATTGCGCTAAGTGGTAGTGTTTGGGTGCCATGCTGTACTCCGTGTAAACTGGGAAAAGTCAATGGTGTTCCCACTTACTTCTAGTACTGGCCTGGTGCCAATGGAGTACCCGCTACAGTGGACAGAAGGCCCTGTACGCTATTTGAGGATCAAAATTCACTCTGATCCGGCCATCATGCTGCGGGACAGTTATGGCACGGTGGTGCAGCGGTTATCTGACGCAATCGAACGCTGGCTCAAACTTCCTCTCTCACTTGTTGGGAGAGTGGCAATTATGAAAATGATGGTGCTGCTACGGT
The DNA here is from genome assembly GCF_031143425.1 of Pleurodeles waltl. Lineage (NCBI taxonomy): Eukaryota > Metazoa > Chordata > Amphibia > Caudata > Salamandridae > Pleurodeles > Pleurodeles waltl. The sequence goes on from NC_090445.1 coordinate 101,081,543, forward strand.
TTCTCTTTTTGTTTTTGAATATCCCGATTATCTTCACCCACAACATTTGACAGACTAAAAACTCTTGAGCAGGCTGGCATGGGCAGCTAAACAACCCAGAGTAAGATAGCAGACGTTGACTCTCCCATACGATAAAGGGGGTCAGGGTGCCCCAGATTTAGAGGCATATTACCAGGTTGCACAATTGCAGTTTGCGCATTATTGGGTGCACAGACCGTCTGATCTGCCCCCTGTCTGGCTGGAGCGGGGATGGCGGCTCCAACCAACGGGCCTCGGGTTCTGTTTGACAAACTGAAGCAACGGTATAAGATATTGGACTCGCTGAATACAGCGACATATGCTTGGCAGAAATTGAAGGAGAAGCAGGTGGCTTCCTTGCTAAACTCACCGGCCATGCCCCTGGCTTGGTGTACTTGGTGTCCAATGTCCCAGGAGCGGGGTGCTGTTAAAGCGCTACAGGATTTGGGCATCATCACCGTGGGAGATATGTTTGCGGACGGTCATCTATGAGGCTGGGAAGAGATGCAGCGTGATATGGCTAATATCACACCTCTGACAAGGTTCTATTATCATAGAACATATACCGGGAAGCGGGGAATATTGGGGGATGATCTCCTTGAGTCTCCTCCAGTCCTTGCTTTGACATCGCTGCTGCAGCATTTCGCGCCAAGTCACGTTATATCAAAGCTATATTCTGTAACGCAGGAAGCACGTAGATCAGAGGTGTCCAGTGCTCGACTGGCATAGCAAAGGGACCTGCGAACCATCATAGAGGATAAGCAGTGGATATCTTGTTACTTAGTAACTAAAACCATTTCCCTCAATGGACAGCATAGGCTCATAAATTTTAAATACCTCAACCAGGTTTATTACACCCCGTCCCGATTCCACAGGTACAGCCTCAGAGACAATGTAAAGTGCTCAAGATGCTCGGAGGACGAAGCTGGCTTTATACATATGGCATGAGCCTGTCGGGGCACACAACTTTTTTGGCAGGCGGTCTTCAGGGAACTGGGTGCCATTACTGGCGTATCGTTGGAGCCGGACCCTCTGCTAATGCTGCTTGGCTATGGCAAGCGACTGCTGCCACTCACCAGACAATTAATTCTGTTGGCAAAGAGATGAGTGGTTATGCGCTGGGACAGGGGCCCTCTACCAACACTGGGGGAATGGATAAGAGATATGATGTATTGTAGTCTGCAGTCAGATGCATATGGCGAACTCCTTCCGAGTTACAGTCGCCCACAGGATATCTGGGGCCCCTTCCTGACCTTCTTGGTGCGACTGGGGTGGCGGTGTGAAACAGAGGTGCGCTGCTTGATCATGAGTAGGAGGCTCTGAAGAACTAGGGGCCATACGTACGAACACTTTTTCCCATAGACACATAATGGGTAAAAACCTTTACTTCATCTGGCCCTAGACTCCTTAGCTGGGAATGGACGCCTTGCCGCGCCTTCATTGCTAGCGAGGGTACTGATGTGGGAGAGACGAGGGCTTGTCTCAATATGTAAAATTGTTATTGATTGCCTGCCTGTATATCATAGCGGAGGATGGACTGTTTTGCATTGCCAGGATGTGGTACAGGGCAAGAAAAACAACAGTGATGTTAGATGAACCCCTCATTTGAAGATGTGGCAGGGGCAGTCCCCAGTCATGGAGGGTGGTTGCGATGGGGGGGCTGGAAGCAGGGATACTGCCAATGTATACTATTCATTAATGACTGAATGTTGATGCGGTATATGTTACTGTTAATATACATGAAAAACTTAATTTAAAAAAAGAAAAAAGTCACCAAGTGTGATGATCCTCGCCTCCTGTCATATCTCCATGCGTCAGCCATTCATACCACAATAACCCAGTGGGTAGACCTCAAAGCGGGATCAATGGTGTGTAAGGTCAGGTAGTGTTAGCTCCCACGAAGCCCCTTTGAAAGTACTCATGTGCCTTGCAAAGAAGGAGTGGGTCCCTTTACCCAGCTGCCCAGGGGGAGCAGTGGCAATAGAATGCCCTCGCAAACTCCTGCCTTCGAGGCTCCCATCTCGCCTTTGTGATGTCTCGCCAGCCAGCAGATCACCCACTGAAGTTGGACGGCCAGATGGTAATGTGCAAAGTTTGGGGCTCCCATGCCTCCCATGGAGGGAGGCAGTTGTTCTGTACATAGTGCCACTCACTTCCGTCCAGGGCCTCATATTAAATCCAGAGGCACTGAGTATAGATGTCAGAGGGTGAGCTTTGGGATCGGCACTGGCAGGTTGCAAAGTATTAGAGTAGGAGGAGTAGCATCACCATCTTGCAGAGAGCCACTTGACTCACACGGAAAGAGGGAGGGATATCTACAAGGAGATCTGGGAGCACAAGGATCCCATTGTCCTTCCAGAATTCCCTCCACAAGGTCTGTCACTGCATGATATATCTGGATCACCAGATTTTTAAAGACTCACAGGAACCAGGTAATGTGCCCGGCACCCAAGTCGACCAGTCGTGCATGAAGACGTTCCACCATGGGGAAGAACAGTGATTAAGTGTAGTTGATCTCAAGGCTCATCAGCGCACCAAAGGCAGCTAGGTTGGAGGAGAGGTCAGTGAGATCTCCGTAAAGGTCTCAGAGAAAGATTATGGGCCAGATTTGCCCTTGCGCCACATTAGCATAATTTTATACGCTAATATGATGTTAGGTAGACATTTCTGACCTGCCACATTTACAAAGTGACGCAATGCTAGACATAATGTATGCAAGGGGGTGTTCCTCCGCAGAGAGGCCGCAAAAAATGGCGTAGTGAAATCTACAAGATTTCACTGTCATTTTTTCCATCATTTTTAACACCTGCACATTGCAGGTGTTAAGGTGACGGGCCCATAAAAACCTAAGGGCCTCCCTAGAGCTTTGGTGGACTAGCGCCATAATTAATGGCACTAATCCAGCAAAGCACTACAATAGCGTCATGAATTCTGATGCTATTGTGCTAACGTGCTCCATGATGCGCTGTATTGTTAATACATTGCTACCATGGTAATGTTAGGGGGGGACTAAAGGCGGCGCAAGAAAAGTGGCACATCAGGACTGATGTGCCACTTTCTTGTAGCTCTGGCCCTATGTCTTTCTGTGTACAGGGAGGCAATATGTACCCAGGCATCTAGAGGGATGCCACAATCATTACTATTAGCCCACAGTAGTGCCGCTAGTGGTTCCAGCACCAGCACAAACAGCAGAGGGAACAGGGAGCAGCCCTGGTGGGTGCCTCTGTGTATAGAGTAAGATTCAGAGATAAGGCAGCTCATTCATGGAGTTAGAGTATAGGAGATGGATCCAACCCAGCATTTCATGGCTGAGTCGAATGGGCTGGAGTGCCCATAACATGTAGTTCCAATTCACCATCTCGAAGGCCCGCTCCAGGTCGGGGTCTACTTGAGAGGATTGTTCCATAACAGCATAGAGGCGCTGTATATTCAACAAGGTGTTGCAGAAGGGAATAATACCTTTTTGGTTGGTGTGGACCAATTTAGAAAGAAGAGGGAGGATGCAGGTCGCCAAGATTTTGCAAATGATCTTGTAATCCATTGAGAGAAGGGAAATAGGCATGTACGATTTTGCAACCAAGGGGCGTTGATCCAGTTTCGAAATTGCTACCACCTAGGCCTTCTGCATGAAGGGAGGGAGTGAGCCCATCTCTCTCGCTGATTGAAACAGCTTGAGAAAGCAAGGAGTCAAGGAGGGGTCATATAGTTCGAGGGGCAGACCATCAGGGCCTGGTGACCAACCTCTGGGAAGGGCTTAAACTGCTTCCCTGGCTTCCTACTCTGTAATGAGGCCCTCAAGTGTTGCCTGGAGGTTCCAGGGTATCTGGACCAGTTGGAGATTAACAAAAGAGCCATAGTGTAACTCCGGTGCTGTAGTGGTATCAGAGTGGTATCTTAACAGTAATGCGTGGAATAATACTTGCAGAAGACCATGTTGACATAGCCCTGAGTGGTGTGGAATGTAGCCGATTTGTCGCGGATCCTATAAATAGGGGGTTCCCATGGGGTGGGGCCTAATCAATCTATCCAACTGTCTGCCAGGTCGGTCCGCCTCTGTGTGGGAGTGGGTCATGAAGGCTGTCAAGTATGAACAACGGAGGCAGTCCGTCAGAATGGCGTGTGTACTCCTTGCGTCATCCAGGTCATCCCTGCATGCGGGGTCAGTCAGGGTCTCCCACTCCAGGGCACCTATAGCTTTCTCCAGCTCAGTCAGATGGTTCACAATGGCACAGTAGGATCCCACCACTGTTCTGATGCATATGCCACGCAGCACTGCCTGGAAAGCCTCCTATTCCCCTAATGTGGAGGAAGCAGAGCCCTCATTGTGTGCTAAGTATGCGGTGATCATGTTGTGGATAGTACATTTGAAAACCAGGTCTTCTAGCCATTGTAGCTGTAGTTTCCATGTCAGGACTGGGCTGGGTACAAACAATGAATTGTGATCGGAGGCTGTTTTGCTGAGATGAGTCATGTTTGACGTTTGTGGGGAGACAGATTGACGGAGCATATTATTTGATCTAGGTATGCATGTAATCTGTGTGGCGAAGAGGAAATTGAGAATTCTCTGTAATGAGAATAGTGTACGCGCCATATGTCAATGAGAGATCAGTGATGCAGTGCAGTGAGGGTCAAGCGACCCTTGACCCTAGGGTAGGTCGCTCCCCCGCCGCTGCAGCTCCACCTGCCCAGGCCCCTGCCACCTCTTGTAGGCCGTAGGTGCTCCTTTGCGCTCTCTCTTGTCCTTTCCTCGTTTTCTCCTCTCCCCTCTCCCCTCTCCCCTTGTGTACTCCTTTGCGCTCTCTCTTGTCCTTTCCTCGTTTTTCTCCTCTCCCCTCTCCTCTCGTGTACTCCTTTGCGCTCTCTCTTGTCCTTTCCTCGTTTTTCTCCTCTCCCCTCGTGTACTCCTTTGCGCTCTCTCTTGTCCTTTCCTCGTTTTTCTCCTCTCCGCTTGGCTCTCCCCCTCGTGTACTCGTTTGCGCTCTCTCTTGTCCTTTCCTCGTTTTTCTCCTCTCCCCTCTCCCCTCGTGTACTCCTTTGCGCTCTCTCTTGTCCTTTCCTCGTTTTTCTCCTCTCCCCTCGTGTACTCCTTTGCGCTCTCTCTTGTCCTTTCCTCGTTTTTCTCCTCTCCGCTTGGCTCTCCCCTCTCCCCCTCGTGTACTCCTTTGCGCTCTCTCTTGCCCTTTCCTCGTTTTTCTCCTTTCCGCTTGGCTCTCCCCTCGTGAATTTCCCCCTCTACACTCTGCCACTGTGCTTTCTACTCCTGTGTATCTCGCCCCTCTATTTGTCCACTGCGCTTTTTTCCCCCTCTGACTATTTCTACTTTTTGATTTTTCCTGCCATCCTCGCCTCTCTTCAGTGAAATTCCTCTTTTCTTCCCACTTTTTCTCTCTTTTTTTCTGCCTCCCAGCCTCCCGCTCTCTGCTTTCCCGCCGCTGCCACCCGTGCGGCCCCGCCCCCCCCGCTCCCATTCTTCACCCTCCCTCCCGCCTCCCCCCCCAGCTGACCCCTCCTCCCACCCCCCTCCCTCTTATGGCGGCTGCTGTGCGGCCGCGCCACTGGCGCGCCAAAGGCAAGCCCGTCTAAGCCCGTCCGCGCCTGGACCGCGCCCCAGAACCCCTGGCCCCCAGCGCTCCCAAAACCCCCAGCACAGCTACGACGCCGCCTCCCTCCACGCACTCAACCCGGGACGCACCACCACCTGCTACCAAGCCAGCCCGAAACGCACACATGGACCCTTCGCCTGTCAAACCTGCAAGCATACCTTCCACCGCGACTGCATTCCGTCCACCAGCCCACGCTCCAACAACCACCTCAAGTGCATCCTCATCAACGCACGCTCCGTCCACAAGCACGCCATTGAACTATGGGACCTCCTGGACTCTACCGCACCGGACGTCGCCTTCATCACTGAGACCTGGATGAACGCTTCATCGGCCCCCGACATCGCCCTAGCCATCCCCGACGGCTACAAGATCACCAGGAAAGACTGCACCAACTAAGTCGGAGGAGGAATCGCCATCATATACAAGAGCTCCATCAACATCACTACCTCCACCGAAGACACCCTCCTCGCCACCGAACACATGCACTTCCAGATCCACACCGACCCCAGGACCACCTTCAGAGGAACTCTCGTCTACAGGCCCCCTGGACCACGCGCCCTATTCAGCGAATCCATCACAGACTTCATCGCCCGCACGCCATAGCCTCACCAGACTACATCCTCCTCGGAGACCTGAACTTCCACCTGGAGCAGAACAACGACACCAACACCACCACCCTGCTCGACAACCTCGCCAACCTCGGTCTCAAGCAACTGGTGAACACGCCCACCCACATCGCTGGACACACGCTCGACCCCATCTTCTCCGCCAGCAACCACGTATCCTTCAGCCACTCTACCGAGATACACTGGACCAACCACAGATGTGTCCACTTCACCTTCAGACGCAAGACTCACCACCGGCGCACACAACCTATCACCCGCAGACCCTGGAACAAAATCTCCACAGAACAGCTACTCTCCACCCTCAACCACAACCAACCTGCCATCACCTCCGACACCAACAACGCAGCCCTCAGCCTCACACAATGGATCACCAACTGCGCTGACAACCTCGCCCCCCTCAGACGCCTCCCAAGTCAGACCAACGCCAGAAAACCCCAATGGTTCACAGACGCCCTCAAAGACTCCACGAGAACTTGCCGGACCCTCGAAAAAACCTGGCGCAAAGAACACACCGCCGAAAACATGTCAGCCCTCAAAAACGCCACCCGCGAACACCACCAACTGATCCGCGCCACCAAAAGAGCATCCTTCAAAGAGAGACTGGACAAGAACACCCACAACAGCAAAGAACTCTTCAACATCGTCAAAGAGCTCTCCAATCCCAACGCCAGCTCCAACTCCATCACGCCCTCACAAGAACTCTGCAACTCCCTCGCTACCTTCTTCCATCGAAAGATCACCGACCTACAAGACAGCTTCGGTCCACAGATCCCGCCGACCACCACGGAACACACAGCCCAGCCGTCACCCTCAATGCCTGGACACCCATCAGCGCCGAAGAGACCAAAACTACCATGAACACCATCCACTCCGGTGCCCCCTCTGACCCCTGCCCACACTACATCTTCAACAAAGCCGACGCCAGCATCGCCCCCTATCTCCAGACCATCATCAACAGCTCGTTTGCATCTGCCACCTTCCCCGAGAGCTGGAAACACGCGGAAGTCAACGCTCTCCTGAATAAAACCTACAGCGGACCCCAACGACCTGAAGAACTTCCGCCCCATCTCGCTCCTCCCCTTCCCAGCCAAAGTCATTGAGAAGACCGTCAACAAACAACTGACCAACTTCCTCGAAGGCAACAACCTGCTCGACCCCTCCCAGTCCGGTTTTCGGGCCAACCACAGCACGGAAACCGCCCTCATCGCAGTCACCGACAACATCCGAACCCTACTGGACAACAGAGAAACAACCGCCCTCATCCTCCTCGACCTCTCGGCTGCTTTCGACACCGTCTGCCACCGCACCCTAATAACCCGCCTCCGCTCCACCGGTATCCTAGGACTGGCCCTGGACTGGATCATCTCGTTCCTCTCAGACCGAACCCAAAGAGTCTACCTCCCGCCCTTCCGCTCAGAACCCACCGAGATCATCTGCGGCATCCCACAAGGCTCCTCGCTCAGCCCTACTCTCTTCAATGTCTACATGAGCCCCCTCGCCGACATCGCACGCAAACACAACATCAACATCATCTCCTACGCCGACGACACACAGCTGATACTCTCCCTCACCAAAGACCCAGCCACCGCCAAAACCAACCTGCATGATGGAATGAAAGACGTCGCAGAATGGATGAAGCTCAACCGCCTGAAGCTGAACTCAGACAAGACGGAAGTCCTCATCCTCGGAAACTCCCCGTCCGCCTGGGACGATTCCTGGTGGCCCACGGCCCTGGGCACCGCACCGACCCCCTCAGACCATGCACGCAACCTCGGATTCATCCTGGACCCCCTTCTAACCATGACCAAGCAAGTCAACACTGTCTCGTCCTTTGCTTCCTCACACTTCGCATGCTCCGAAAGATCTTCCGCTGGATCCCCGCCGACACCAGAAGAACTGTGACCCACGCCCTCGTCACAAGCCGCCTGGACTACGGAAACACCCTATAGGCAGGAACAAACCGCAAAACTTCAGAAACGTCTTCAGCGCATACAAAACGCCTCGGCACGCCTCATCCTCGACGTCCCCCGCCACAGCCACATCTCCGCCCACCTGAGACACCTACACTGGCTACCCGTCAACAAACGGATCACCTTCAGGCTCCTCACCCACGCACACAAAGCCCTCCACAACAAGGGACCAGAATACCTCAACCGTCGCCTCACCTTCTACACGCCCACCCGTCAACTTCGCTCCACCAGCCTCGCTCTCGCCGCCGTCCCTCGCATCCGCCGAACCAACGCAGGGGAGAAATCCTTCTCCTACCTGGCTGCCAAGACGTGGAATTCCCTCCCCGCCCACCTCAGGACCACCCAGGACCACCTCGCCTTCCTGAGGCATCTCAAGACCTGCCTTTTCGAGCAGCAGTGACCCCCCCCTAGCGCCTTGAGACCCTCACGGGTGAGTAGCGCGCTATATAAATACCTTGATTGATTGATGCAGCCAGTCGGTCATTGAAGCTGCATTATGGGCAGCGAGGATGCCTGGTAGGGGGTGTGATCGGCCAAGGGCAAAGTCTGGTACACAGTTGAACTTGCATCCTAGGATTCATGGGAGTCCGTCCATGCCACTAAGGGGAGGAAAGGTGGAGTTGAAATAATGAATTTGATCAAAATTAGGAGCAAAGAGGTGCCCCACGTCCAGTACTTGCCCATCCAGGCTGCCTTGAAGTAAGGCATAGCTGCCATCTCTGTCGACCACTGAATCCATAATGTGTAGGGAGACTCAGAGGCTGGTCCAGATACCTCTCCCCCTGGAGTAGGAGAAGGAAGTGGAAAGTACCTGGCCAGATCAAGATGGGTCTCTTGCAAGAAAACAATATGGGGCCCAGAACTTCTGAGCTGGGAGTAAAAATTGTATTGCGTGGCTACCTATCCCATGCCCTGGACATTACACTTTAGGAACCTACAAGTCAAAGTCTGCATCTGAGGCACTGTGGCATGCCTTTGACTGTCTGTCCTCTTGGCTGGATGCTGAAGTGGTCATCCTGGTTGCTGTTGTAAAAAAGATGATGGAGGGTTAAGGGATTTTCTGAGATAGAAATTGTGAGAATACCAAAATAATACACCTGAACTTTGGGGGGGGACCAAGAACTAAAGAGCCAACCATGTAAACAGTTCTGCATAGCTGAAGAAGAACACCTTCATAGTGGCCATTGCCAAAGGGAGGGAGGAGGAGCCCTGCAGATGAGGGTGTTAAAAGTGGGCTGTTGAGCGAGGAAGAAGAGGGGAGAACCGACCCAAGGGTTTGGGTTGTGTTTTAATTGTTGTTGCCTGTTGCGGGTAGAGGATGTTAGAGATATGTAGATGGGGTCTGGTCCCCTAGGGCTGTCGCACCTGGGCATGGTTAGACAGGTTTGTCTGTTGTCTGTGGCATGACCCAGACCCGCATTAGTTATGAGGACTACGAGTCACAGTCCAACAGGGAGTCCAACAGATCAAAAGGCCTCCACAGATCTCAGTGCAGCCTGACGTCTTTCAGTGGCTTGGTCTGATGTGGGAGTCATCCATGGTCGGCTTTTCCTGTGGTTGGTTCGTCAGGAAGGGGCCAGGAGGGCTAGAAGATGAGGAGGAGGACCAGTCTGACCATGGAGGAACTCCAGCAAGATCCATACCTCTGTATGATTTTCAGAAAAATGAGTATGGTTGTCTCCTACCACACGGAGATGTGAGGGAAAAAGAAGGGCACATTAGAAGCTGAGTTCTGGCAGTTTATTCTTGGTCTCCCGGTAGGATGCTCTAGAATTCTGAACAGCCAGGGTAAAGTCAGGAAAAAGCATCACTCTAGAGGAGTCCACCGTGACAGGGCCTAAGTTTCTGGCTTGGTGAAGAATGTAGCTCAGTATCCTGGTCACTATTGGGTGAGGGGCCACACCTGGAGGAGGATGTCCAGTCGGCCTTCTATGGGCTAGCTCCAACGCATACATGGCGGAGAGGTCCACCAGGTCCATCAAGCTCCAGAAGCGGGATTCAGTGAAGGAACTTGCACTCATTCCTTCCACACCTTCAGGAAACCCCATCGCTTGAATATTGTTATGGTGGGCCCTACCCTCAGCATCCTTGACACGGTTCTCCAGGAGGTGCAAATGGTCGGTTAGGCTGGCTAGTTGTGCCAAGAACTGCCATGATAATTTTATCGAAGATATGCAGTTACTAATTTTAAGATGGCGGTTGCAGGCGGTGGGCATCCGCAACCTTTTCTGAGACCAAGGGGGTCATTCTAACTCTGGCGGGCGGCAGAGGCCGCCCGCCAGAGTTCCCCCCTCCAGAATACCGCACCGCGGTCAGGAGACCGCTGCGGTTATTCTGTGTTTCCCGCTGAAGGCCGCCCGCCAGCCCAGCGGGAAACCCCCTTCCTACGAGGAAGCCGGCTCCGAATGGAGCCGGCGGAGTGGGAAGGTGCGACCCGTCGCGTATTTCAGTGTCTGCTGAGCAGACACTGAAATACTTTGTGGGGCCCTCTTACGGGGGCCCCACGACACCCCATACCGCCATCCTGTTAGGATGGCGGTATGGGGTGTCTGAATCCCCATGGCGGCGCAGCAAGCTGCGCCGCCATGGAGGATTCAGCAGGGCAGCGGAAAACCGGCAGGAGACCGCCGGTTTTCCTGTTCTGACCGCGGCCAAACCGCCGCGGTCAGAATGCCCTGCGGGGCACCGCCAGCCTGTTGGCGGTGCTCCCGCCGACCCTGGCCCCGGCGGTCAAGGACCGCCGGGGTCAGAATGACCCCCCAAGTCATATTTTTTTCACTGACTTTTAGCCAGAGCAAGTGAAAAAAGCATAGGCAAAGCCAACAGGTGTGGCCTTTGCATGCTGGTGTGATGGTTACGTTTTAATTTTGGCATGGGCACTGCAGGGGCCCCCAGGGGCCCCACGACACCCCATACCGCCATCCTGTTCCTGGCGGGCGAACCGCCAGGAACAGGATGGCGGTATGGGGTGTCTGAATCCCCATGGCGGCGCAGCAAGCTGCGCCGCCATGGAGGATTCAGCAGGGCAGCGGAAAACCGGCGGGAGACCGCCGGTTTTCCTGTTCTGACCGTGGCCAAACCGCCGCGGTCAGAATGCCCTGCGGGGCACCGCCAGCCTGTTGGCGGTGCTCCCGCCGACCCTGGCCCCGGACCCCCCCAAGTCATATTTTTTTCACTGACTTTTAGCCAGAGCAAGTGAAAAAAGCATAGGCAAAGCCAACAGGTGTGGCCTTTGCATGCTGGTGTGATGGTTACGTTTTAATTTTTTTTAAATTGCAAGTACATACCATAAAAAAGGAAAAAACAGAATATATTTTACCATGTAAACATGGTCGCTAAACCATTCAATGGTGGGCTGTTTTACTGGGGTGTTTTCTTAAATAACTTGCATTCTAGCTGCTCCATGCATTAGAATTATTATTTGTGACAAAGATATGCATATCTCACAACATGCCCAAGCACTGAAATCGCAGGCAGCTACAGTGATATAATGTCACTAAACTCAGTATAACAGCAACTTAAACACATGCTGAAAATAAATCCCCATTTAACTAAGCAGCTGAAGTGCAGGCAATATAAAGTTAGCATTTACTGTTAAAATAAATAAATAAAAGCATACTTTGAACCTTCTTTGAGATGTGTAAAGGCTTGTGCAGTAATATTAAGTGAAGGCAGTCCCGTTGCCTGAGCTGTATGCTGTTGTAGGCGGAAGCAAAATGTGAATGACAGTTAAACAGACCAATGCATGAAGCTGTCTGACCTCTCTATGTATATTTCATGTATTTTTTTAAGCCTAGCAAGACTAGACCTAAAAAGGCAGAAAATAGGCAAGGAAGGATCCCTCCTTCCTTGCCTATTTTCTGCCTTTTTAGGTCTAGGAACAGAGAGAGGAATGGAAAAAGCAGGTATTAAAAAGAACCTGCAAGAGTGAGATAGAGAGACAGGAAAGTCTTGCCCTGAACTGTGTTCTCGGGGCAGCAGTGGGCGTGGTTTACACCGGAAAGTCACAATTACTATTCTAACTCTAGTCTTTGAATATTTGGAGACAAAGCAACTTTCCCCAAAACATCTGAGGAGCTTATTTAGTATTCCGACTCCAGTCCTGGAATGCTTTGGTGAAAGGTATACATTTTTACAAATGGTTGACAACTAGTAATTTTGAATGGCAGAAAGTGCTGCCCTGAAGATGCAGCTCAGGGCAAAAAACTATGAATGCAGGGAAGAAAGAGGCATGTGGTGGAATCAAAACTTTGCAAGTCTAGTATTAGGCATGGTGTTCTGCAGGCATAGGGCCTGATTTAGAGTTTGGCAGGATATCCCGTCAGCCGTATTATGATGTCCATAGTCCTTAATGGAATCGTAAATAAGGAGGCCGGGATATCAGTCACATTTGTGGCGGATTAACACCATCCGCCAAACTCTAAATTAGGCCCACAGAGTAATCTGGCAACCATGTATACACATTTTGAAAGGATGCTCACAGAAATCACAGACAGTGATGTAGTTTTGGAGTTATTGTTACTAGATTAAGCGGAATTTCAAGGCGTCATTCAAAAGATGGGGCAATTATGGAGCTCAGGGGCTTAAACAGGTTTATCATCTGTCTTGGGTAAAAATGTTTTTAAAAAGCCCCAGGCTGAAGGATGCCAAGACTATAATGGGGGCAGGTGGCTTTCGTGATTGGGTCAGTGCAGCCCACTAGTCTGAAGCCCACCAAGAAAAAGAAAAAAAATGTGTGACAGGACTACAACTCCCCAAGTGCAAAAGAAGAACCTGAACTGCATGAGTACTCGTGCACAGACCCAGAAACCTTAAGAGCTCTGGATGGCTTTCTTGTGAGATGGAGTCATCTGGTAATCCTAGGCTCGAAAAAAGGACAAGAAGAGCACGAGGAGGAGGGATACACAGCATTACAGAGAGGTTGCCATTATAAGTCTGAGTGGTCCTAATTTATGGCAGATTTGGATAATATACCCCTACAATAAATTTACAAGCAATTAAAAGAAATGTAGGTCATTTACATAACCAGTGGTTGTCCGTAAAATCCTGCATAAAACCAGGCATCCTGGTCATGGATCTATTAGAGGTTAAGTAGCCACCTCACTCCACATCATCATGTTTCTACAAAGTATTGCAGTCTGAGTTTGTATATGGCATTTCATACCACAATTCTGCAATTTCTAAGGGCTGTAAATAGCAGGTATTACTTTTATCCAACGTAACACCTTCCAAGTAGAGTCAGCCTTGCCAAGATGCAGCCTGGAATCCTGTAGATCACGGGCACTTTTCAGAGGCAAGCGATTAAGTCTATGAGCCATCCTGCCAGTCCTTGGATTGTTTCTACTGACCCATCTGAACTAACAGACCTGAAAACAATGATTTGTAACAGAAAAGCACAGGGAGAGCCACGTAATGTCCAGACAACAGGGTGAAAGGGGTTAACATTTGAGGTAGCACAAGTAACATACACAGAGGAAGGTAACACAAGTAACAGACACAGATGTAGGAAAGGATCAAAGTGAAGGAGGGGGTAGAGCACGAAGGAAGGTGGATGAGCAATAAGTGGCCAAAGGGGCAGTTTAAGGGACGCTGCACCAGTGCTTAATTTGTAAATAAAAAGGTGACGGTGCCCAGATGTTTCTTTTGAAACATGCCAGTGCTGCAATTAAATGTGCCAGCACATAATACTGAGGCAGTGTAATCCTAAAGCCATCTCAGGCCTCTTTATTCCTTTTACAGCCACTCCCTGCCCCTTCAACTCACTATTGCAGCTTTCTCCCTTTGTGACACTTTTTCGTTTTTTTCTTCCTTTGTCGATCGCATTAGTGTCTTTTGCTCGCTGTTAATGTCTGATACAGAAAAATAGGTGCCAGCCCTCAAAAATAGGTGCTGGTGCCACACACCGCAAACCACTGGCTCAATTTAAGCACTGCACTGCACACAGTAAGAGGAAGCAGGCACAGGAAGAAGAAATTAAGATAATGAAGCGAGGTCATAGGTATTGGAGAGAGAGGCATGAGATGAAGGTGACCCTTGACAGGATGTTAGGTGAGTTTAAATAAAGGGCAGAGGGTGAGAAAAGGCAGGTCAGAAGGGAAGCACTAGAGAAAGTCCTAAGAAGCAGCTACATGTGCGAACGAGGTGCGGGTGAAACGAGGGCTGGCCGCAGGTGAACATATGGATATTTTTTGGCTGAGGTAAGAGAAAAGTGTGGCCTTTACACCTCGTAATCCCCACCCACTTACATTATCGTCTACCCTAGAGTATGGATGGTTCTATTCTTTCACCTAAAGATTTCTAAAACGAGGGCTTTTTTTAATGTATTGTATTTTTCGTCCCGGTTGTACCAGAGTAACTATTAAAATTTTATGCGGAGTGCAAATGGGCCAGGTCTCCTGCCTCCTTCCCCCTCCCCCTCAGCCGAATGATTTATTACTCACAAATACCACAGAACTAATTAGTATAGTAATTAATTAATACGAATTTGCATATTTGCATGTGCAATTAGTGCAGTGGAGTGATTACTCTGAAAATGAGAAGTTTGGGGACTCAGATGTTGCTGTGAACTGGACTGGAAAGCAGTCTTCGCGCGCATGAACTTCGGCAGCCCCAGCAAGGGGGGCGTGCGAGCAGGTGACCCCCCCACACCCTTCCTTACACCACAATCCATCCCAAAACAGCGGACGGTAGACGTCGGAGGCCGACCACGGCACCACGAGGGCCGAGGGTCTTCTAGCCCATAAAGTAGGCCGCCCGTGCTCGGAAGACCCTCCCCCGCCCCCCACCCGGTGCCAGAATGTTCCACGGATGGCTCCCGCCCTCGGCCGTGGCAGCGCTCCAAGTCTGCGGGAACGAGGCCTTATTGTTATGCGTTATGGTTCTCTTCGTGCTGCAGCTCTGGGTAATGGCTTGGCGCAAGCTGTTTCCCAATCAGGGACTTGCATTAATGGCGTCGCCGCCTTAAAGGGATAGGCCGCGTCGCGCTTTTCGGTAGTCCACATGCGCCTGCCTCATGGGTTGGAAGGCCACCTAGTCGTCCTTGCTTACTGCAGCCACGAGGGTCTAGCTGCGCAGCCTGGACTGGCAGTGACCACCTCCTCAGCCTTCCTTTATCGCATCTTTGTTCACAGCCTCATTCCTTCTCAGTTTCTCTCGTATCCCCAGCCGTCCTCCATTTGGGCTTACCTCGCTGGGACTCCTTATGGGGCCTGTGATAACTTTTGTATCCTGCCATATTCGAATTGGCTCTTACCTTGGTGTAAATCTCCCTGCCCTTATTCTGTCCCACGGCCAGTTCTGTTGCCCTCATACCTCTCTGTCCCTGTCCATCGTAACTCTCAATGGCCCTGCTTTCCTGGAACTCTGCCTCCCCCCCCCCCCTACTGTATCCGAAATCTCATTGGGTGCAGCCTGTTGGGCACCTCTGTTGCCCCCATATCTCTTCCTCATTCGTTAATCTCTTCCTCCTTTTTGGCCACTTCCACGTGTCTCTCGTGCCTGGATGTTTTTTAGTGTTGGACAGGATTAGCAACTCATGTAATTGGCATGCCCTTTGATGCCCATTGCCCTGCTGCACAAGATAAATCAATAATTGCAGACAGCAGTAAGTAGCCAAGCAATTGGTGAAGGCAGCCCTATGATAACAGTATCATAGTATAACTCACCCCTCGGGAGTCATGAAGCAGTTGTAGGAGAAAGAATGTAGAGCTCTATGAGACATAGGAGCCTGCTTTTTGTACTTTCCACTACTCACCTTTTCACCACTCAATAGCAGCGGTCAACAGTGTCATCTCAGTGAGGATCAAATAGTACAATATCACTCTTGCCACCCATACTACTGCACACACTCTCCTGCATGCTTTGCAGTATGACTTTCATGGTAGTCCAGTTAACTTCACTCCTGCCCAGCTCTCGGTAACTGCTATCCCTTCTCTAACTCCCTGTACCCCCCCTCCAGTAATCTGTCTTTTGTCCAGCCCTTTTCTTCCCTTCCTGCTTCCTTTCCTCCCTCCTTGTATATCTTTCAGTTATTGAGATAGTTATTTTCACACTTTTTAAATACAGATCCACCAATAGCCTAGTCCTATTACTAGTTGTGTGGCAGCTTGGCACAGGCTAAATGATGGAGAGTAGTAAAGAATATGCTTTCCATCCTCTGCACACTGAGAGCTGAATCATGTCTACACACTTACGGTTTTTATGTTGTAAAGGGCTGAACGCTCCTTGCACTGTCCATGTACCCAATGCCACACTGGCAATGTATGCAAAGCTGCTTAGACTGCCAGGTGCCAGGATTTTCAGAGCCCCGCGCAAACTGCCATTTTGCCTATAAGGTGGTTCTCACTTTCCAGCAACATGGTCCTTTGTTGCAAATCTGGTGCCCTTGTGTAAGAAACTGGATTATTTTATTTTTTGGGGGGGAAGGAGGAGTCAGGGGGAGAGGTGACTAATCACATCAAGGAATAATCACAACCCTTGTCAGGGTTAACCTTTAGAGTTACTAAATTAACCTGAGCTCAACCCCGTGGTGGGTATGATAGAGAGCAGACATGCATAACTCAGGGCAGTGTGTAAAGTATTTATTCAGTATCAAATCAGTAACTAAGTGAAAATGCAACACAATAAAAATGCCAAGCTGAATTAGAAAAATAAAGTAAAATGTATTAAACAAAATGACAAAAATCCAGTAAGGGGAACCGCTCATATGTCTTTGTACAGATTTAAGTAGGGATAGGACCAAAAAGCAAAAAGTGCCAATGATATTCACTGGTCATGGTAGACCGGGACCGAGGCACAATTTAAGGCTGACCGTAATGCAAGTCGGATACACCAACAGATTTGTCTTGGTCAAAGATTTTACCTTCTAACTTTAGTCATTAAAGTCCCAATCCACCACAGGAGTACTCTTCTAAACCCCTCCCCAAGACCTCAGGGGGGTACTTAAAGATTCACAGCACGGAGGGAAACAGCAGGGTCCAGTCCAGATCTAATTGTCACTGATGAGCTGGGCAGGCCTCTTCTAGCTTATTGTGTCCCTGTAGCTAGAACAGGAGATCATCGGTATCATCCTTGGAGTCCACTTCTTTGTCTTGAGAAAAAAAGGGAGCAGGTCCAGTTATTCAGGGCTCTTGTCAGGTTGCAGGCAGCATGGTCAGTCATTCTTTGTTCTCAGGTCCAGAAGTGTTCTTAAGTGGGTGCCTGAAGATGCCACAAATGTTCCTGGCACACGTTAGTGCAGGGGTCTTCAAACTGGGGGGCGAGCCCCCCTAGAGGGGCCTCAAGTGATCCCAGGGGGGGCGCCAGGCTCTGGACAAAAGAAGCATTTCACAGATAACAGTGTTTTGTTTTAAGCAGAAACATGTTGCATTTTTAAAATGGAAACAGTTCTTATCTGCAATGTTTAAATATATCTAGACATATTTAAACATTGCCATCTTTATAAAATGTTTGTGAAACATTCTGAAGGGGGGCCCAGTGATTTTCATTTTTCAACTGGGGGGGCGCGGCATTAAAAGGTTTGGAGACCTCTGCGTTAGTGGGTGGGAATGACTCCTAGTTATTCCCTAATTGATGGGGTAAAAGTTCCCAGGGTGAACTCTACTCACTTGGAGCGTTTTCAAGAAGGCAAAAGTCTTAGGCCATGTTAAGCTTGATTGCCTGTGTTTGTGTGGGGCGTGCACTATGGTAATCCTCGTGTCCTCCCAACATCCAACAGCCAAAACCAGTTAGGGGCAGACACTTTCCCCACAATAAACCCAGAGATATAAGTCTGGTAGAATAAAAGTAGGGTTTTCCAACAACCAGAGAGTGAATACACAAGAAATGTTTTGGCATCCTGTTTCCCTTTCTTTCAAGTGCACCCCCAGTTTCAAATGTGAAATACAGAAATAGAACTTTGGATAGGACAAACAGGTCCTTTAGCAACCAAACAGAGGATATCCAAGAAATATCTTGCCATCCTGCCCTTTAAGTGGGCCCCAAGTGCATTATATGTAAACCCAGCAGCCTTGTCAAGCAGACTTTGGCACTCAAACAGGATTTGACGTTGTAAGGTCAAAAAGGATTTTCACAGCACCCACACTGTGTATTTGATGCGGTTCAAAGGAGACATCTCTGCCCATTCAGATTAGCCTATTGTTTGATGTAGAAAAGCATTTCACAAATGTTATACCTATTCAAATGCTAATTACTAGGTAGCAAAAGTGGGATCAAATGCAAGTTTAGCTTCCAGGAACTTCAGGCAGAAAAAAAGGTAGCTTTCTAAAAGTAAGTTCTCTTTAATATTGATAAAAAATCCAACTTCACAATCGAATAACTATTAAAAATTGTTTTATCAATTTTCTAGTTAGTCCATTTCCTGAGATACAGTATTAGGATTTATATCTATACTCTGGTTTTCTACATAGGACAGCTAGGCCTGTAACAGTGATAAATTGCTGTCGACTGCTAATTAGATTTCTAGCTGTCCTACTTTTAAAGATCATGCACCCTGCCTTGTGGGCAATAAGGCCTAAGTAGGGTTGACTGATTAACAATTAAAAGTGAGTTTTTAACCTGTCAAAAGGGTATATTTTGACAGTATCAAACTGCAGTTTTTAAGCTGCCACAGTCAGATTACATTGGTAGGCCTGACCTTTGTTTTACACTTCCATTGTAGTGGATGGCACAATAGGTGCTGCAGGTCACTAGTGTCATGTAACATACAAGTCATACAACATATACTAGGAGCCTAGGTGTAAGTTAAATGTATCAGTTAGGTGGACACCAAATGTATCATGTTAAAAGGCGTAGCACAGGCATTTTACCACTGATAAGAAGTGGTAAAGTGCACAGAGTTTTAATGCTAGTAAAAGCATAGGGCACAGCAAAAGGTAAAAGGTACAGGGTAACCATGCTGAAAAGCTGGATTTCCTACACCTCTGCTGACCATTTATGATTGCACCATAAGGCCTAGTCCCCCATTGGCCTTAATGCAGCACCTGCTGTTGTGCCCTAAGCTCTTCATGATCTGTCCACATGCTGATGATACACAACTCTAGTTGAAAGTCTTCTCTGCTTCAGACATCAAATGCCTCAAACACTGCTTGCATATCACCCAGACTTGGATGTCCAGCGCCTACTTGGAACTCAACCCAACTAACCGCAATTCCTGTAACTTACCAAGGACAATAAACAAATACAGTACAAACCTGACTCAATGACATGAACCTTGACTGCGTCAAACCCCAACTTTCACTGAATGCCAAGTCACTTGGAATCACCCTGGACACAGACCTCACCCTCAAGGAATACACTGCCAAAAATGTATGCCCCAATGCTTTTCAGACTCTAGATATCCTGTGCTCCTTATGCTCTCCCTGTGCCCCAAACTTCATCCACTCTCTGCTCCATGTTTTTCCACCTCATATTGTACTCTATCCTTCTTTATTTGATCAAATTATAATATGCGTAAATATCGTAGAAGGTGTCCTGGTGCTTCTCACTTTATGTACAGCGGATGCATCTTCAGACCTATGTGCCCTGTATCTCAATTTTTACACTTGAGATACTTGATTTTTTCTCAATTTTCTATATGTTCCCCATGCTTCCCACCCTCTTTGTACACCATGAGTCTCATATTTGTGCTCTACGTATACTACATTCTGCGTACCCCATACTTCTCAGTCTCTTTGTAGTCCTTCCTATTTAACTCTCAATGCTCTATGCTTTCCACAATATATATTCTATTATTCTCACACTTTGTGCTCTATGTATCTTACACTTTATGTGCCCCATGTTTCTCACACTCTGTACCCCATGATTCCCACACTTTGTGCACTATATATCTTCTTCTGTATGTACTCCATGCTGCTCAATCTCTCTGTGCACCCATGCCTACCCTCTTGTACCCCATGGTTCTCACATTACACTTTGTGCTCATGTATATTACACTGTATGCACCTCATTCTTCTGAGTGTCTCTGTGTACCCCTGCCTTTACACTCTCAGTGCTCCATGCTTCTCACAATCTGTACCCCATGAATCTCACACTTTGTGTGCTATATAACTTATACTTTAGGTACCCGATGCTGCCCAGTGTGCATATGCACCACACGCTCGTGCTCTTGTACCCCGTGATTCTCACACTTTCTGCTCCATGTATCTTTCACTGTAGATACCTCTGCATCTCACACTTACGGTATTCCAAGGTTCTCACAATCTGTACCCCATGATTCTGACACTTTGTGCTTCAGTGCTCCATGTCTCTTTCACTGTATGGACACTATGCTCCTCTTGGTCTCTATGTACCTCTGCTTCTCACACACTGTGTTCCATGTTTCTCACACTTTGTACCCCATGCGTCTCACGATTGGTACCCAATGTATCTTACACTATATGTACCCCATGCTGCAGAATGTCTTTAAGTAATCCAAGCTCACACTCTTGTACCCATCATTCTCACACTTTTTGCTCCATGTATCTTACATTGTATATGACCCATGTTTTTCCCACACTTGGTTCCATGCTTCGCACACTCTGTATCCAATGCCTCTCACACTTTTTGCTCAATGTATGGTACACTGTATGTTCCCCATGTAGATAAATGTGTCTCATGAAGAAAACAAAACAGAGATGGGTGGCATGCTTGAACTAATTTCAGCCCCTGGATATTACTTGGAGCCACATCCCAGGCCATCATTATTATGCTCACCATGCCACCTCTGGTTCCACTTGCACAGTAAGCCCAAGCTGATGTGTGCCATGTATCATACACTCTATGTACCCGTTGTTTCTCAATGTGTCTATGTACCAAATATTTCTCACTCTTTGTACCGTATGATTCTCACACTTGCTCCAAGTGTCTTATACTCTATGTATCGCTTGCTTATTCACATTTTTATGTACCCCATGCTTCTTACGCTATGTACCCATGATTCTCATGCTTTGTGTTCCATGTGTCTTACACTCTGTATGCATTCAAGGCCCTCCACGACCTGGGACCTGCCTACTTTAACCACTGCATCACCTTCTACTCCCCAACCAGACCAATCTGCTCTGCTCAACAAGCAAAGCCACTGTACCCCGCAAATGGAAGACCTCAGCTGGTGGAAGATCCTTCGCCTACCTCGCGGCAAACAGCTGGAACCCCCTACCCCTCAGGCAGTCACCATTACCTCAATTCAGGAAAGACCTTAAAAACCTGGCTCTTCAACTGAATCTCAGAGGACAAACCCCCTTAGCGCCTTGAGACTCTTATGGGTAAGTAGTTGCTCTTTATAAACCCTGATTTGATTTGACATTATGCCCCTTTTACCTTTCATCATGTGTGTACCCAAACAATTTCACAAGCTATGTAGACCATGCAATGCAGACACTGAGCCCCAAACTCTTCATACTCCATACCTATATTTTTCACACTCAGTGGTCCATGACACATTCAGTGCCCCAAGGTCTTCACATACTCTGTGCTCCCCAGGCTCCTCCCTCTCTGTATATACCCCATGTTTCTCACACAGTATGTATCCCAAGTGTTTTACAAGCTGTATAGACCATGAATCTCAGACACGGAGTGAAATGCTCTGCATACTCTGTACCAATACTTCTCATGCTCTTAGTGCTCCATGCCTCTCGTACTATGCAGGCCCCAATGTCCTCACACATTCTATGTGCCCCAGGCGCCTTACACTCTGTATATGCCCCATGCTCTGACTTTGCCTCATGCCCCGTCCTTGCTTCTGATTCTGCCTCATGCTTGTCACGCTCTGTGTTTCCTCACATTCTTTTTGTACTCCAGGCACCCTACATTCTGTGTCCCTATTTCCCTCATGGCGTGTACCCCAAGTTCAAAGGCACATCTACAAATTACAGTCAACACTGAAAATAGCAGTATACAATAGTCATGGGTGTTCCCATGCTAAGATTTAAATATATACTAATCACACAAGAAAGTATCACTTATTGTGACACTTAGAAGTCCTAGACTCCAGCTTTACTACACCTCTCATTGCCATCTACTGGGGAAGGAGGGGGTCATCAGATGTGTAATGTGATCACATGATGTTTTGATTTGATTTTATAAAGTACATACCACAAACACCTTTTGGAACATACATTATGTGTGTTTTTATCTGACTTAAAGGAACACTTTGTACCAGGATGAAATGTTGAATCAACCATTTAAATTCAGTGTTTGGCATTGTATCAGCTACAGAAGGATGGAAGCATGAGTTGGCCCTTCCAGTTTTCAAACATAATCTTTGCTGATTAATGGCAGATCACTGCATACACTTCTCCCAAACAACTCAAGAGTTCTTTGTCCAGCAGAATGCACTAAACAGAGATACCTTGTGCGGGCAGTAACTTATACCAGTGCATGAACATATTGTTAAAAACACATTGGGAAGCCCGAAGTCTAACTTGTGTTTCATGCAAAATAGCAAGCAGAACAGCACAATAATAAAAAAGTGTTCATTTCATCTTACCAGAGCTCTTGCTAGAAAAGGGTCAGTTGCAGTAGAATGTTAAAATACATACAACTTACAGTTTATATGCGCTTTCTTTCCCTACATGTCTATGACCTAATCAGGAGTCTGAAACGTGTTATTTTCAGCAAAAATGTATCTAATTAGCAGGTGACAGGATCTTCTCCCAGAGGAAGTGCAAAACATCTTTGAGAAGATATAATTCATGAATCAATTCCTGGGCTCATTATTCTCCAAAAATCCCTCTTACAATTGTGAGGCTGAAAGCATGGCTATGCTTTGCAGAAATTTGTATAAATGCAACCTTAAATAAGATGGCTTTTGGACCTACTAATCCCATAAAATATAACAAGCCTATTTAAGGCTAATGAATACTCCAATAAGAAACAACATCCATTTTTGTTTATAAAATATATTGCTACACAATTTGTCATGCATATATACAAAAACAATATTACTTTAATTCATGGAAATATATAATTATGTTTTAACAACATTTTAATCCCCAGTGTAGATGGAGTTGTGCTTCCCTTGTCAGTCAATCGTGGATTTGTAAAGCACAGCTAATCACCCATCGGGTCTCAAGGCGCTGAATGTAGGCGTGCTGCTCAGTCGAAGAGCCAGGTTATGAAGTCCTTCCTGAACTGCTTCTGTGATACAGTCTTCCTGAGCTTGAGGTGGAGTGTGTTCCATGGCCGGGCCGTTAGGTAAGAGAAGGATCTTCCTCCTGCTGTACTCTTCCGCATCTTGGGGACAGCTGCAGGGGCGAGCTGGAAGGAACAGAGAGTCTGTTGGGTATGTAGAAGGTGAGCTGGTGATTGAGGTATGCTGGCCCTATGTTGTGCAGTGCCTTGAAGGTGTGGATCAGGAGTCGGTATGTGATGCTCCTGTTGACTGGGAGCCAGTGAAGGTCTCGGAGGTGGGAGGAGATTCGGCTGTGTCGGGGGATGCTGCATTCTGGACTCATTGTAGTTTTGATTGAAGTTTATTGGTATTGCCGGCTTAGAGTGCGTTGCCGTAGTCCAGTTTGCTGGTGATGAGTGCGTGGGTGACTGTCTTCCTCATGTCAGGGGGAATACATTTGAAAATCTTCTGCAGGAGACGGAGGGTGTGGAAGCTTGATGAGGAGATGGCGTTAACTTGGCAGGTCATCGATTGGAGTCCAGGATGATGCCCAGGTTGCGCGCGTGGTCAGTGGGTGCGGAGGCATTACCCAGATCGGTGGGCCACCAGGTGTCTTTCCAGGCAGAAGGAGTGGAGCCGATCACGAGGATCTCTGTCTTGTCCGAGTTGAGCTTGAGCAGCTGGACTTCATCCAGGCAGCGACTGCTCCCATCCCGGCGTGGAAATTCGTCTTGGATTGAGCAGAGCCTTCGTACAGGGAAAGGATCAGTTGGGTGTCGTCGGCGTAGGAGACTATGTTTAGCTCTTGTTGTTTGGTGATCTTAGGGAGCAGGGCCATGGAGACATTGGAAAGCGTCGGGCTGAGGATCCTTGGGGCACTCCGCAGAAAGTGTCTTTAGGTTCTGATGTGAACGGTGTTAGTCTGACCCTCTGTGTTCTTCCGGTGAGGAAGGACCTCATCCAGTTCAGGGCTTTGTCTCAAATGTCTTTTGAGTGTCCTCTATGGTTATGGGGTCCAGGAGTTCAGTATCTGGTAGGGTGCAAGATCCGTGGTGTTAAGCAGTGCTAGCGGGCTTTGGTTCTTGAAGCCTTCGTATATGTCCTGGATCTTACGGTGAAAAAAGGTGGCAAGGTTGTTGCAGAGGTCTTGAGAGGGAGGGATGGATGAGAATGAGGATACACTGGTGCCACACTGATCTTTCTTCTCAGAAAAGATCCCTGATACAGATGTGGTTATTATCAGGGCCGGCTTTAGCGCTGGTGGCGCCCTGTGCAACAGTCTTTTTTGATGCCCATGACCACCTCCACGGATCCCCTAACTACTACCCAGAAAATGTGCCACCGCATCACTCCATAGCCCCCCTTTCATATACATTGATTTGTTTGAAAGGGCTTGTAAAGGCTGGCTTTACTAATCCACTCAGCTATCCACATAAAATATAGTTCTGTTCTTTGCAGCAGGTATATTAACCCTCTAAGCTACTTCATGGCGAGTCAAAGCTGCCCTAGACAACACTCCCATCTCGCTCCCAAGCAGGATCATTAATCATAAGAGGTATCTTGACATTTTAAATGCTTCTTGAAGGCTGTGTGCACATGGAACTTTTTAGCAGATGCTTTTAAATTGCAAGTTTCTAACTTATTTCTAAACATAACGCCCCCCCTGAGGCCATCGCCCCCTAATCCAGGGCTGCACCTGATGTTGCCCACTGCCCTAAAGCCGGCCCTGGTTATTAACCTGGGGTAAGTTCATTAAAATAACTGTGTAACACATCAGGGCTCTCTAGAAGACAGGTTTGGAATAGGAAACATCTCTCATTTGGGGAAACCATGTGATGTCATCCATCATCCATGACAAACACCAACTTGCTAACTTTTCTGCTCCTCAGTTTTGGACTGGGCTAACCCTGTAGGGTCTCCAACTTTCCCAGAGTGTAGTGAACGATAAGCAATGAAGTAAACCAAAGGCTTATGAACAAATGTGTGGATCCTGTCCCCTTAAGGAGCCACTAAAATCTGACCCTGCCTACAGTCACTGACCACAAAACCTTAAGGCCGATAGTCACATTTTTATATGCCCCTCACCGGATCACGCTAAACAGTGTATTCCAGCCAACATGGAATATTACATAAAGTCATGAAAACATAAGGTGACACACCACACCTTGATAATCCTCCAGGAAGCCCGCACTGCCTGGCCCGGCAAGGGCACCTCACGACCTCTCAGCCACGACCAAATTACCACAGAGATACCTGATCACTCTAACTGGAACTCCCTCACCAAAGGGTCACTCCTCTGCAAAATCACATCCTGTCACACACCTGCAATCTCTGTCACTCATCAAGGTAAATCAGATTTGCTTTCCAATCACTTGGCACACATCTTATTGCAGCTACAAAGACATGACCTGTATGAGGGCTCAGTGTCAACTTAAAGATTTCTAGGACTCCAGGCAAGACATATTTTGAGCCTCCGGTATGGACCAACTCTGAATTGTATTAAACATTTTTTGACAATTAAGCCCCGCATGATGCCAAACAATATTGAATTATACTTACATTTTTAGAAACCGGGTCACCATAAAGTGGCTATATCATGTCTTGCCCAGGGTCCCCAAAATTAATAGAACTACACTGTTTAGAAAGAGAGCAAGTGAGAGGTAGAGACAGGCAGAGAGGTTGACATAAGAATGGAGAAAGAGACAGATGTAAAATATAGAGAATGGCGCCTTGGAAGGTACCCTAAACAAATGCCCATGTCTTAAAACATCTCTTTGAGGAACACACAAACATTTCCAAATGTGGGACCTAGTACCCAGGCACACAACAGGCACTCTTGCGTAGTGTATAAAAAGGTCTCTACATATTGAAAATGCTGCCAGACAAATGTGCCTTCATCTGCAAAAATACCTGCTACAATCTACCCATCAAACTTATGATCTGAGCGGAAATTCAAGAAAATGTAGATTACAGTTTATCGTTTGTATTTTCAGCATGCTCAGGACATCAGGACTGGAAGACTCGCATGAAGACATGCTTGAGCCTAACATGAAGAGAATGATCTGCATGTGGGTTATTCCATAAAGTGTTGTGCCATTCTCCAACCAGGACAAATTAATTGGGGTCTGCTCTATCGTCCATAATGTGACCCTGGCTCTCATGGCTTTCTCCCTACTGCCTTGGTCATGGTGGATGTCAGTCACACAGAAAAGCTTTGGAATCGGGAGAATGTTTTGGACCCTGGTTTTGGAAGTTGGGAATGAAAAGATCTCCTGGGAAAATATAGTTTCATTGTTGATTAGTGTTTTAAGGCGGGCAAGCTATAGCTTTAATTTCAAATAAAGTAAAATAGGCCGTCTTGGTATCTGAGAATTCATGTACATGAAAAAAGTAGTTTTTTTACCCAAATACCATCCCTTCCCAACCCTTTCGGATAACTAAAAAACAAGGGTACAGTTGTGGGATGAATCAAAACCAAGCACCATCCTAGATATCTGCTGTAAATCAGAGTTCTCATTTATGGAAGGAACAGTATAGCTTGAAGCATGATTATAATAACTTTAGGGGTCAAATAAAATGGCCATAACAAAATGGACATATGCTTTGAGACCATGACTGGTACAGAGGAAGTGTAACTCTATGAAGAAATACAGCTGTGTACTCCTGTTTCAATGTAAGGTTTTGCCTTGAAAAAGATCCTGGGTGAACAGTCCCAGATCGAAACACACGTGGGATACTTTGGACAGAGCTTGGTTTCAATCCATTCTTTTAACTGCACTTAATGTGCTGGGTGTTAAGGTCACTCCCAGGAGGAACTCTATAGCACCAGCTCCATTGACGCCCATAAAGTTCCCGATTAAGAGTACCACAGACCTTCAGAAGATTTAATTTAATAAAAAATAATAATGGAGCATTGTCTTGCGGCATGTCAGTGATCTGGCCATAGATCATGGGAGCATGCTTGCATGGTGTGCTGGATATCTGTGTATATTATACTTCCTCTAGTTTTTTTCCATCTGGTTTTCTTGGCAGAGCTTTTACATGGCTGTAGGCTGCAAAAGAGGCCAGTCTGGCGTTTACCTGCAGGTTAACATGGTAGCGGGTATGGTTTTTGTTCGTGCTGGCTTTGGCAAGGCAATGGCAGGTGGGCCACACAGTACAACTCCAGTTGATGGACAGGAGTCCTGGATAGTAGGGGCGAGTACAAATAACAGGGTTAACCTGGGTTCATTTTAGCGGACCTGGGTATGGTAAAGGATAGGAGCAACGATCTCGTAGGATTCACTGTAGATCAACAATCTAGGTTCCAGACATGCTCATCTCAGCCATGTGTTCTCCAGTGAAAGGACTCAAATTCACCTTGCAGAACTTCGCGCTCATGATTTTTCTACCTGTTTATCAAGAGCTCAGTCACTCACATCCTGGCGGAATAAGGGCTGAGTTCATTTTAACTTATTTACTGAAATATTGGTTTTCACTGTTCTGACAGTATCAACATGTATCACGTAGTTTGATTTCCTTGGCATCTTGTAATGGTCTTAATCAAATCAATAAAAATAAAAATGTACACCTATAATTATATGTATGCTAAGCCTGCTTGTGAGTTCCAAAAATGAAAACGAACCCCATTACATGAAAAGGCCTTTTCTAAGTCAAGAGGTATCATTACCAATCTTTTCTTTGTCAAAGGAACACAGACCGGCAGAGCCAGACCCGCATTACTGATCCTCCCTGCGACACGTGCACTGACAGAGTGGGAGTAGCTTGTAATAATTTATACAGATTCTTCACCGACTGCTGATGGTCTCCACAATGAACCATCTCGGAAGTGACTACATGATAGATTTCTTTAAAGAGTTTGCTTTCAGCACATCTCTTACACCAAGGCAGCTAACTATATAATTACTTTCTGCAACAGACTATGTATGCTCTCGGCCTATCTTTTGCACCAAAGCAGACGTATAGTTTCATTTGAAAGTGTTTGGCTGACATTGCCTCTCTTGTTCTCATAAGACCCATTGGCTTATGCTCAAAGTACGAAACGGTGATTTATACCTGAGTAGACTACATTTTCGATAAATCTAAGTGAGGCAATTTCTTTGTGTTAAGCACCACACTGCATAGTGCAACCAGATTTTTGATGCACTGTAAAGAATATTTGCATATTGCGACGAAAAGGTCCCTCGCATGGTGGTAGATGTGAACCCATGCTCTGAGTTCCCTAGCTGCAGTGATATCTGGATCCTTTGTAACGATTTTTGGTGCGCTAACAGGAATCAAGCATGTGCACCATTACTAAGGCCTATCTCACCATCATCAGGAGCTGAGTAGCACTACCACAGGGGTGGCAGAATACAGTTTTTATAGTGAGAGATCAAGTTCTATGGCCAGGCCTTCTGACCCGTGTCATGGGAGTGGGGCCTCCTGGCCCTCTCATAAACATTCCGCTGCTGTGTTCTCAGCTCATTGTTGGCACATGCATGAGCACACCATGCTGGTTTGTACATGAGCTTGCAAGTGCTACAGTACATGGGGACAGTGAATGCCTGTGTGAGTGCACCATGCTTGCATGTATGTGAGCCTGAGTGCTACAGTACCCGGGAACAGTGAGTGCCTGTTTGAGTGCACTTTGCTTTAATGTACATGAACCTGTGAGCACTACAGAACATAGAGACAACACATGCAAGTGTGAGTTCATCACAGTGGCATGTGCATGAGCCTGTGACATCTACAGTACATGGGCAGCATATGCAGGTTTGTGTGCATCGCGGTGGTGTATGCATGTGCCTGCAAGTGGTTCTGCACACGGAGGGCTACACACATTTGCGTGCAGTGCTAAGGGTGCATAGGAGCCTGTGAGGGGTACAGCACTTGGGAGAAGAATACTACGTAAGTTCTGTCTGTTATCACAAGTACGGCACTAAGGTTCTGCCAGTCGCCCATGTTGGACGAGGGGAT
This sequence comes from Pleurodeles waltl, assembly GCF_031143425.1. NCBI lineage: Eukaryota > Metazoa > Chordata > Amphibia > Caudata > Salamandridae > Pleurodeles > Pleurodeles waltl. The sequence continues at coordinate 101,110,803 of NC_090445.1, forward strand.
ATCTCCTAGGATGATCAGGAACACTCGCTTGTAGCCTGCAGCACCAACATCTGCCTGACTCTAGACAAGAGGACCCTGTGAGGAGAAAGATCACTTAAAGGGAGAAAGGTCCAGTAGGGATCCTGCCGAGTGCATCCTGGGAGAAGAGTGTGAGATTTAGGTCCATCTGGACTGCCACACAGATCAGGCTGCCTGCCAGTCGCACCATCGCACCCAGGAGGCTGTTTTATCCAGCAGGCCATCTACTCGTGCATTTAGTCCAGGATCCCCATATGCCAGGTGGGGGCCATGGTGAAGAATAAGGGTCATCACCCTTTGTGCCTGGCTGAAGGGAGCGTAGGGCCATTGTAGTGTAGAGCCCTGTGAAGACGGCCCATGTCTTGTTCCTGTGTGCAGTTATGACCCCTGTGTGTCAGGAGGGGTTGTGTTGAAGTGAAAGGGATGTCGCCCTGAAGCAGCGTGCAGCAGTGAAGGAGTAGGCTGTGAGCCATGGAGGAAGAACAATGATTCAACTATCTGAATCAGGGAGCACCCAAGACCTGCTGCCGTACTCAGAGAGGGACCGCAGCATCCGGCATTCTACCCACTGCTACAGATGCACCAGCAAGATTCTGAATCATCATACCAGCAAGACTGGGTACGACTAACTACCAGGTTGCCAGGCCATTGTGGGAACTTGCTCTAACTTATGAGCTACGGTGTGGGGACACTTCAGTTTTTGCAAACTCATCATAGAACGTCTTAGACTTGAACTCACTAGCTGGCCCTAGCTAGGATGTCACTTCATGTAAATGGGAACTACTCAGTGTTCTAGAGCTGGAAAAAGGTATAGTCTTTGGACGTGATGGGAGGTTGAGTGGTGACAGTGATGGGGTCCAGTTGAGGGTTAAGGTTGTTGTATATGGAAGTGTTTTTGTTACAGAAAAATTCTGAGAGCTTGTTGCAGAGGTCTTGTGAGAGTATGATGATGCTGGAGGCGGCGGGAGGGGTGGTCAAATCTTTGATAATGGCAAAGATTTCCTTGCTGCTGTTACTGCTAGCCTTGATGTGATCTACTCAAGCTGCAGGCTTGGTGTTTCGTTTCTACTGGTGGTAGCATCTTAGAACTAAATTGAAGATGTCCTTATCTGCAGCGTTTCGACTTATTCTCCATTTGCACTCCAGGTTCATCAGCTTGAGTTCCTCTATGTACCAAATGACCTCTGGTTGGGCTCTTGCTGGTGGGATGCACTTGAGGGGACCCAGGGTGTCGGCACATGCGGTAATCCAGCTTATAAGGTTCTTGATAGCTTTTGGCAAGTTGCTGGTGTGCTCAGGCCTGTGCTCAGAGAGGGTGGAATCTGTGATGCTTTCTCAGCTGCAGTGGGTGGTTCCCCTGGTGGTAGGCCAGTGGTGGTGCGAGATGGGTATGTTTAAACTGACAAGGATGTGGTCTGTTCAGGGCATGGTTGCTGGCTTGTCAACTGTTTTGTTGCTGATTGAGGAAAAACACAGGTCCAAAAGGTGTCTGGCGGTGTGAGTGGATGGGGTAACATGCTGGGTGAGGCCAAGGTTTCCAAGGTTTTCTAGAAGTGCCAAGTTTCCAAGGTTTTCTAGAGGTGCCAATGAGTTTAGGTCGGTGTATTCTTCTAGGTCCAAGCTAAGTTCTCCAAGGAGGATGAAGGTGCTTGCTTTGATGATGAGAGGTGCAATAAAATCCATGACGCCACTGGTAAAATTGGTGCTTGATCCTGGTAGTCTGTATACAAAGGTTCTGACCTGTGAGAAGTTGGCTGCAATGGGTATCTTTAACGTGTGGTCTTCCACGAAGCTGGTGAGGGGGTGGTCCATGTAGGCGGTGCAATTGATGGTATCTTTCAATATAGTGGCACCTCAAATGCCGGACTTGTATTGCCTGGTGATCTTGTAGCCGGTGGTAATGGCTGCAGCGATGTCTGGTGCAGAGGATGAGTTTAGCCATGTTTCCATGCAGAAGAGCAGGTCTGGAATGTGGTCGTGCAGTAGATCCCATAAATCCATGGAGTGTCTGGTGAACAAGCAGGTATTGAGGCGCATGCATGTAAGTGTGGCCTGTTGTGTAGGTAGTGTTTCGTTTGTATGAGGGTGAGCAGGTGGCTAGTTTTTGTGAGTATGAACGTATAGGGTGCAGGGTGCTGTTGGAGCAGGAGTGGTTGGAGTAGAGTGTGGAAGAGTGCATGAGAATTTGCATGAGGCACGTGATTGCTTTTTCCATGTTGTGTGGTGTGACAGCAGTGTAGTGAAAGGCAGCTGGGGTTGAGAGCACGGAAGAGCATGGCAGCGAAAAACCAGGGCACAGTCCGGGGGGAAGGGTGAAAAACAGGCTTCCTTTTGGTGCATTTTTAGTGGACCTTTGGCACACGTGCTTCACATCCTTGCTGTGGCCATCAATAAGTAGCTCATGAGGTGGAGAGGAGCACAGGGAGATGTGGGTTGGACACTAGTGATGTCACTTCCAGAGCAGATGGATGATGGAAATTCAATAATGTTTACTTTCTGTGCAGATGGTTGATTGGAAATGAAGTCCTCTTGCTTGACTTCTTCTTTTTAAATGAGTATTGGCAGTAAACCAAGACTCCACGTGTCAACCAACAACAGAATGTATTTAATAGAATTGCCGTTCGGTTCTTTATCCACCCAGCATAGTTAATGCAGCCTAGTTGATGGATATTGTGGCTCTCCAACACAATTGATAATGTTCATTCATAACAAAATGTGGAGCACTGAGCTTGAAAAAAAAACCCTAGACAGTTCAATGTTTTGCTAAGAACTTTATCCACACCCACTCAACTCTACAGCACATTGACTTAAGAATTATTAAAACACCCTCTCTATAAACATCTGAAGAACAAATATATTGTTGAAGCTATGTCTCATAAAGCAATATCAAAATCCTTGAAATTAGGGTGAGAACGTACTACACCCCAATAATGCTTTGCAGCCATACTAATCGCTGAATGTATTATGTAAATACATGTAACATAACAATTTAACTAAGCAAAACAAGTGCCAGCTTCTGCAAAATCCTCAAAAGTTACCTCAGACGTGCTGGATCTGTTACATTGTATATTATATTGATAAAAACAATATTGAAATGCAAATATATAGCCAGAAAACCTAATTATCACAACTCTATACTTAACCCCTTGGGTACCTGGGACATAATGGTTACGTCCTGGGCAGCACCGCTAAGGTGCCCAGGACGTAACCGTTACATCCTTGTACGGGCTGCTAGCGCTCCCCCCGATGGCTTGGCAACCCCCCTCCCATGGGCAGGGATGGAAGGGGAATCGCTTCCCCTTCCACCCCTGCCCCCCCTCCTGATCCTCACCAGTGACATCTGATGACGTCAGCGCGCAATCGCGCGCTGACCTCATCAGAGGCCGCCCCTACCGCGCTGGAAGCTTAGCTTCCAGGACAATCAGAGTTCCAATCCTGTGGGTGGGCCAGAGACATGAAAGGAAAGACCTATCCTTTCCTTTCATGCCTCTGTGAGCATTTCTTTCAGCCCGATCGTGAAGTGATCAGGCTGCAGAAATGCCCACTAGACACCAAGGTTTTTTTTTTTATTTGGCATTATTTATGTTTAAGGGGAGCGGCCCCAGGGGGCGAAGTATATTACTAGGCCTTTTCCACTTCCACCCCCCCACCCCCACAGGGCAGATCGGCCTATATTAATTAGGCCAATTTGCCCCAGGAGAGCAGAACCCACTAGACACCAGGGAGTTTCTTTTTTGTTTTATTTAAACAAAAATGAAGAAGGGTAGCGACCTCTTGAGCAAGGGTGACTCCCCTGGGGGACAACTGGGCAGATTGTCCTATTGTAATTAGGCCGATCTGCTCCCAGGGGAGGGAGAAGCCACTAGACACCAGTGAGTTTTAAAAAACAAAAATTGTACAAAAACGATGAAGGGGAGCGACCCCCCTAAGCAAGGGTTGCACCCTTGGAGGGCAGTTATTTATTAGGCATGGACCTATTGTTATTAGGTCGATCTGCCCCCGGGGGGGGGCACAAACCTCTAGACGCCAGGGATAAATATTCTTTTGTTTGTTTACTTTTTTTTTACAGGAGGGGAGCGACCCCTTAGGCAAGGGTCGCTCCCCTGGGGGAAGAAATTGTCTTTAGGTCATTTCTGTTCCCCTTGAGGGCAGAGTGGCCTATTTTTATTATACCAGTCTGCCCCCAAGGGGGACAGAAACCACTAGACACCAGGGATTTGTTTAGGTCAATTTCAAGCAAGGGGAGCGACCCTTAGGCAAGGGTCGCTCCCCTCGGGGGCAAATTTATTTTAGGCCATTTCTGCCCCCCTTGGGGCAGATCGGCCTATTTTAATTAGGCCGATCTGCCCTCCTTTGGGGGCAGAAACCACTAGGCACCAGAGATATTTATTTTTTAACTTTTTTAATGATGGGGAGCGGCCTCCTAGGCAAGGGTCGCTGCCCTGGGGGGCAAATTTATTTTATGCTGGGGGGGCAGAAACCACATAAGCACCAGGGATTGGTGTGTGTGTGTGTTGTGTATGTTTTGTTTTGGGGGGGCAGCCCCTTGGGCAAGGGTCGCTCCCATGGGGGCACATTACTGGTGGCCATTTCTGCCCCTCTTTGGGGCAGATTGGCCTAAAGCCCACCAGAGACCAGGGAAGTTGTTTTCTTTCAAAAAAAGAGTGTGGGGGTATGGCCATACCCCCACCCCAAATAAATGGGGACTAAGTTGTTCTGCCCACTGGTGGGCAGATGGGGCAATTACCCCTGATCCACTCCCTGGGGGGGGAGCATAAAGCCTACTGGATGCCAGGCAACTTAAAAAAAATAAAAAATAGTAGGGTGGTGGCTACCAACCAGTATGGGCATTGTTATGCCCCCACCCCCAACTGAAGGGGGTACCAGTCTTTCAGCTCTCCCCCCGCACACTAAAATATCTTATCTCAATGTCAAGAAAGAGGACATTTGATTAATTTTGGTTTTGGTTTTACATTTTGGCCATGAGAGCTTTCCTAACTCTCAAAATCGTCCAACTTGGAATGGTGAGGGCTGCACTTTTTGGACTTTGGGACGCTGCCATGTAGAAAAATCTACGAGACCTAGACAAATCTGAAAACTAAACATCTGGGTGAGTCCAGGGTGGTGTGGTTTACATGCACCCCTCACCATTTTCTTACCCACAATGCCCTGCAAACCTCCAACTTTGCTTGAAATTACACATTTTTTTCCCCACATTTGTATGATGGAACCTTCGGGAATCTGTAGGAATACACAAAATTCCTACCACCCAGCAATGTCGCGTATATACCGATTAAAATTCTGCCCCACTTGTCAGCCTAATATGTTTTTTTCCAAACTGACCTTTTGGACCTGCTTCGGTCCCCCCTCATTTTTTACATGTTTTTGGCTCTTCCCTGTCACAGGCACTTGGCCCACCTACACAACTGAGGTATCATTTTTACCGGGAGACTGAGGGGAACGTTAGCTGGTAGGAAATTTGTGCTGGTGCGGTGATCCCACACAGAAATGTGGGAAAAATGTGATTTCTTTAGCTAAATTTGAGGTTTGCTGAGGATTCTGGGTAAGAAAACACTAGGGGATCCACGCAAGTCACACCTCCCTGGACTCCCTCGGGTGTCTAGTTTTCAGAAATGTTTAGGTTTGGTTGGTTTCTCTAGATGGCTGCTGAGGCCAGGACCAAAAACGCAGGTGCATCCCCCCTCCCAAATACCCTACCTCTGCGAAAACAGGTAGTTTTGTATTTGATAATTTTGATGTGTTCACATAGTGTTTTGGGGCATTTCCTTTCGTGGGCACTAGGCCTGCCCACACAAGTGAGGTACCATTTTTATTGGGAGGCCTGGGGGAACGCTGGGTAGATGGATGTTTGAGACTCCCCTCAGATTACAAAACTGTGCAGTACCGAAACGTGAGGAAAAGGTGTTTTTTGGCCAAATTTTGAGGTTTGCCAAGGATTCTGGGTAACAGAACCTGGTGGAAGTCCCACAAGTCACTGCATCCTGGATTACCCTAGGTGTCTAGTTTTGAAAAATGCACAGGTTTGGTAGGATTCCCTAGGTGCCGGCTGAGCTAGATGCCAAAATCCACAGCTGGGTACTTTCCAAAAAACATGTCCGATTTCAATGTAAAAATGTGATGTGTCCATGTTGCATTTCCTGTCGCGGGCATCAGGCCTACCCACACAAGTGAGGGGCCATTTTTATCGGGGGACTTCGGGGAACACGGAATAGCAGAACAAGTGTTATTGTCCCTTGTCTTTCTCTACATTTTTTCCTTTCAAATGTAAAACAGTGTGTAAAAAAGACATCTATTTGAGAAATGCCCTGTAATTCCCATGCTAGTCTGGGGTCCCCAGAACTCAGAGATATGCAAATAACCACTGCTTCTCAACACCTTATCTTGTGCCCATTTTGGAAATACAAAGGTTTCCTTGATACCTATTTTTCACTCTTTATATTCCACCAACTTAATTGCTGTATACCCGGTATACAATGAAAACCCATTGCAAGGTGCAGCTCCTTTATAGAGTCTGGATACCTAGGGTTCTTGATGAACCTACAATCGCTATATATCCCTGCAACCAGAAGAGTCCAGCAGACATAACAGTATTTTGCTTTTGAAAATCTGACATTGCAGGAAAAAGTTACAGAGTAAAATGTGGAGAAAAATGGCTGTTTTTTTCACCTCAATTTCATTTTTTTTTTAATTTCAGCTGTTATTTTCTGTAGGAAAACCTTGTAGGAGCTACATAAATGACCACTTGCTGAATTCAGAATTTTGTCTACTTTTCAGAAATGTTTAGCTGTCTGGGATCCAGCATTGGTTTCACACCCACTTCTGTCACTAACTGGAAGGAGGCTAAAAGCACAAAAAATAGTACAAATGGCGTATGTCCCAGTAAAATGCCATGATTGTGTTGCAAAATGTGGTTTTCTGATTCAGGTCTGCCTGTTCCTGAAACCTGTGAGGATGGTGATTTTAGCACTGCAAACCCTTTGTTGATGCCATTTTCAGGGAAAAAACACAAGCCTTCTTCTACAGCACTTTTTTCTCATTTTTTTTTTTTAAACAAAAACTTTGCTGTATTTTGGCTAATTTCTTTGTCTCATCCAGGGGAACCTATAAACTCTTGGTACCTCTTGAATTCCTAGGATGTTGGAAAAAAAGCACGCAAATTTGGCGTGGGTAGCTTTTGTGGACAAAAAGTTATGAGGGCCTAAGATCGAACTGTCCCAAATAGCCAAAAAAAGGCCTGGCACCTGAGGGGGAAAGGCCTGGCAGCGAAGGGGTTAAACAAGAAAAACACATATAACAACAACAAAAATATGCATGAAAAAAATCTAAAATGCAACAATATCGAAAACGAGAACAATACAGACTATCTTGCATATATTAAAACTAATAATATTTAACAATAACCATAAAATGAAATAAAAAATTGTGAACACCAAAAAAGTGACATAAAAAAGATGTTAAAATATATGCCCACATAAATCAATTTATTAATAAACGGGGTAAAATAAATTAAGGTTACTGTCCAAACAGCATATGAACTTAAATTTAAAAATAGTTGGCAAATAGAAACGCTCTCCCAATTCAAAAGATTATGCAACAAAATGCACACTAAAAATCAATCAGAGCAGGACTAGGTCACTCTGCTGGATTGAAACTTAACATAAGAAGATAACTAACCTTCAAAGAACTACTATATTCAACTGACAAAGTACACTATAAAAATAATGTAACCATGTAATAATTGCAAACAAATATAATAACATAAATATTACAAATAACTAAAACTATACTCTACAATTATATCTCCAAAACAGAGGTGCATCCACTACAAGAAGACAAAAGATTAGGAAAAAGAAAATCATGCCACAGACGCTTGAGAATCACAATCCCAAAAGTAAGTATTACAAAGTACAAAATGTAATATTAAAAATAAAAATAATAAGTAGACATCATTTAGAACTAAAGTAAAACTAAGAAACTCACAACAAAAGTATATATATATTAAACTGACACAACTAATATATCTCTTCTCTTAAGAGACTCCAACAAGCACCAACTGTCACCAAAATGAGAAGCAAACAGTGCTGCGAAAAGAAAATCTACAGTGGAGACAGTAGAGAAAACATCTACAATGTAAGTAAAAATGTGCAGCGAGAATGTAAAAATGTATAAACAAACAAAATACATATTTCATATAATTTTTATATTCTAAAATTCATAGACAAAATATCAATAACAGCATCATACTTCAGATCCCTAAAAGGGAAGCAAAGGGAGGTGCTATTAAGTTATAGCAAATATACTTATAGTAAGGAGAGTACCAGCAGTGAAAAACATACAGGCAATTCAACAAATATTCAAACACATTCTGTGGAAAGGCTGCCACTAAAAATGATATCATAGAAAAGGTTAGGTAATGTAATTGTACCCCAAATATTACAGAAAAAGAAATCAGGAATGTCCTACAGTACCTGAAAGAGGAACAATACTTGAATATATTATTCAAAACCTTCCTGAAGAGACAACAGGCCAATGCCCTGGCATACCAAACCTAAAATGCAAGAACTTGTGGAAAATGTAGGGAAACACCAGTATCATCAAAAAGATATGAATAAATCCCCAACACTTACTAATCATGCATAAATAAGACATCTATATGACAATATAAACATGCCAATCTGTAACATCCACAATAACAACAAAATAATTATATTGTATACCACTAACAACAATTAACTAACTTTAACACAATGTAACACATGAGTGATGGGTGGCACATTTAAGTTGTCCCATCCACGATTCACTCAAAGAGGCACAGTACATGGCAATACCAAAATAGAAACATCCTGCTGGTGTATGCACTGTTATGAAAGAAAGTGCAACTTACAATGAAATGCTAAAAAGAATAAACAGCAAACTAACAAATATATCCCTTGAAAAATCATCATAGGTTTTGAGCACGCAATGGTTTTAAGTATACTGACAACATACCCACACACTGCAATTCAGGGGTGCTATTATCACATCAACCACAGCATATGAAAGCACCTTCAAAAATCCACCATGAGTGCACAGTATACAACTTACATAGAATTTGCACATCAGATTAACCAAACAGGCTAGTTTTTATGGTATTCTGTCTAAATCACCCTATTATCAAGAGCATGCAACAAAACTAGCCCCATTAATGAATTATTCTGACAGTAGTTGGGTTGGTTGCCTGCACCAATCAGGATAGAGAACCCAACCCAAGTATTATACAATGGTGGAATATCTACAACACCAATGTATCCCAAAAAACAAAGACAAAAAATGCAGTAGAAGGTTGGCACAATTCCTACCATGGAACATTTGATAGAACTCACACTACAGTGTATCAATTTTTAGAAATACTCAAAAAGTACAAAGCTACCAGGAACTAAGAAATGAGAAACCCCAGGCCAGAATCAAAATATGATTAACTAATAAGTATTAGCCTAACTAGCAACACCTCCCCCAATACACTAAACTGTTGGAAGGTAAATGCACATTTCTCATACCTGAACTGGAGACCAAGAAGGGAAAAATGTAACTGCTAAGTCCACAAACTGCCCAAAATGATGAAATCAAGAAAACAGTTAAAAAAGTGCAGAAAAATGACCTTAAAAAAAACATGCATTGCAAAGGAAACAATGGAAGGAATACGTGTCCATTTATTATTGTTTGCAATTTAACTGAAAACATGATAAAAATGTTACGATGCATCTTCATTTTGAAAAAACGGTATAAAGTGTAATATATATGCACTCAAAAAACAAAAGGTCACAGGGACGTTATAGTTAGGTTCTGAATTTACTTGTACAAAACCATAAAATTCAGCAGTTATGGTTATAGTTATTTCAAGTAACTATAACTAGCGCCCTAAGGTAACTATAACCCGAGCCCTCATCATGCACAGTTTTCTTATCAATAATTTTATTTCAAATGTTGCAGTGATACTATCAAAGATGCCATAGAAGACTTTCACCGCTGCCAACCCATTAGGATCTCTGATCATGGCGGTGGCGGCAGTGTTGAGGCGATCCGACCACCAGCATCTTAATCTGATGGGCTTACAGCCAAGGATGCGGCGGTCGGACCGCCACTGCGAGTACGGCAGTCAAAAGGACTGCCAAACTCATAATCATGCTCTTAACCATTTTGGGGACATTTTTGGACTTTGGAGGGGTGGAAAATGTACTATTCGCCTCCCAATTACTCAATATAAAACACAGTTACAAATTAAATAACTAAGAATAAAATAGACAGGAATAAAAATATAACCAAAAAATACAAAGTACACTAAAACATAAATAAAAATTACAGATGAAAAAAATGCCCAACTGTATTTAAATAAATAAAACAAGTCAGCTATAAACAAATTCACACATAAACAAAAATTATTTTTTTTCATTTAGAATTATATTTTTAATTATTTTAAATATTTTAAATGTCACAAATAATTTTTAACAAAATGTATTTAAGACAAAGGCCCTCATCGTGGGTTTGGTGGTTGGATCAACCGAGCGCCAAACTCATGGGGATGAGACCGCCATCAATCTGGCAGCCTCACCCCCAGTCATATTACGATGATCCCACCGGGCTGACCAGTGGAAACATCGTATTACGACTTTCCCACCGGTCAGCCCGTGAAACAGTGCTATGGTATTGGTTTCAGCTTCCTTAAAAGAGCTGTTAGAGAGCAAGTTAATTAGTAAAATTTAGAAGAATTAAATTACTAATTAAGAGAGTAAAATGTGTATTAAAAGTCTGTTTTGAAATAAATGCGTGTTTAAGATGTGCAACATGTAAAGTGGCAAATATGGCAAACACCATAAACAATATATGTTTAACAATTAATATTGATGATTAAAGTTGAAATGTTTTATAATATATTAATATGAGCACTAATGTCAATGAATTAAATGATTATATGGTTTAAATATGAAATTAGATGTTTTATTAAATGTGGGCCTACACGAAGAGGCCTTAAGCTAATTCGACCTTTTAAAAGGCGTGTGCAATGTTTTTCTGTATCAGCAGTTTCTAGAAGCTTACTGTTCATTGTTCACACTTGCTGACCTTACTTAATATTTCAAATGTGTAGTGAAATACATTTTCAATATCCTGTGGAGCTCGCATATTGTGCAAAAGTTATGTTACTCTGTTGAAACATTTGTTTTATTTTGTCCTTCCTGGGATGAGATAATGTATACCCAGAACAATGATTCTCAGCACTCATGTATAACCTGCAACAATTGTATTCTACTGCGGATACTGGTGACTGCAGTGAGAGAAGGTTGTCCAATCGTGAATGGAGAAAATGGAGACACAATACTTTTGAGAACGTGGAATAGTTCTAATTGGTTCTGATCTAAACTACCCCATAGACTGACCAATGGCATTCTAATTAGGTGCTTTCTAGGGTTTTAATATAGCAAAGTTTAGATGATGCAAGCTCAGATGCTTCCTAACTTTCAGTGACTCCAGTTCTATCTTTTACGCTGTTCTTATTTTATGAATGGTTCAGTTACAATAAGGCCAAACATTACAGAACTGTTTACCCTGTTCATGTCCTGTTCGAGTGAAGACTCTCTATTGATGAAGACTTCATTACTTGCTGGTCCAATCCAATAAGGAGAGGTATAAAATGTGCATTTGTTCTTTGCAGGTTTTTTGTGTTTTCTCTCTTTTAGAAATCCAACTGCTATTTTGGTTAGCGCCCTAGTTCGCTGCTTTCCAAATTAATTGTTGTCTGCTTTTTATTTTTGCATGCATGTCCCAAATGTGTATCTAATTAGAGGAAAGTTAAGAATGTCATGTTCCTAATTTAAATATTTGAATTTTTTTTTATTAATTCATCTGTGTTAGCTCAATGTATTCAGTCTCAATATATCATATTCTCTTGCTGATATTCTGTGTTGTTATTCTTGAATGTCTGATAATACAATTACTCAGTCGAATTCTATTCTTTATTCGATTTGGTCAGCCAATGTTGTTCTTGTACTTATATCATTTGTTTCTTCGTATGATTTACGTGACTTTAGCGTTGTTAATTTAGGGAAATAAATGGTTGAACTTTATTAAACTGGTGTGTTTATTCATGGCCACATTGGTCATGGTGTATGAATAATTAATGTCTCCATATTCAAATGTTAGTTGTTTAAAATTGGTTTTGGTTGCTGTTTAATGTTGTTTAGGACGTTATCACACTCCTATCTGAATCCAAAGATTAGTGTCGACCTCTAAGGATAATTGGTGATTAGCCTATACGTGTCACCTTATAAAATACATATATAAAAATATATAAGGCTGAACACGCCCACAGAGCCGAGGCCAATATCGTAGCACAACAGCACCCTCAGAATGCGCACTGTGTGCAAAGCAGACAGTGCGCATTCCAAGGGTGCTGGAGAACAAAGAGAATGTGAAGATGCATCGTCCTTTATCTACGATACCAAGAGAAACTACACGTCACTTCCACGCTCACCAAATACTGATTGTGCTACCAATCTGAACTCTGCCCCCCTTGCTTCCTAATATGTAAATTATAAAGGATTCAGATTACTGTAGCAAGATTATTACTACACTTCCTAATAAGGGAGTGCATAACACCAGTCCTACAGGCACTCCTATGGCAACCCACAGTAAGTACTTGGCATTCAAGGAACCCTACGCCTTTCACAGAGCTATTCAGGAAAAAGCCAGACAAAACCTAAAATTCAAAGGAAACCCATCAAAACAGCATACTGCGGTCAATAAAAGCACCTTAGATCATAGTACATTCCTACAGTAACAACATCATTCTGAGATCTGCCTTCTCTGCAGAAGTAGCAAAACTCAGGGATTCTTTTCCAACCATGATACAAAATAACAAGAACATTTACTAGTCAGGAAGGAATTTAAAACGTGGCTTTTAGAGAGATAAAATCTAGACCCATTGGACCGCTGTTGTATGTATTGCATTATGACCTGATCACTGCAGTGCACACTGGCCAAGAGTATCGAACTTGATAATACCAGAATAGCACACTTCACTCACGAATAGCCATTTGCACAAATATTGAAACCCACCTGAATCCTCTCTGTGCTGACTGTACTCGGTATGAGGTCATAATTATCACACAACTAGCTCCAATCCATGTGCAAACTCCTGTTTGCACAACGATCGGAATTTAGGAGCATATTTACAAGAAAGTGGTGTATCAGCTCTGATGTGCCACTTTTCTTGTGTCGCCCTGCGCCCCCATAACGTCACCATAGTAGCGCTATACTTACTATACAGCGCACCATGGCACACGTTAGCTCAAAAGCATCATAATTTATGACGTTATTGTGGCGCTTTGCTGGATTAGTGCCATAAATTATAGTGCTAGTCCAGCAAAGCACAGGGAGGCCCATAGGTTATTATGGGAGGCGTTTTAACGATGGCCCCGAGCAGGCGTTAAAAATGACAGAAAAAAATGGCTCAGTGAAATGTTGTAAATTTCACTGCGCCATTTTTTGGACCTCCCTGCTTGGGAATGCCCCCTTGCATACATTATACCTGGTGCAGATATAATGTGGCGCAAGGGGTTACAAAGTGGCGTAATGCATGCATTGCGCCACCTTGTAAATATGGCACATGGTGGGGGCCTCCTTAGCGTAAAAAAAATGACACTGGGGCAGCGCAAGGAGGCTTGTTAATTTGCCCCTTAGTAAGGAATTTCAATGAGGGAAAGTAAATTAAAAATACAAAAGTACCATGGTAACAGTAAGTGACGCGTAGAGCTAACCTTTAGCAGCCAGCAAACTACAACCATCCTTTGGCAGAGCGTTCTCTCACAATTCAGCCTCCGTTACACCAGTGAGCGCTGCGACCAAAGACAACATATGAGGGCATCTCAGGTCTCTCACACATGACTCCAAAATTCTTCCCACAAAGGATTAAAACAAAAACAACTCTTCCAGCAAAGCACTCCCCCACAGTGGTGCGTGTTACCATTGGAAAATGCACTTCGGCGCCACACAATTAGGTATAAGGCGCTTCGTAAATGCTATAACACAATACCTACGCTCGTACGTAATTTAGTTATCTATTAACCACGTTCTTGTGTATTTAGAAAGGTTCACAGTTTAAATATTTCTGCCCTAACCGTGCTTATTATTTTAGGCAATAAAATGTAATATGGAATTGTTACAAGTATAAAAAGGTGACACATTTCAGTATGTCCTTTTTGTTGCATTATACCAGCACATTATTATCATGGCATGAGGCTGGCTTTCACCCTGTCTTGTTTTTCAGCATACTACTCTAAGCAGTTTGTAGCAGGATGTCCTACACACGGGACATGCATGCTGCAGCAGCACATCCTGCCATCAGCGGCCCAGGCAGGGTGAAGTGAGGCGAAGTTTCACCAGCTGACTAAAATCGCTTGTAAAAGTAAAACCTTTACACAGGTGTAGCCACCCAGCGTGCACTCGGGTCAATGTCTCTGCGGTTCCTTTCATGAGAGGATGCCTTGATAAGCCAAAAAGAGTTGAGCAGGAAAAAAAAATGAAATTATGCAGCGGGCATGATGGGACAGGTATTATAAATAGTTGTGCACTTGCATCACTAAGCAGGGAGTAAATGTCAAATTCAGACATTGATTTCCACTTGTTAAGAACAGCCAGCTAGTACTCACAAGTATCCACTGGCTCCTACAGCAAGCCACAGCAGTCACTCAGAGCTGGCACTCAGAATCAACCATTAGTTCTTACTGGCACTGAGAAGGCAGTCAGTACTCACAATCATCAATGAGCCCTGCAAGTCCTGGAGAGTCGGTACTCACAATCAGCCTTTGGATGCTACAGGCCCTCAAGAGACAGTCAGTACTCACAATCATCAATGAGCACTGCAAGTCCTGAACAGTCAGTGCTCACAATCAGCCTTTGGAGGCTACAGGCCCCGAGGAGACAGTCAGTATTCACGATCATCAATGAGCCCCGCAAGTCCTAGACAGTCAGTGCTCACGATCAGCCTTTGGATACTACAGGCCCTAAGAAGACAGTCAGTGCTCACAATCATCAATGAGCCCCGCAATTCCTAGATAGTCAGTGCTCACGATCAGCCTATGGATGCTAGAGGCCCTGAGGAGACAGTCAGTACTCATAATCATCCATGAGCCCTTCAATTTCTGGACTGTCAGTGCTCACGATCAGTCTTTGGATGCTACAGGCCCCAATGAGACAGACAGTACTCACAGTCATCAATGAGCTCTGCAAGTCCTAAACAGTCAGTGCTCACAATCAGCCTTTGGATACTAAAGGCTCCGAGCAGACAGTCAATACTCCGTGAGCCCTGCAAGTCCTGGACAGTCAGTACTCACAATCAGCTTTGGATGCTACAGGCCCTGAAGAGACAGTCAGTACTCACGAGCAGCCACTAGTTTCTATAGGCTATGAGCAGGTGGTCACTGTTCAAAATCAGCCATTGGTTCCTACGGGCCCTGAGCAAGCAGTTAGTACTCACAATCATCAATGAGCCCTGCAAAACCCAGACAGTCAATACTTACAATCAGCAACTGTTTTTACAGGCCCTGAGGAGACAGTCAGTATTTACAATCAGCAGCTGGTTCCTATGGGCCATGAGGAGGCAGTCAAGTCTCACCATCAGCCTTTGGATGCTACAGGCCGTGAGGAGGCAGTCCGTACTCACAAGCAGCCACTAGTTCTTATAGGCCATGAGCAAGTGGTCACTCTTCAAAATCAGCCATTGGTTCCTACAGACCCTGAGCAAGCAGTTAGTACCTACAATCAGCCTTTGGTCCCTATAAGTCCGTGGCAGACAGTCTGAACTCACAATCAGCCGCAAGTTCCTACAGACCTTGAGCAGGGGGCCAGTACTCAAAATCAGCCAATGGTTCCTGCTGGGCCTGAGCAGGTGTTCAGTTTCACGATCAGCCAATGGTGCTCCCTTGTCCAGAGCAGGCACTCAGAACTCACAATCAGCCACAGGTTTCTTCGAGCCATCAGCAGGTAGTCAGTACTCACCATCAGCCACTTGTTCCTAGAGGCACTGAGCAGGCGCTTGACGCTTACGAGCAGCCACTGCTTTCTACAAGCCATGAGCAGGAGGCCATTAGCAGGCAATCTGCCACTACGGACTATGTACTGATGTCAGCGCCGAGGCGAGCGCCTCATGTCTGGTGGGTCACTTGTGTCCCACTGTTCGTCACAACTTCTGATCGCTCCCTAACGCCAGACCCTACAGCAGGAGACCCCTCCCTTGTAACGTCCTCGACTCAAGAGTATGCATGGAGTGCCTGACTCCGCTATGGTGTCATGTGCTCCAGGGGTGCTGCACGAACCTATGGAGAGGGGTGCGATGCTGTACACGACAACTGTATCATCCTGGCATTTTTTAAAAAGATTTTTCCCACGAGGTTTCCCTTTTGGGTATATTGTTTCACCTGGTGGTCTCTGTTCCTCTGGGACCACCCGGTGCTAATCGAGGGATCTGCCAAGCAGACTTTAGCTTCTTCCTGTCTGTTACCCACCCAAGTGTTCACCTTTCCATCCTTATGGAACTTCCTTGCTGAAATGATATATGGGGGGCGCCCTGGTTTGTGGTGGTTCTGATTGTATTTGGGGTTCCGTTCTTTGCTGCACTCTTGGAGACCAGGTTTATACAGCCCTTTTTCTGTTGTGTGCACCCAGTGCTACAGTTCGTGTGAGAGACGGTGTGTGTTGTTCAAACTCACCCGGTATATCACTCGTATAAGTCATTGTTGGGGGGCTAAATATAGACGGTGCAGCAGGTACAGTGGCGCAGGGGCCCATAAGCCTGTGGGTGAGCCCTGACACGTCTTAATTGCTCTATTTGCCTACCCACCCGGCTGTTCAGGGGGTTGTTTCTCCTGCTTACTCGAGGGCCCATGGTTACACCACTGGCGATTCCCTCCTTATCCTATATTCGATATCATCGGAAGCCCGCTATGCATGTGACCCTTCTCGTGTGAACTGCAGAAAGGCCAGTCTGTCGATATAACTTTCTGCGGGTCCCCTGTCAAGGAGGCGACGCTAACTCTCTGGCCCAGCTGCCATCACACAAAAAATCAGCCGGACAGTGCTCACAGCGCCTACCTCAGAAAAAGACCACAAAGCAGACCTCGTGCCTGATACTCTGGCTGCCCAGAAATCGAACGCAACCCTTTCCAAATTAGGATTCAATCTACGCCCAGCTCCTTAGAGAAATTAGTGAATAGCAGCTGAGTCGGTACTTCTAAGAGCTACAGCACAAACGAATCCGCAGAGCCTGTGCCGTTACTTCCTGCCTGAATGTAGTTTCCTGTAATTCCCAATCCTTCTAATGCTGAGGATTAGAGCTTTATTTAGTTTTTGGCAAACTGCTGTCCTGCCAGGCTGGTGAAGGTCACGCCCTTGCCATCTTGGAAGATGACCATTTCCCTGCCTGTCAGAGCGCTCTGTGCACTTAGAGTAGCCATGGCCCTGGCGGCTCCTCAGTAGGCACTATAGCTAGTTTCGTGCACCGCTCATCTACGTGTTTTTGTTTCCCAAAATGGGAGTTTGTTTTTGAAAAACGAAAAAAATATTAACCCTGACATGGGAGGGAGTCATTTTTAAAATTTTGTGCTCAGGACCGCCAGGCTTTTCCAAAGGGGCCCAGTATCTGGCAGGTCATCTGTCAATGATTTCCACTGGTGGCAACATGGCACTTTTCCGTAATCCTAATATAGCAGGGGATCAAAAGTGTGGCGGACCGGTTACTCTGTCACATTTGGGATGGAGTACCTTTTTCGCCAAACCCCAAATAAGGCCTTTCATACACAGAGCAATAAGTTGCTATGGCCCTGGTTTTGTTTATCTGATTGGTCCTTCCCTCCCTCTGTCAGCCTACTGGGCTCTTAGTTTTCAGTCTCTTTAATGTAAGATAGGAGATACTGGGAGACAATATTTTGTGTCCTGTCTCCCTTTGTCAGCAAGGTTGATATCTGAGGTGGCAGGCTGCTTGGCCCAGGGTCACTCCTGGAGGGATGCAAGCAGTTGGGCTCTGGTTTCAGTCTAGGTCTGCCCGTTCACGTCCTGGCAAGACAGACTGGTTCAGTCCTATATATTCCCATAGATCTGCGTAGTTGGCAGAGCTTAATTTGTGCTTGTTCTTTCCGGTGCTGAGCACCGGCACTTATTTTTGAGGGCCGGGGCTTATTCTTCTGCCTAAAGCATTTGCTGTCTGCAAAAGACACATATGGGAAAGACGGAGGAAGGGAAACACGAAAAAGCGTCTGAAGGGAGAAAGCAGAAAGCTGCAGGAGTGAGCTAATGGGGCAAGGAGTGGCTGTAAATGGAATAAAGAGGCCCGAGATGGCTTCAGGATTACGGCGCCTCAGTATTCCGTGTTCCCACACTTAATTGCAGCAGCCGCATGTTTAAGAGGGTTTTGGGCACCGGCACGTTTTTATTTACAAATTAAGCACTGGTAGTTGGTGCCTCTCAACGGCCGCCTGGTGTGTCCTGCACTCCTTGGATCTAAGAAGTAGGATCATGGGAGGACCAGTGGTAGCCCAGGCTTTCCTCTGCCTGCATGGTTCTTGTGAGGAAAGAGATGCGGGTTCGGCCGAGGATTCTCTGTATCTACCTAGAGTACCCCTTGCTACTGGCTATTAAACCCTGATTTTTCCGGCATTGTTTTGGCCCGGAGGGAGAGACTGGTTTGGCCCTGGATTCTCTGTAACTGCATGGGTCATGCTCAGCGAGGCAGCGTGCTTGGCGCTGCGTGTCCATTATGTGCATGGCAGCAGTCCGCGAAGGAACATCTGCAGGAGGCTGGCTTCCCTGCGACTGTAGGGTTACTATCTGGGAAGGTATGTTTGGGGCCCCTGTTTCTCACACGGTTCCCGCCAGATAGACTCGTAGAGCCTGTATGGAAGGCAAGTTCCCGGCCTGGTCTAAATCCGCCGCTTTGTCACACAGTTATTCCTCCCACATCTCCTGTCACTCACTGCACTTTCTGTAGATGAGGTGATTGCCACCAGGTGGCAGCAGAGGGACACAAAGGGCCCACTCACTCCTTAACTCTCACAGCATGCCACTGTTACTAGGATGGTAACCACGGTCATTTTCACTCCCTGGCACTGGCTTTACGGTTGCTGCTGCCGGTGACTCACTGTCACTTTTTCAATGCTTTTCACCATCTATATCTGACGTTTACTGTCGCCTCCTATCACTGACTATCGCAGGGACAATCACGACGCTTTACTAGGGGTTTTACTGTCGGGTAACTATCGATCACAGTGACTGCCACCGTGGTTATCAGGTGTCACGGTGTCTCACCCCATGACACTACTTGTACATGCGTGGATTTCTCTGTTTCACACTGGGCCCATTCCTGTGCACCGCTGTCAAACGGTGGCGCTCAATTGCTGCCCCGCTGTCAACTGCGATTCACAGCGTAAAATGCTAGAGCAGTCATTCCCTGACACTATGACGTCATTTGTCTTACTCTAGAACCGTCACAGCGAGCCACTGTCACTAAGACAATTACTGTGCGTCACTGTCTACTGTAAGGACAGTCAGGGTCACAGTGCGCCACGGCTTGTCACCAGGACTCGCACAGTGCATTAGTGACTACGACAATACGAGAGTATTATTATCTGACAATAGGTGCGTCACTGGGCATCAAAACCTTACACTGGGGCCATCGAGACCTGCCACTAGGTGTGTTCCTGTGCATCTGTCTGGTACTAGGACCGTCACTGTGCATCACAATGTTACACTGGGACAATCGCATCCTGTCACTAGGTGTGTTATTTTGCATCAATACCTGACAATATGAATGTCACTGTGCATCACAATATTGTATTAGAACCATCGCGGCCAGTCACTAGGCGTTTATGTGCATCACAGTCTTACACTGGCAGCATCACGACCAGTTACTAGGTGAGTTTCTGTGCATCGACGCCTAACACTAGGACTGCCACTGGGAGCGTCACGGCCTGTCAGCAGGTGTGCTTATGTGCATCCCTGCCTGACACTAGAGACACCTCTGCCTGTCACTGGGACAGTCACCTCTGTCACTAGTCCTGTTTCTGTGCTGTTAAACCTCTATACCTAGTGCTCTTCCGAACTGGGCTGTAGCTGCCGTTGCCACAGAACCGCCTCTTTCTCTTGTGGGCCGTCATTTGAAGTCCCTATAGCTGTCTGTGTGCCGCTGTCTCTCGTGGGCTTTCACTGCCTGCCGCTGAGGCTGGCTGTCTGCCTCCGTCACTCATGGGCCGTCATCTCCTGTCACCAAAGCGGTCATCTCATCTGCGGGGAGGCGGCACAGCACTCATATGACGGTGGCCCGTGTAGCTAGGTGACCCAGTGTACGCAGGAACGGGGCTGGAGCGGCGGGGTGTCAGCGTCTCTCATTTATCCTGGCCACTCCACTACACCATATCGGATTCTCCTGCCCCTCAACTTCCTGCCTCCTTAATTCTCCTACATTCCGCCTCCTGCTCGGCCATCTCCAGTTCTCGTGCTGAGGTGCGTCCCCTCGTGCCTGGCCAGCGCCTAGAGCCCCCACCGGCCTTCAGTGAGGGGGCCTCGGCTATGCCAGTGAACACAGTATGACTCTATTAATTGCTGTAGCCTGGCATCCAGAATGGCACAGCTGGAAGGGGCTCCACGGGGCCTTGTGGGATTGCAGCGTGTAGGTCATGAGAGCTGCTGGCGGAGGGAAGAGGGGGCGCTCAGTGGGCAGATGCCTGATGGAGGGTGGCGGGAGGGTGGGTCACTTCTCAGGCTGGGTAGGCTCCTAGGCACAGCGGCTACAGCGTGGCCATTAGGTCTCACCGATGAAAGGAGTAGCCATACTCTGTCTCTGACCCTTCGTGGATTTTTGCAGGCCCTGTTGGTCTCGGGCCAAGTACGTTTCCAGTTTCCCCAGAGCGCATTCTGCCAGGAGAAGAACGCACGAGTGCTGAGATGTCTTTGCAAGCCAAGTTGACACTTTGCGCCAGACCAGAGGTGGGTCTGCGCATGTGTGTGCGCCAAGGCCGCCCCCTCAAAACCATACACACACTTATAACATCAATGAGATAATTGGCTATAGTCTGTGAGGTTCTAAGAAAAAAGATGCAAAGTCAGTGTCAATGAAAGTCAAACATATGATGCCCGAAAGTATCAGGGGGGGGGGGGGGAGACAGTGCCAGAGTTCGAATGTGTGACAAGTGGGATACCCCGTGAATCAAAGACAGGGTCAGCTTAATTTGAGCGCCAGACTGTAAGCCATATGCTCCTCCTATGTGTGCATCAAGAGCATGCCATGCCAAGAATGCAGGGGCGCGCGGTGCTAAGGTGGTTTAAGGCGCTATCTGTGCTCGCGACGGAGTCCTCTGTGTCGGCAGCCTGGCTTCGGAACGGGCTCATTCCCAGGGCCTGGGGGAGTTGGGGCCTGAATCCATCTCAGCATCTGGGTCTCCTCTCAGGGCACTTATTACTAATTTTGCAGTTTTTTTTATACCGCGAACTTGACCCAAGGGCTCTGGAGCGATTTAAATGAGCACCAGATAACGTCACACAAGGTCAGATTCATTTTTTTAAAACTATGCCCCGGCACGGATAATGCTGGCATGGCATAGCGAGGCAGGCCATAGTAGCCTGCCTCTACAGGCCATATAACGGGCACAGGGGAGACACCGGTAAACTCACGACATTACTGGGCATGTCGTGTCTGTACTGAACTATGGCCACCATAGGGCATGTCACGACAACTGCGGGGACGCCAGCCTTCTAATCGGCATGTCACGTGCACTCGGGCTGCAATGATCTAACCCAGGCCGCACTGAGCCCTCAATGGTCGGGGGGGGGGGGAGAGGGGTCGCTAAGGAGTGCCAGACACTGTAGTGTAGGACATGGGCACTGCTGAGTCACAACACAAAAGTCCTAGGGGGCTGGTGAAAAAAAGCTACACAAGGGTGGGCTCAGGGGGGTATTTGCAGACGAGGGCCCATATTAATACTTTTTAGAGCCGCATTTGTGTCATTTTTTTATGCATAAGCAAAGGTACAAAATATAGGGCCAGATTTATGGAAAAGTGTCATAGTGTGGTGCTGCGCCAAAACTCACAGCGCCGCGCTGCGTCACTTTAGAAACACAGGGATGCGCTGTACTTAAGTGAATACGGCGCACCCCTGTGTTGTCCCCTGCGCTGGCGCTAAATTTAGCTGCCAGCGCAGGCATCCTTGTACCATTGTGCAAGGATGTCTGCATTGATGGGTATGATTGTTTATGTTTGGGAAGGTGTCCCTTTGTGCACATAAACAATCACTAATGGCGCTTTGGCACTGCTGTGTGAGCTGCACAATGCAGCACACACAGAAGTGCCAAAGCGCCATTTTCAAATGATTGTTTATGTGCAGGAAGGGACACCTTCCCGCACATAAACAATCATTTCTGGCATTCTGCTCTTTCTATGCGTGCTGCACAGAAAAAGCAAAAAACAAGGAGGAATAAAAGTATTCCTCCTCATTGTGCCCTGCTAACGGCACCCCTGATGGTGGCATTAGATTTTGGCGCAGCCTCAAGTTTACAAAATTTAATAAATCTGAGGTAGTGTCAAAATGCAGTGGGTTTTGCTGTGGCAGGTCCACAGCACAGCACAGTGCTGCGTGGGAAGGGGTTGTATTTACAAGGTGACATTAAACCACAGAGTGGCTTAACACCACCTTCTAAATACAGTGCAGTGCTTAGTGCCACAGGTGCGTCACTTTGACGCTCCTGTGGGGCAAGGGGCCTATAAATACACCCCTTAATTGTATTATGTAAGTTTTCGCAGCTTTTGCGTCAAAAAATGACGCAAATGCTGCGCTAAAAAAGTATAAATATGGGCCCAGGTGAGCTTGTCGTCCAATCATACATCACACAACACAAACTATGCACATGGCCTAAACCCCAGTCAAACTGCCTGACACATTTCCATGCACCCACCCGACCCTGTGACAGGATGGCCCCGACAACACGGGTGCATTGTTGCAGACACAAGGGTTGGCATAGCTAGCGACATATTGGGGAACGCACAATATTGTGTCATCTCCCAGTTTTTTCTTGGTCCCTCGATGGACATAGTGACCTGAGCAAATGACACTGCCAAGCACTACACCATGCCATCATCACGGGGCACGTCTGCACCGCACCCGATCTCTTTGTGAGAACAGTCATCATTGAGACAGCCTTGCAGGGTGTGCGTCATCTGCTGATGACGCATGCTGCAAAAGGACTTCAGACATATCAGAGTTCACCAGACTGTCCCTAGGCTTGTCCTCTGTTAATGTGTACGTCACGTAATGTATCTTGTCATAAACCTAGCCCTCTCCTGGCCTTCCTGCGAGATCTCGAGTTTAGGCGTATATGCCTGACTACTGGTAAGCGTTAACATGAATTGAATACGTTTTGGTACATGCTTTGCACTGTTAAATCATGCGTGTTCTTGCTGTGACCACAATGCACGTGAAAGGCACACACCACTGACTTACGTTTGGAGCACTAGGTGGCAAGAAATAGTTCTGTTTTAATATACATCTCTTGACTTTCTATTTAAATTACAGGTGTCGACAATGGTAGATGCAGACACACTGATTGTATAGCATTGGTTGTACTCCGTTGTTATATACTCTTTGCACATTTCATTCCCTTATATTGCAGAGTGACTATAAAATGTCCTACACCTCACTGAAGGGACTTGAGTTAGGGAGTAAAATGTTGACCCCTCTACCTTAATTGGGTTGAAGTATCACCCCCTTTTCTCCGTTTTATTCTATCCCGTAGGAACATGAATAACGCGTCTAACGAGTTCACCAAGAAGTAGTTTTGGCTTAAATATCCTGACCCCCTCACCTACATCTACAATGTCACTTAGGATCTCCACTACTAACTTCTCCATAAAGTGCTCCTTCCGCGTCTGGGGGAGTTGTTGCCTCCACAACAAAACACAACAAACCTGGGTGAAGTGGTGTGAGGTGGAACCCTATGATGAAGCATGCCACCTAATAGTTATAGAGAATTTGGGTCCTTAAAATAGGAATCTGTCGCTGCTCGTAAGGCAGACAATGGGACACCCGCCCAGTGTGATTGGGGTTTAGACCATGTGAATACTTTGTGTTGTGACGCTGTTGGGGGAAAAAATATTCCCTTTGCTAACATGGACTGAAAAAAATGCTGCAATACTCTCTGAAAAACACTAGCCAGTTTTACATTTCTGAATGCAGCGAAACTCATTTTCCATCCATTGTAGGCATGGGTAAATTGACTGTTGTATCTCATGTCCTACCATGTTTGGGTGCAAGTACTTGTTAGCTTGAGTTAAGGCTGTTTAAGCTCCGATTTTTTTTCTACAAAAACGTCTGAAAGTTTTCTCCAAAACTTTGCAAGTTTTTCTAACCCTGTGAAGATTGCAATCTCTAAAGGACAACAAAAAAATGTGCAAATAGCTTTTGTGATTTTTTTCCTCCAAATCATTTCTATGCAATAATTTGTATCGCTGGTGAAGTTTTGTAGAGTTTCTAAAACTTTGACACCTTGATATTATTCAACGTTTTTACATTTCGCAAAACTTAATGGACAAAAGTTATGGACATTTTGATATTGTTGTAGGGTGATACTTATGTATAGTTATAATTTTGACAGTTATAGTTTTTGAGTGTATGTTTTTACATAGTTAGTTTTCAGTCTTGGTTTACATATGCAACCAAAAGCACTGACACATTCTTACATTGTAATGAAATAACTGGAAGGGACCAACATCTGGGAACTAACAATGATCCAACACTACCTGGATTACAACAAACACATGTAAAATCCCTAATCTTCTGTTGTCCAGTATGCAAATACAGACTGCTACATTTGAGCTCAATCTAAGAATAAGTCACAGAAACACAACCGAAACGATACAAAAATAGTCAAGAGTGTAGTATGGCAAACCTATCAAGCTATGAGAACATCCCTAGGGAAATTTATCACGTCTCTAACTCTACCTAATGATAGGTAAGACTATAGAAAATACATCAAGAGCTAGAAAACCAATATCACATCCACAGACTGCTATGGACCCCTGCACAGGAGCTGCAGCCCAGCAGATTAAATCAGTTCTGATGGAAATTTACCAGATTAAGGTTTAGTGATTACAAAATGGCGATCAAAACATCGACACAAGGTGACCTAGCCACACACCCAATATTAGAGAAGAGAAACACAAAGAACCATTTTATAAAACACTTCTCAATGTCTATCGATATTCAAAAAACATATTTATCTTCCTATCTGAGGAGAATACGGACATTTTATGAAGAAGAATAACATAATGAAAAACACAAGGAGAGAGCAGAAATATCTTGCAGTTATGCAATCAGGCTATACATGAACTGTAATGGCATGTGTTTCTATTGAACTATAGTTAAATGAATGTATATACGGAACTATTTAAGAGGACTTTAAAAACTACATTCCTGCCTCACTATGACCATTTCCTGGTCAGGCAGTCTCTTGGCTGCCCCCTCTTAGGAATTCTGGTACTTCTTAAACTGAGCTGGTGGTTCTTGATGGGGCCCACTGGCACTATTTTCTGGGGCCCAGGACTTATTTTTAAACATCTGTCTTTGACCCCGGATAAGAGACAGGAAGGCATTAAAAGGAGAAAGAAGAAGGAAAAGGAAGTCAGAAAAACAATGACGGAGGAAGAAAGCATGGATGGAAAAATAACCTACAAGACTGAGATAAAGGGGCAGTGTTAGGTGTTAGTATGTTGGTGGACAAAAGAAATCAAGATTACACAGTGTAGGAAGCTGGCTCTGTATATACTATATCAAAGTGAGATATAGTGTGCACAGAGTCCAGGGGTTCCTCGGAGGCTTGACAGAGGCAAAAATAGATAATACTAATGCTCTATTTGGGGTAGTGTGGTCGAGCAGTTATACTTATCAGAGGGTAGTGTTAAGCATTTGTTGTACACACGCAAGCAATAGAAGAAACACACACTCAGGGAGTCATTCCGACTTTGGCGGGCGGCGGAGGCCGCCCGCCAAAGTAACCCCATCGGAAGACCGCTCTGCGGTCAACAGACCGCGACGGTCATTCCGACTTTCCCGCTGGGCCGGCGGGCGACTGCCAGAAGGCCGCCCGCCGGCCCAGCGGGAAAGCCCCTTCAACAATGAAGCCGGCTCCGAATGGAGCCGGCGGAGTTGAAGGGGTGCGACGGGTGCAGTGGCACCCGTCGCGATATTCAGTGTCTGCTTTGCAGACACTGAAAATCTTAATGGGGCCCTGTTAGGGGGCCCCTGCACTGCCCATGCCAGTGGCATGGGCAGTGCAGGGGTCCCCAGGGGCCCCACAACACCCGTTCCCGCCATCCTGTTCCTGGCTGTAACAACCGCCAGGAACAGGATGGCGGGAAGGGGGTCGGAAATCCCCATGGCGGCGCTGCAAGCAGCGCCGCCATGGAGGATTCCCTTGGGCAGGGGTAAACCGTCGGGAAACCGCCGGTTGCCCTTTTCTGACCGCGGCTTTACCGCCGCGGTCAGAATTGCCCATGTAGCACTGCCAGCCTGTTGGCGGTGCTACCTCCGGCCTCCACCCTGGCGGTCTATGACCACCAGGGTCGGAATGAGGCCCTCAGTGACTTAACACCAGACCAATAGGATTTTATGTAGAAAAAATATATTTTTGTTACTTTATTACTAGAACCACAAGTTTCAGTTCAAAAGTAATTACTGTAGCAGGTAAGTACTTAACATAGATATCAATGTAACTTTGTTTCACTTTAGTCAAGTAAATAGTTTTTAAGAAAACAGAGAATATCTATTTTAAAAGTGGACACTACATTTTCTGAACAGTTCCTGGGGGAAGAACATAAAGCACAGTTTTAGAGGTAAGTACACTACTTACAGTTCCAGTCTCCAGGTTATAGGTAGTCCACCGTTGGGGGTTCAAGTTAATTCCAAACACCCACCACCAGCAACACAGGGGCCGGCCGGATGTGGGGTCAAAGTTGAACAATTTTAAAGTGGGCTCCCATGGAGACAGGGGGTACTCAGAATCAGCTCTACCAGTAGGTAAGTACCCGTGGCTCGGAGGGCAGACAATGGGAGTTTAGAAGAGCACTGGAGGGGCCACAAGTAGGCACCAAGCACAGACCCTCAGCAGCACAGGGGCGCCCGGGTGCAAGGTGCAAACAGGACGTCGGGCTTCCAATCCTTGTCTATGAGGGGACCCCGGGGGTCACTCAGAGGCTGCAGGCGAGGTCCAGTGGGGTGTCTTGGGCACTCCATTGGTCGGACAGGGAAGGGGGACGCCTGTTGATCGCTGCTGCACTGGGTGTCGGTTTCTCCAAGGCCTGGGGGCTGCAGGTGCAGTGGGTCCTTTGGTGTTGGATATATTTGTCCGAAGCTTACGCGTTCAGGGGGTCCTTGGGATTCCCTCTGCAGGTGTCGTCATGTAGGGGTGGAGGGGTCAACCGAGGGTGAGCACTTGCTTGGAATCACCTGGGGACCCTCTCTGGTTTGGTGACCACCTGGACACGGGCCGTGGGCGTCGGGTGCAGAGTGGTCAGGACTCTCTTCTGGAGTGAGGTGGGAGTCCTTTAGAAGAGGTTTCTTCTTCTTTTCTTCTTTGGACAGGGCCGCTGTCCATGGGAGTTCTTGATCCTCTGTGATGCAGACAGTCATGTGGAGGGTTTTCAGAGGTCGCTGGCCCTGCAGGACCCGTCGCCTTTCTTCTTCAGGTTTTTTGAAGCAGGAGACAGGCTGGTAGGGCTGGGGCCAAGTCAGTTGTTGTCTCCTTTCCTTCTCTGCTGTGGTTTCAGCTAAGCAGTTCTTCTTTTTGTGAGGTCATCAGGAATCTGGTGAGTTGGGTTCAGGGAAGCCCTTAAATACAAGATTTAGGGGTGCGACAGGGGTCAGAGGGCAATAGCCAAAGGCTACTGTCCCTGAGGGTGACTACACCCTCCTTGTGTCCACTCCCTTTGGGAAGGGGACACATTCCTATCCCATTTGGTCCCTGTCCTCCAAACCAAAATAAAGGATTCTGCCGGAGGGGGTCACTTCAGCTCTGGAAACCTTAGGGGTCGTTTCAGCTGAAGTGGCCACTCCTTCTTGTTTTTCTTAAGTTTCCCATCGAACTAGCTGCCAAAAGTGAGGGCTTGTCCGGGGGGCGGGCATCTCCACTAGCTGGAGTGCCCTGGGGCACTGCAAAACGAGGCCTGAGCCTTTGAAGCTCACCACCAGGTGTACAGTTACTGCAGGGGGGGAGGTGTGAAGCACCTCTACCCAGAGCAGGCTTTGCTTCTGGCCTCAGAGAGCACAAAGGCCCTCACCCCATGGGGTCAGAAACTCGTCTGCTAGTGGCAGGCTGGCACAGACAAGTCAGTCCTACACTAGAGGATTGGGTAAAATACACTGGGCATTTCTAAGATGCCCTCTGTGTGCATTTGTTTAATAAATCCCACACTGGCATCAGTGGGGGTATATTGTGCTGAGAAGTGTGATACCAAACTTCCCAGAATTCAGTGTAGCCATTATGGAGTTTGTTTTGACAAACTCCCAGACCATATTCTTAATATGGCCACACTGCACTTACTATGTCTAAGAACGGACCTAGACACTGTAGGGGCATATTACTCATGCAGCTATGCCCTCACCTGTGGTATAGTGCACCCTGCCTTTGGGCTCTATGGCCTGCTAAAGGGAGGACTTATCTATGCCACAGGCATTATTTTGTGGGCATGACACCCTGAGGGGGATGCCATGTCGACTTTGCATTTTTCTCCCCACCAACACACACAATCTGCAATGGCAGTGTGCATGTGTTAGGTTAGGGGTCCCTTAGGGTGGCACAACACATGCTGCAGCCCTTAGGGACCTTCCCTGGCCACAGGGCCCTTGGTACCCCTGGTACCTTTTACAAGGGACTTATCTGTGTGCCAGAGGTGTGCCAATTGTGGAAACAATGGTACATTTTTAGGGAAAGAACACTGGTGCTGAGGCCCAGTTAGCAGGATCCCAGCACACTCTCAGTCAAGTCAGCATCAATATCAGGCAAAACGTGTGTGTGTGGGGGGGGGGGGAACTGCAACAAGTGCCAGTTTCCCTCAGACAGCCTTGGTATTCAGCAAGCATGACCTTCAGCAGCTGTGCTGGAGGGCGTCTGAGAAAGAATTGGGCCTAGCTCTTATTTTTTTAAAGAATTAAGTAAGCACTGATCACTGGTAAGTGTTGGGAAAGGTAGTACTGGGAATTACATGGGGGCCGGAGCCATACAGCAGGATGAAGGCGAACAAGACCATACACTGTGCCGTTAAGTGGACCACAGAAGGCAGGACTGCAGGAGAGGCTCAGTGAAGGTGACCGGTGGTGGCTGCAGACAAGCAGTAGTCTCCCTGTTTTCCTATGTGGCCTCTTGAGGCAGTGGGACCCGTTATTAAGTTTGGCGTGAACCAGAATTTTCGATTTTACTAACATTTTACTTAAAAATATTAAAACATATTTACATTTAGGGCCAGATGTAAGTACAAACCAATTTGCGACTTGCAAATTGCGAGTCCGTCCGACTCGCAATTTGCAACTCGCAAACTGGTATGCAGAAAGGTGTCTCAGACACCTTCTGCAACTCGCTATGGGGTCGCAAAGACACACCTCATAAATATTTATGAGGTGGGTCGCAGTTTGCGACCCCATAGCGAGTCTAGGCACTCACGGGGATGGTGGCCTGCTGGAGACAGCAGACCACCATGTCCGTGACTGCTTTTAAATAAAGCAGTTTTTTTTGTTGTCTTTGCAGCCCGTTTTCCTTAAAGGAAAACGAACTGCAAATAGAAAAAATACCGAAACCTTTTAGTTTTTTTTTTTTTTCAGAGTAGGCAGAATAGGACCACAGCCTGCTCTGAAAAAATTATTTTGTGAGCATTCACAAAGGAGAAGGGGCGAATGAGTTACCATCCACTTCAAGTGGATGGTAACTGCGAGTTGATTTGCGACCGCTTTCGCGGTCACAAATCAACTCTACATCGCGGTGCGAATCGCAAATAGGAAGGGAACACCCCTTCCTATTTGCGAGTCGGAAACACATTTTGCGAGTCGGTAACGACTCGCAAAATGTGTTTCTGCATCGCGTAAGGGCATATGCGCCTCGCAAACGGCATTTTTCGCCGTTTGCGAGGCGCAAAAGCCTTCCTACATCTGGCCCTTAGTGTCTTTCAGCCAGCCTTCTTCATCCATCAATCTGTTGATGTGCCATTTACATTTTCCTCTCACTCACTACAGAGCATGGGGAAATGGGTGAGCCCATTTCTGCAATTGGCTAACTTCACTCTGAGTGACATTCTGTTGCTCTATTGCAAGGTGCATATCCACACTCAAATTAGTTGCCTCCAGTACCAAGGACTACTATGACAATGTGTGCTTTTGAGGCAAAAAAGCTATTTTTGCTTTTAGCCCATGTTTTCTTTTTTATAGTGGCAGAGGCCCAGCCGTTGCCCCAACAATAACATTTTACAAAAACCATTACAAAACAAACCAAGCCCTGTCAAAGCCAAAAGGCAGGTAGCCAATGCCAGACTTATTAACTTTGCTAATGCTTGTTTCAAATTGAGTAGTGATGGGCATTACTCTTCTGTGACTGCATATATCAGCCCAGTGGAGGGTAATAGGGGCAATACTCTTCTGTGCTTCCATATAAGAGATCAGAGATGAGCATCCCCTGTGGCTTAAACATGAGACAAGTGATGGGTGGCACTCTCATCTCTGCTCCTACGTGAGATCAGCAATGTGAAATACTCTCCTGCGAGTCCCATATATAAGACTTTTTGCAATCCTCTCTTGTGCCTCACAATGTGAGTCCAGGCATAGGTAATATCGGCATCTCTCACCCTATTCAGAGGCGTTTTAAGGCATGGGCAAAGTGGGCTCTTGCCCAGAGCCACAGCCTTTCAGGGGGCCCCCTGGTAAAGCCAGCTTTGTTCTGCAGAAAGTCTTTCCCCAATGACCTTGACTAATTCCTAAACAGATTGTTTCAAATAAGTTTTCTTTTAATTTATTTTTAATGTGAGTGATGTGTGAGAGTCTATTACAGACATTTTGCAGAGAAATGTGCTTATGTTTCAAGCAACATCCATAAAAAAGCTTATTTTAGATCAAAACAGGACCTCACATATGAGGAATGGGAGGGTGACACAAAGAGTATTTGCAGTAATGTTAGTGAGATGTTGCTGTGTTACAATTATTGAGATACACACACCTGCATGTGCACTGCCAGTGACCTGGCCAAGGAGGGCATGAGAGAGCTGAAACTGTATCATAAATTCAAAGCTGTTCTGAACATGGGCCCCCAATATACGTTTGGCCCAGAACCCCCAAAATCTTCAAGACGTCTCAGGCCCTATTTGAGATCACTAATGCACAGAATTCTCCTGTGACTTCCATATACAAGACTAGAATTAAAGAAGGCTCTCCCGTGACTTCCCTTTATGAGATCTGAAATGACCAATACCCTCTTATGTCTCCCACAGTAATGGATAATATTCTCCTATCATTCCTATATGTGGGACTAGCGATGGACAATGTCTTTGTGTTACTCCCATATATAAAACCAGTGACACAAAACTCTTCTGTGCCTCACAATATGACTCCAGCAATGGGTAACAGTGCAATCTGTGGCCTTATGTGAGGCCAGTGATGTATAATAATGTCCCAAGACTCCCATGTGTGAGACCAGTGTTGGACATTACTGTCCTGTGACTACAAAATATGAGAGCCTTGACGGATATCACTCTCCCGTGACTCCCATATATGAGATCAGCGATGGACAATATTCTTCTGTGACTCCTATATATAGGATCAGTGATGGACACTACTCTGTTACTCCCATATGTAAGACCATTGACACAAAACACTTGTGTGCCTCACAATATGGCTCCAGCGCTAGGTAATGTTGTTATTTGCGGCTCCATATGAGACCAGTGATGTACAAATACTCTTGTATAACTCCCACTTATGAGACCAGTGTTCATGGCTGTTATTTAGAGGGTCGGCAGGGATCACAGCTGTGACCACTGCCTTCTCCCTTGCGACCCCTCGCACTGCCTTTGTGACCCCTGCCCTTACAGGTGGCAAAATCAGAGCCAAGAACAAAGGAGCAGCTCGTACTTCGGTCGGGGCTCCACTTTCCTTGTTTTCTGTCATTTTTTTATTACACTAATAGAGATTATATAATATTAGTGCAATACAAATGGAGTACAATTAGCTGGAATATGACCCTATCTGGCAGCTGAGGTAAGTAAAAATGCTTTAATGTCTGCTGTGTGTGTGCTTGAGAGTGAGAGTGTGTTTATGTGAGAGTTCTGTGTATAACTGAATGTGTGAATGGAGGCATGTGTGTGTGACTGAAACTAGAGGTAAAGTGGCACTTGAAGTCACTTCCGCTACCCCAGGTATTTTGGTGAATTGACGTCCACGCCAGTGTTGTGCAATACTCTCCTGCGACTGTACAAGAGACAATACTCTTCTGGGAATCACAATCTGACTCCAGCGATGGGTAATAATGTCTTCTGTGGCCCTATATCAGACCATGAGTTACAGTACTCACCTGTGTCTCCCATATATGAAACCAGTGACATACAATACTCTCATGTGCCTCACAATATGAATCCAGTGATGCGTAACAGTCATCTATGGCCCTTTATTAGATTAGTGTGGTACAATACTCTCCTGTGGCTCTCATGTATGAAAGCAGTGATCCTGTAACTCCCATAAATGAGACTTGTGACAGACATGTAACATTAGCATATGTAGCCATATATGAGATCAATGAGGAACAATACTGTGAAGACGGGAAACACGGAGACCAGCAGGTAAATAAATACAATTCTTTTATTTCCAGGTTTGTGCGGGGAACATTACAGGAGCAATGTCAGAACAGCTCCACTGGCTCAACCGCCGCCTAACAGAACGCTGTGTCTTGTGTCGTAGATCGAATGTCGGTCCCATTCCACATTCGATCTACTTACCACACATCTTCCCCCTCATAAAAACAACAATAAAAACAAAATAGAACAACATATATACAATATACTTAAAATTGGAATACCAAAGAAAAAATTAATAGGAAATAATACATAACACATATACCTATGCATTTTTTCAAAATTGAATGCATCACCACTCTTTATTGGCTTCCCATCACAAATTTGTTGAAACGCCTTGGTAATTTTCTTTTTCTCTGACTTTTACGAATAGGTATCATACTTTTCTCACAATTCCTGGATACACTTTCTTCACCCCTGTCCAACCGCACCTACACAGATCACAATATAGAACCATCTCCCCACAAATATCCACTCTCTTCATTAAGATCATTACACACCGTTTCCTGGGGAAAGCTACTTGCTTTAAACAAACTCACATGCCGCAAATTACGTACTCTTCCATCCTCAAGTTGGACAGCACCATTCAATACCTTCACAACTTTCATAGGGCGTGACCATCTAGCATTCCCTTTATTTATTTACCCATGATTTTTCACACACACATACTGTCCAACCACCAACCTTGGAATAGTTTTCCCACTGTTGATTTTTTTTTAACACTTTATTTTGATGCTCTTGCACCCACTCTCACAGAACTAAAATCTAACCCATCTGAACTTCCTTGTTTTCTGTTCTTCAATCACCAAGGAATTAACTTGGAAGATGGTTTCCGACCCCTCAATAACTCAAAAAGTGTTCTGCCAGTGACTGACTGTGGTGTAATTCTATAAGATAACAACATATTTTGGATGGCCTCCTTCCAGGATAAATTAGATCCCAAAGCTAATTGTATAGCTTCCTTGATTACCTTGTTAAATCTTTCAACCTGACCATTACCTTCAGGATGGTACAATGATACACTCACATGATTTACACCACAATCTTTCAAAAAGGAACTCATCTTATTAGAGGTAAGTTGTACTCCGTTATCCGAAACAATAGTTTCAGGAACACCTTCCCTCGCAAATACATCCTTTAAAGATTCGATAACTGTATCAGTAGTTATATTGCCAACCATACGAACTTCTGGCCATTTGGAAAAATAATCAACTAGGACAATTGCATACGCTTCCTCAGCAAGTAAGTTAACAAACGGGCCCATAAAATCGATCGCAACCTTGCACCACAGTCTATCCGGTAAATAGAACCATCTGTGGTGGCACCACTAATGGTTTCACAGACTTATCACTCAATACACATTTACTACACTCTCTTACCCAATGGTCCACCATACCATCTAACCCGGGCCACTAAACGATTTCTTTAATTTTCCTCCTGGTACTCGCCATGCCACCATGACCTTCATGCCCCAACCTGACAATGGTGTCACGCATACCATAGGGAGGCACAATTTTATCACCTCTAGATATAATGTCATTTGACACAGACAATTCCTCTTTAACCTTCCAGTATGTACTACACTCGCCTCGCAAATTCCGTTCCGATGGCCATCCCCTCAAAATAAAATCCTTCACTTTCAACAAAACCTCATCCTTCTGCATTTCTCTCATCCACACACGTTCAGATAATCCATCATCCACATTCCCATTTTGCAGGAACATAACATCATTGTGAGTGAACGCAACATCACACTCACCATCATCAAATTCTTCAACACCACGATGAGATAGTGGTAAACAAGATAACCCATCTGCCACACAATTACTCTTTCCTGGAAGACGCAAAATTTCAAAGTGATACATTTGTAATTTTGAAGCCAACCTTGCCAACCTAGGAGTAAGGTTTCTTCCCCCTCCAGTACTCAAAATATTAACCAAAGTTTTGTGATCCGTAATTGTTTTTAATTTGTGCCCCCATATATACATTCTAAGTCGTTGTACGGCCCAAGTAGCGGCAAATAACTATTTCTCGATTACAGAATAGTTCCTCTCTGCTTGAGACAAAGTGTGAGAGGCATATGCGACCACCCATGTGTCTCCTATCATCTTGGAATACCTTTGCCCGCTTAACATTCGAAAGTATTTTGGATAACTCCCTCTGGAAAACTGCAGATGCACTAGCCAATCCAAATGGCATCCTTTTATACTTGAACATTCCTTCCGGTGTAATAAATGCTACACAATGTTTAGACTCAGGACTCAAATGTATCTGATGATACGCACTTGCCAAGTCGATAGTTGAAAATACTGTAGCATCTCCAATAGTTCCTGCAAATTTGGCAAGGGAAATGCATCTATCCAAATTGCATCATTGAGTGCCCACAGGTCAACACACAACCTGAGGTCCCCACTAGATTTTACTGAAATTACAATCGGAGAAACCCAATCCGAGCACTCAATTGGTTCAATAATATCTTTATCACACAAGTCCTTTAATATCTCCTTCAATTTTCCCTTATAATTTAAGGGAATGTTCCTCAACTTCTGCCTAACAGGAATAGCATTCTCCTTTAATACAACTGAATGTTGAAAGTTTTTCATACTCCCCAAACAACTGCTAAATACGGTAGGAAACATCTCCTTCACATCACGATACAAATCATTCTGCAATGTATCTATATTTACAGTGTACACTGGCGGACTGGCACTAGGGTCCACCTTCAACCCCAATTGACATATATGTGGCCAACCCAAAATTGTTGCCCCACTCTCCGCTATGAGAATTTCCCCTGAACACTTCTTTTCAGCATATTCGATTTCTGCCTGCATTTTTCCTACAATTGCAATTTTATGACCATGATAGCTACAAGGACTGATTTTTGTCTCTTGTAAATTCCTCCCAGGCCACAACTGATTAAATAGTGCTTTGCCTATTATAGTGTACCATGCACACGAGTCCACCATGACTGCCACTCGTGCACCATCAATATTTACACAGCGCTTGGGAAATTGAAGATCTCTTCCCTTAATGATTCAACTTTGAATGCTTAATACCATATTCTGCATTCCTCCCTCAAACCCATCATCATCCACATTCTCCACAATACAACTCACTTTGGGGGTCATTCTGACCCTGGCGGTAAAATCCGCCAGGGCCAACGACCGCGGGAGCACCGCCAACAGGCTGGCGGTGCTCCCTTGGGCATTCTGACCGCGGCGGTACAGCCGCGGTCAGAAACGGAAAACCAGCGGTGTACCGCCGGTTTTCCGCTGCCCTGGGGAATCCTCCATGGCGGCGCAGCTTGCTGCGCCGCCATGGGGATTCCGACCCCCATACCGCCATCCTGTTCCTGGCGGTTTTGACCGCCAGGCACAGGATGGCGGTATGGGGTGTCGTGGGCCCCCGTGACAGGGCCCCACCAAGATTTTCAGTGTCTGCCATGCAGACACTGAAAATCGCGACGGGTGCAACTGCACCCGTCGCACCCCTTCCACTCCGCCGGCTCCATTCGGAGCCGGCATCCTCATGGAAGGGTGTTTCCCGCTGGGCTGGCGGGCGGCCTTCTGGCGGTCGCCCGCCAGCCCAGCGGGAAACCCAGAATACCCGCGGCGGTCTTTTGACCGCGCGGCGGTATTCTGCCGGCGGGACTTTGGCGGGCGGCCTCCGCCGCCCGCCAAAGTCAGAATGACCCCCTTTATGTCCAAAACTTCTGCACACTTGTGCAAAATGTCCTTTTTTCTTACATGCACTACAGATTTTCCCAATTGCCGGACAACAACTAAAATTTGCAAAATGCGACCTGGCACCACATCTAAAACACAATTTAGTATTGTTATTCATGCTAGAATTGTTATCCCCACTGCCAGAACGGGAAACCATTTTTTTCTTTTTTTCCTTTCAGTCCCTGTCTTTGCTTATGGTACACACAGTGTCATTATCTTTGACTTCCTTCCAGTGATGTGCAATAATCTCCTGTGACTTCAATATATGAGACCATTGTTGTGCAATACCCCACTGCGACTTCAATATGAAACTAGTGTTGTGCAATACTCACCTGTGACTTCAATATATGAGACCCTTGTTGTGAAATACCCTCCTGTGACCCCAATATATGAGACCAGTGCTCTGCAATACCCTCCTGCGACTTCAATATATTAGACCAGTGTTGTGCAGTACTCTCCTTTGACTTCAATATATGAGACCAGTGTTGTGCAATACCAATACTGTAGGAAATTGGCTCTGTATATACTATCTCAAAGTGAGAGATAGTGTGCACAGAGACCAAGGGTTCCCCTTAGAGGTTGATAGTGGCAAAATGAGATAATACTAATGCTCTATTCGTGGTAGTGTGGTCGAGCAGTAGGCTTATCAGAGGGTAGTGTGAAGCATTTGTTGTACACACACAATAAATGAAGAACACACACTCAAAGACTTAACTCCAGGCCAATGGGTTTTAATATAGAAAAAATATAATTTCTTAATTTATTTGAGAACCAGAAAGATTCAAGATTTGAGGGAAGTACATAAAATGCAAGGTACTTCACACAGGTAAGTATAGAACTTTGAATTTAAGCAGTAGTACACACAGTTTTGGTTAAAATGGCAATAAGCTATTTTAAAAGTGGACACTGCAAAAATCAACAGTTCCTGGGGGAGGTAAGTTTTGGTTAGTTTTTCAGGTAAGTAAAGCACTTACACAGTCAGTCTCCTGGGCATAGGCAGCCCACCCTTGGGGGTTCAAGACAACCCCAAAGCTCCAGCACCAGCAACACAGGGCCGGTCAGGTGCAGAGGTCAAAGGAGGGACCAAAACACATAGGCGCCTATGAAGATCAAGGGTGCTCCGGTTCCAGTCTGCTAGAAGGTGAGTACCTGCGTCCTCAGGGAGCAGACCAGGGGGGTTTTGTAGAGCACTGGGACACACACACACAAGCACACAAAACACACCCTCAGCGGCACAGGGGCAGCCAGGTGCAGTGTGCAAAGTAGGTGTCGGGTTTGCTATAGGAAGCAATGGAGGGACCCGGGCGTCACTCTGGCGATGCAGGCAGGGCAAAGGGGGGCTGCTCGGGCCAGCCACGACTGGGCTAGGATGAGGGCCGCCTGCTGGTCACTCCTGCACTGGTAGGTGATTCCTCTGGGTCCTGGGGGCTGCAGGTGCAGTACTTGGTCCAGGCGTTGGGTTCCTTTGTTGCCAGGCAGTGGCGTTTAGGGGGAGCCGCTGGATCCTCTATGCAGGCGTTGCTGTGAGGGTGCAGGGAGGTTGACTCAGGGTGTCCACGTCGTTGGAGTCACCTGGGAGTCCTCTCTGCGGTGTTGGTTGTCCTGGACTAGAGCTGGGGGCGTCAGGTGCAGAGGGTGAAGACTCACGCTTCTGGCAGGAAGTGAGAGTCTCTTTAAAGTTGATTCAAAGTTGCAAAGTTGTTGCAGTTTCTGAACAGTGCCGCTGTTCTCGGGAGGTTCTTGGTACTTTAGATGTAGGGCAGTCCTCTGAGTCCTCAGAGGTCGCTGGTCCCGCTGAATGCGTCACTGTGCAGGTTCTTTGAGTCTGGAGGCAGGCCGGTAGGGGTGGGGCCAAGTCAGTTGTCGTCTCCGTCGTCTCTGCAGGGCTTTCAGGTCAGCAGTCCTTCTTTCTTCAGGTTGCAGGAATCTGATTTCCTGGGTTGAGGGTTGAAGAAAATAAGTTACTTACCTGTAACTGTAGTTCTCCAGTATTGGAATCTTTCATAGATTCACATGCTTGAATCATTCCCCGTTGCCGAGATGGGAGTCCCGGTACAATTTTCATAAGTAATGTTAAAACATATTGAAGAGAAAAAGGCCCTAGGCCTCTTCAATTTGATAGTCTATCAGAGTCATTTTGTGAAAAGGACCAAACCTGATCCTCCACCAATCAGGCGACAGCACCCTTCAGAACCTCCTGAGAGAAGCTCTAGCACCTCAGATTTTCCAAGCACAAGTGCTTACATTATGTTGAATATGTGTATAAATAGAAAGAAAGAGGTGAAGTGAGCTTCTCCGGGGAGGCGGGTGGGTCGCATGTGAATCTATGAAAGATTCCAATACTGGAGAACTACAGTTACAGGTAAGTAACTTATTTTATTACTCCAGTATTGGAACTTTCATAGATTCACATGCTTGAATCAGAGTAGAAAGCAATAACTATGCACATTGTAAAATGACAACATCTTTAATAAACAAGTTATCTTAAACCACAAACCCTTCTTATCATCATGTATAAATTGATGAAGTATATGAGTGTACTGACATATATCTCTCTATGTATATATATATATATATATACATACACATCTATCTATATATATGTATATATATAAATATAAGTATCTCCTTATCTCTAATATATATAGAGATATTCCTGTGAAGATACATGATGAAATTTGAGTAACAAACCAGTAATAAAACATCATAAGACACTAATGTAACCTGATCAATGTCTGACAACCCGCTTACTTATGGGATTATGATAGCGTTCTCTTATCTTTAGATACATTTTTTTTTTTTTTTTGGTCAATGTGCATACCTTTTCTAGGATGGAGAGATGTAGGAGAAATGGCTCACCTTCACCTGAAGAGATTCCTGAGAACCGCCTGGCCCACTGCTACCTCTCCGTGCGAGAGGGACTCCAAGCAATAGTACTTAGTGAAGGTATGACAGCTCTTCCATGTTGCTGCCCTACATATGTCTTGTAGTGGCACTCCGGCAAACAGTGCCGCTGACGATGCGACTTTTCTCGTCGAGTGAGCATGCACAGATGACTGCAAAGGTTTGCCCGCTGCCTGATGGCAGAAGCGAATAGCAGAGGCGATCCATCTAGAAATACTCTGCTTGGATAGCGGGTACCCCTTCCTAGGAGCACTGTACGCCACAAATAGCTGATTAGAGCGCCGAAAAGCTTTAGTCCTGTCCAAATAAAATTGAACGCATCTTTTCACGTCTAGAGAGTGTAATGCTCTCTCCGCTGGAGTAGATGGATGAGGGAAAAAGGACTTGAAGACCAAAGGTTCGTTCATGTGAAAGTCTGACGGAACCTTTGGAATAAAATGCGGGTTAGTGCGCATTAGTAGTCTATCTTGTTTAAGCTGCAGGAATGGCTCTTGGATGGAGAGCGCTTGCACCTCACTGACCCGCCTAGCTGATGTAAGAGCTATCAATAAGGCAACCTTCCATGACAAGTATTTGAGGGAAGCACGGTGGATCGGTTCAAATGGATGCTTCATCAGTTGTGCCAAAACAATATTCAAATTCCACGAAGGAGGTGGAGGTCTGAAAGGAGGGTAAACCCTGAACAGCCCCTTCAGAAATCTCTTAATCAGCCGAGAAGAGAAGAGCGAGGGTGTGTCATCTGAACGTCTGTATGCAGCTATGGCTGCTACATGAACTTTAATGGACGAGTGTGCTAGGCCAGATCGAGCTAACTCTAAGAGATACGGCAACATCTCTTCTGGTGGTGAAAGTAGAGGGTCGATTTGACGCTGATGACACCAGGCACAGAATCTTCTCCATTTACACTGATACGCCTTGTTAGTGCTATCCGCTCTGGCCTGTGACAAAATATCTCTGCAGTCCTGCGGGATGTTCAAATGCGCAAATTCTCTGTGGTGAGGAGCCATGCTGTTAACCGCATTGACTGCGGATCGGGGTGTCGAACTTGGCCGTTGTTCATTGTTAGTAAATGAGGTAACGGCTCCAGTGGAATATGAGGTTTGACTGACAGAATGAGGAGCTCTGTGAACCAATGTTGGCGCGGCCAGTACGGGGCTATCAGTATGAGAGTGCACGGTTCTGTTTTCATCTTCGTGAGGACCCTTGGGATCAACGGAATGGGAGGAAAGGCGTAAGCAAAGATGTCTGACCAGACTATCGAAAACGCATTCCCCCAAGATCCCTTTTGGTAATGCCAACTTGCGAAGAACTGGCATTTGGCGTTGTCCTTCTTCGCAAACAGATCCACTGTTGGTGTTCCCCACTGGGAAAAAATCTGGGTTAGTACCGTCTGGTCTAGTTCCCACTCGTGACAGTCCGATTTCTGCCTGGTGAGTGCATCTGCTGCCTTGTTGTTTATTCCTGGCAAGTGTACCGCCGATAGTGTGACGCCTTGCTGCGAGGCCCAGTTCCAGATCGCTTGGGCTTCCCTGGAGAGGGTGAGAGATCTTGTACCTCCTTGTTTGTTGAGATAGTGCATCGTAGTGGTGTTGTCCGTTCTTATCACCACTCGCGATCCATAGATTCTTGGGAGAAACGCTTGTAAGGCGAGGTGCACTGCCCTGAGTTCTAGCCAATTGATATGCCTTGATGCCAGATGAGTTGGCCATTTGCCACTTATTTTCAGGTCCTGTAATACTGCGCCCCAGCCTTCCAGTGAGGCATCTGTTGTTATGGTCCACGGGGCTGGCTGGCTGTTGAAGAAACGAGAGACCGATTGAGAGATGATGCTTTTGAGACCACCACTTGAGGGTTTTGATCATTATCGGAGTTATTTGTATCTGGTCTTCGAAAGTTCCTGATACTTGAAGCCATTGACAGTTTAGCTGCTCCTGCAAGGGGCGCATCTTTAGCCGACACAGAGGGATCAGAGGTATGCATGAAGACATCATGCCTAATAGTGATTTGAAGAGACGGACTGTAACCTTTCGTCTTTTGTGTATGAAACTCCCTAGGGTTAGTAACCTTTGTTGTCTCTCTAACGTGGGACATGCCATGCCGGATTCCATGTTCAGTTTTGCTCCCTGAAAAGTAATACTGCGTACTGGTAGAGGGTTGGACTTCTCCCAGTTGATCGTGAATCCGAGATTGGTCAGTAAGGAAACGCACTTTCTTGTTGACTTGTGTGCTCCTGTGTAAGGCTTTGCCTTTATTAACCAGTCATCTAAGTATGGAAAGACCTGGTGCTTTCTTCTCCTGAGAAAGGCTGCCACTGGTGCTAGGCATTTGGTAAATATTCTTGGGGCTGATTTGAGCCCGAAGGGAAGGACGCGATATTGATAATGGCTCCCGGCTACGGTAAATCTCAAATACTTTCTGTGGGCAGGGTGGATTGGTATGTGGAAGTATGCGTCCTTGAGGTCTAGCGATGACATAAAATCTCTTTGATTGAGACGCAGAAGGACGTCTTGCAGGCTGATCATTCGAAACGATTGCTTCTTTAGGTATACATTTAGTTGCCTTAAATCGAGGATCGGTCTCCAATCCTTCCACTTTTTTCGAATGATGAAGAACCTGGAATAAAATCCTGTTCCTCGTTGATCCCGAGGCACCTTCTCTATAGCTCCCTTGAGAAGGAGCTTGTAGACCTCTTCTTTGAGTTGTTGAGGATATCTTGAAGGAGTCCTGCGGGGAGGGTTCGAGGGAGGTTTCTGGACAAATTCTAAAGCATGGCCCCGTTCCACTAATTGTAGGACCCACTTGTCTGACGTAATGGTTTGCCATTGACTGAGAAATAAGGAAATTCTTCCGCCCAGGGTGACAGGAGGAGGACTGGGTGTAGCCGGTGCCTCGAAAACATCAGGTTCTACGAGCAGAATCTTTAGCGGGGCGGGTTGAGCGTCCACGGCCTGCCGGTCTACTATAGGCTGGTTGAGTCGGTTGTCTTTGGGAGTAGTATGGCCGATATTGTTGTGAAGATGATGGATAGGAAGAGTATCTCTGTTGTTGATATCCCCCTCTGTAAGAGGGCTGGCCACGCCCCCTAGGACGAAAGGACGATCTTCGATATTGCAGGGTCCCTAATGACCTTGCCGTGTCCGTGTCCGTTTTAATTGACTGTAGGGCTTCGTCCACATGTTTCCCAAATAGCGCTTGGCCATCAAAGGGTAAGTCTAGGATTTTATTCTGGACTTCTGGACGAAATGAGGTGGCTTTGAGCCAGCCCTGTCTTTTTAATACAGCAGCACCTGCAAGCTGTCTGAAAGCAGTGGTCGCTATATCCATTGCACAGTCTATAAGCTCTGCAGACGTGCGTTGACCCTCTTGTACAGTCTTATTTGCCTCTGATTTTACGTCTTCCGGCAGTTGATTAATAAAAGGTGCAATATCCGCCCAAAGCTGTCTGTCGAATCGAGACAAAATAGCCAAGGAGTTGGCAGCTCTAAGCACTAGGCTGGCCATAGAGGAGAATCTTTTTCCTATGTTATCTAGCCTCCTACCCTCCTTATCTGGGGGCGCGGAAATCGGAGCAGAAGGATTTTTTGATCTTCTTTGAGCCGCTTGAGCTACTACTGAATCTGGAGGAGGATGGCCTGTCAAGCATGTTGGGGCATCATCAGGAGCTTTGTATTTCTTATCCAGACGTGGAAAAACTGCTGTGACTGTTGCCGGATTAGTCATGACTTTAAGGCCTTCTTCCCACAAGTAGTTCACCATCGGGATAGAGCGCACAGACTTCTGGAAGGGCTCTTTAAAATCATAAAGGAAACAATCTGTTTGCTTCGTAGGTAGCGGTAATGCAAAACGCTTGGCTGCCCTCTCTAAGAGATTGTGAAAACCTCCAATGTCTTCAGGTGGGGACTCCACCTTCGAATGAGAAGGAGAAGATGGAGCAGGAATAATATACTCGTCCCACTCTGAGTGAGTATCTATGAGCTCTCCTTCCTCCTGATCTCCTTCTGAAATGTCAGTGTCTTGGGGAATTGTCATGTCCGGGGTGGCCACATCTGTGAGATGCAAAGACGTTGGTCTTTGATGTGGAGTAGAAAGACCAGAAATGGGCGATGGAGGAGGCTGTTCTCCTTGTGGAGGAAACCTTCTGTTGTAATCCACCAACATGGCTCTAAGGCCAGTAAGCAGGTCGGAAGGGATATACGTTCTCTGTTGATACTGCTGATGCTCCAAGGAAGCCTGGGGATCATAAGCTTCCTCATATTCCTCCTCTTCCTGGTATTTTACATTCAATTCAGAGGGGCTGTGGGCTGTTCCAAAAGGCCCATCTTCATCTGAATCTTCATCTCCCTCCAAAAGATGTACTGGTACCAGGGAGGATACCTTACTAGGTGAAGTGTGGGTTGGAGTTAATTTTTCTGTTCTTTTTTTATATTTTTCCCTCGTCGACGACGTGTAAATTGACTTTGTCGTAGACGGTGCCGTCGACGCTGGACGCACCGTTATTTTAATAGCAGCAAGCTTCCCCGACGAGTCTACCGTCGACGAAGTCGTCGACGACGGTAAAGCTGACACTGACATCAGCGCCGTCGACGATGACGAGGTGTAGACAGTCGTCGACGCTGATGTCGTCGTTGCAGTTCTCGTCGACGGTGGTGTACTCATCGACGATGTCGCCGACGGAGCCGTTGACGATGGAAAACCTAAAGTAGCTGTTGTCGTCTGCAATGCGCCCACCAACGGTGCCGTCGACGGGGAATCCGTCGACGAGGCCTTTTTTCCAGTCACAGAGGATGGCTTTTTGAAAGGCACAGATGGTGGAACAGATGAGGATTTCCTGTGCCTCTCAGAACTGGAAGAATGTTTTTTCCCCTCTTTACTTGAGAGTTTAGT
The DNA here is from genome assembly GCF_031143425.1 of Pleurodeles waltl. Classification (NCBI taxonomy): domain Eukaryota; kingdom Metazoa; phylum Chordata; class Amphibia; order Caudata; family Salamandridae; genus Pleurodeles; species Pleurodeles waltl. The sequence goes on from NC_090445.1 coordinate 101,155,239, forward strand.
TGGGGAAGAAGATGGGCTGCGACCCTTATAAGACCCTGAAGCAGTCTTTTTGAGGGCTTTCCTTGAGGTTTGTGAGGGAGATCTAGAGCGTGATCTTGCCCTTTTAGTTGATCTCTTGGATGTTGATGATTCCTCACTCTCAGAATCAGAAACTGGATCCTCCCTATGCTTCAGTTTCTGCAGCCATATTAATAATCTGCCTTCTCTATCCTTTAAGGTCTTAGAAGAAAATGTACGGCAAATCTTACAGTCCTTGGCTGAATGATCTGGATAGAGGCAGTAAATGCAATCTTGATGAGGATCTTCAGAATGAAGTCTTTTCTTCCCACAAGTCTTGCAGTCTCTAAAGAGACTTTTCTTTTCCTTGTCAGACATAGTTGAAAAATAGCTGACAAATCCAAATAAATGAATTTCTCTGAGAGAAAAAGAGCTGAATAAAGGTGTGAAAACAGAGCAGAGCTCTGAGGAGACTCCCTAGCACGACGTGCGGTAGAAAATCTGAGGTGCTAGAGCTTCTCTCAGGAGGTTCTGAAGGGTGCTGTCGCCTGATTGGTGGAGGATCAGGTTTGGTCCTTTTCACAAAATGACTCTGATTGACTATCAAATTGAAGAGGCCTAGGGCCTTTTTCTCTTCAATATGTTTTAACATTACTTATGAAAATTGTACCGGGACTCCCATCTCGACGACGGGGAATGATTCAAGCATGTGAATCTATGAAAGTTCCAATACTGGAGTAACCTAAATACTAAATTTAGGGGTGTGTTTAGGTCTGGGGGGGTAGTAGCCAATGGCTACTGTCCTTGAGGGTGGCTACACCCTCCTTGTGCCTCCTCCCAGAGGGGAGGGGGGCACATCCCTATTTCTATTGGGGAATCCTCCAAAACCAAGATGGAGGATTTCTAAAGGCAGGGGACACCTCAGCTCAGGGGAGGAGAGAAGCTCCTCCACCCAGTGCAGGCTTTGTTCCTGGCCACAGGATGACAAAGGCACTCACCCCATGTGGCCAGAAGCCCATCTGGTTATGGCAGGCTGGCAGTAACTGGTCAGCCTAGCACTAGGAGTCGGACTCCTCTGCCCTCTGTGTGTATTTTTTCAATAAATCCCACACTGGCATCAGTGTGGATTTATTGTGCTGAGAAGTTTGATACCAAACTTCCCAGATTTCAGTGTAGCCATTATGGAACTGTGGAGTTGGTAATTGACAGACTCCCAGACCATATATTCTTTATGGTTACCCTGCACTTACAATATCTAAGGTTTGGCTTAGACACTGTAGGGGCATAGTGCTCACGCACTTATGCCCTCACCTGTGGTATAGTGCACCCTGCCTTAGGGCTGTAAGGCCTGCTAGAGGAGTGACTTACCTATGCCACAGGCAGTGGGATGTGGGCATGGCACCCAGAGGGGAGTGCCATGCTGACTTAGTCATTTTCTTCTCACCAGCATACACAAGCTGTGAGGCAGTGTGCATGTGCTGAGTGAGGGGTCCCCAGTGTGGCATAATACAAACTGCAGCCCTTAGAGACCTTTCTTGGCCACAGGGCCCTTGGTACCAGGGGCACCATTTACAAGAGTCTTATCTGTGTGCCAGGGCTGTGCCAATTGTGGGAACAAAGGTACAGTTTAGGGAAAGAAAACTGGTGCTGGGGCCTGGTTAGCAGGGTCCCAGCACACTTTCAATCATAACTGGGATCAACAAAAGGTAAAAAGTTAGGGGGTAACCATTCCAAGGGAGACATTTCCCTACAAATACTCTGCTGTTATTTCAATATATGAGACCAGTGTTATGTAGAAACCTTCTATGACTTCAATGTATGAGACCAGTGTTGTGCAATACCCTCATGTGACTTCAATATACGAGATCAGTGTTGCGCAATACTCTGCTGTGACTTCAATATAGGAGTCCAGTGTTGTGCAATACCCTCCTGTTACTTCAATATATGAGACCAATGTTGTGCAATAATCTCCTGTGACTTCAATATATGAGATCAGAGTTGTGCAATACTCTGCTGTGTCTTCAATACGAGACACGTGTTGTGCAATACTCTGCTGTAACTTCAATTTATGAGGCTAGTGTTGTGCAATACTCTCCTGTAACTTCAATATATGAGACCAATGCTTTGCAATACTCTGCTGTGATTCCCCTATGTGAGGCCCACGACGTACAAATCTGATCTGTGCCTCACAATATGACTCCAGCGATGGGTAATACTGTCACCTACATGAGATCAGCAATGGACATTACAGTCTTCTGACTTCTTTTATGTGTCAGTTCTCCATAGGTCAATTAACAGAGTACTTTAAGGTGATGGTCCTCCATCACAAATCTGATTTCTCCTTATCTTTCTGTGTCACTGATTTTCCTTTGCTATCATTCTATATCTGACATTACACTCAGACTTTCCTGGGTGTCAGCATGTGCTCGGTAGTTGCATTGCTCCATTCACTTTGCGACGAGAGGTCTGGGGGAACTTTCCATACTGTCACTCCAAGTTTAGAGTTTCAGAAAGGTGGACTTACAGGGTAGCTGTATTTTGTATAAAGACCGAGAGAGTTTATATAGCAAAAATCCGACCAAACATATATTTTCTAGCAACACAGTTTTATAGTTTTCTTGGTATAGTGCTTCTAAACGCAATATGTATCAAAGTGCATTACAATAAGGGTGCTTTAGTGCCATATCTGAATCTATAATAACAACGTGGTAAAAATATATAGGGAGCATCAAGACATAAGAAAGTTTGCACATGTACAGAAGTTGTCTGGAGTATTTTTGGATGACTGAGAGTATGGAGGATAAACACAGGGAGAAGGTAGCAGGCTGGATCTGGAAGGGGTGCTGAAGGAGGGTTATTAAATACATAGGATGTACACACTACTTTGGTGGTTGTTAACCTGTGGTCCGACGACCCCTGGGAGTTCCTGAGGCCTACTAAAGGGGTCCGCAACTGTTTACAAATTTAAATAACATTAAAATAAATTAAAGTGTATATAAATAGAGAAGCACAAGCAAACCAAATAATTTGAAAAAAATATATTTGATTGTGAGTTAACCAAAATATTTCACAATTCGAGCACTTGTTTGGTGTATATGCCTTTTCGTATTTTTGTGTTTTGCTTTTAGGCTTAAATCACAGAACCTGATTAGGCTTATAATAATGACCCAGTGGGGGTGCCCAGATCCCAGTAATGACTCAGTGGGGGTCCACAAAAGTCAAAAAGTTATTGCATTCTGACTCCTAGATGCATTCCCTCAGAAATTACAATCCGGGTGGACATATTTTTTTAAACATGTATTCGGATAAGTCTTGCTAAAGTCCTTCACAGTGGTCTAGTTTTTTCAGACAATTTGCATGTTTCCATGAGATAAGGGTGTGGTAGAGGGTTTTTAAGTATATCGCCTTTGTATGTGGGTCAGATAGTTTTTTTAATACAGGGAGTGCAGAATTATTAGGCAAGTTGTATTTTTGAGGATTAATTTTCTTATTGAACAACAACCATGTTCTCAATGAACCCAAAAAACTAATTAATATCAAAGCTGAATATTTTTGGAAGTAGTTTTTAGTTTGTTTTTAGTTTTAGCTATGTTAGGGGGATATCTGTGTGTGCAGGTGACTATTACTGTGCATAATTATTAGGCAACTTAACAAAAAAATATATATACCCATTTCAATTATTTATTATTACCAGTGAAACCAATATAACGTCTCAACATTCACAAATATAAATTTCTGACATTCAAAAACAAAACAAAAACAAATCAGTGACCAATATAGCCACCTTTCTTTGCAAGGACACTCAAAAGCCTGCCATCCATGGATTCTGTCAGTGTTTTGATCTGTTCACCATCAACATTGCGTGCAGCAGCAACCACAGCCTCCCAGACACTGTTCAGAGAGGTGTACTGTTTTCCCTCCTTGTAAATCTCACATTTGATGATGGACCACAGGTTCTCAATGGGGTTCAGATCAGGTGAACAAGGAGGCCATGTCATTAGATTTCCTTCTTTTATACCCTTTCTTGCCAACCACGCTGTGGAGTACTTGGACGCGTGTGATGGAGCATTGTCCTGCATGAGAATCATGTTTTTCTTGAAGGATGCAGACTTCTTCCTGTACCACTGCTTGAAGAAGGTGTCTTCCAGGAACTGGCAGTAGGACTGGGAGTTGAGCTTGACTCCATCCTCAACCCGAAAAGGCCCCACAAGCTCATCTTTGATGATACCAGCCCAAACCAGTACTCCACCTACACCTTGCTGGCGTCTGAGTCGGACTGGAGCTCTCTGCCCTTTACCAATCCAGCCACGGGCCCATCCATCTGGCCCATCAAGACTCACTCTCATTTCATCAGTCCATAAAACCTTAGAAAAATCAGTCTTGAGATATTTCTTGGCCCAGTCTTGACGTTTCAGCTTGTGTGTCTTGTTCAGTGGTGGGCGTCTTTCAGCCTTTCTTACCTTGGCCATGTCTCTGAGTATTGCACACCTTGTGCTTTTGGGCACTCCAGTGATGTTGCAGCTCTGAAATATGGCCAAACTGGTGGCAAGTGGCATCGTGGCAGCTGCACGCTTGACTTTTCTCAGTTCATGGGCAGTTATTTTGCGCCTTGGTTTTTCCACACGCTTCTTGCGACCCTGTTGACTATTTTGAATGAAACGCTTGATTGTTCGATGATCACGCTTCAGAAGCTTTGCAATTTTAAGAGTGCTGCATCCCTCTGCAAGATATCTCACTATTTTTGACTTTTCTGAGCCTGTCAAGTCCTTCTTTTGACCCATTTTGCCAAAGGAAAGGAAGTTGCCTAATAATTATGCACACCTGATATAGGGTGTTGATGTCATTAGACCACACCCCTTCTCATTACAGAGATGCACATCACCTAATATGCTTAATTGGTAGTAGGCTTTCGAGCCTATACAGCTTGGAGTAAGACAACATGCATAAAGAGGATGATGTGGTCAAAATACTCATTTGCCTAATAATTCTGCACTCCCTGTACTGTGTGACATATGACTGTTGAAGTAGCTTAGAGCTGGTGTGATAAATCAATTTTTTTCATGTAAGTGATAAGTCTGGCAGCTAAGTGTAGGATACTTTTGAGGTCGGCCACACAGAATTGAGGCATTCCAATTAGAAGGATGTTATACTGAACAAAGCCAGGGCCGTACTGGGAACCCAAAGCAGCCCTGGCAATATTTTGTCAGACCCGTCCCTGGGCCGTGTGGGTGGGGTGGGAGGGGCAAGAGTTCAAATCACAGCTGCTTCTGTTACTGGGGGCCGAGTTTGCAACACTGCTGCAAAACCGGCCCCTAGTAACAAAACCGGTCCCCACTGCTTCAAAACCGGCCCCTAGTAACAAAACCGGTCCCCACCGCTTCAAAACCGGCCCCCACCCTTTCAGCTAAGGCCCTGCTCAAAGCTGCATATCATCATAGACTGAAGGATGAATTTAAAGTCATGTTTAGGTGGTATGGTACTCAAATATTGTAACTAAAACGGTAGCCTCATTGACATTCATAACAGAAAACCTAAATTAATTGGGATGATATTTTTATAAATGGTATTTGGGGGGGCATGGCCAACAAGATGGCTGACGCAACACACTGAACGAGTGCTCCCAGCCTTGGCGATTGAATCCTGCACCATCCTGCCACCCTGAGTTTCCGCTGACCGGCGATCTCATTGGTGAAAGGTGGGGGGACAGTGGCGAGAGCAGGGGGAGGACCAGAGACGCCATGAAGGTGCCACGGAGAGACACACATGAGGAGTGTCTGACTCCAAAATGGCGGCTCCAGCGATTATCATTGGCGCTTAGAGCTCACAGCCGGTGTGTGGCGCTGGAAGGGCCCACCTGGGGAGCTCTGAGGCAGGGGAGGCGCGTGGCTGGCTTTCGGACCTCCCTGCTCCATGGAGATCTAGGCCGGAGGGGCCTCTGAGCGCAGCCTGGTGGAGTCGTGTGGTGAAGGTGAGGAGGGCCCGACAACGAGAGCGAGATATGGAGAGCGGAGCAGCTGGGGTGATGGGGGCACCTGACCGGGCATTTTGGAACTTGCAGAGCACGACTGAGTCTGGTGTGGGACATTGCTGGGCCGAAGGAAGGAGTTGAGAAGCTCCAGAAGTGACGAGGACTTCGTAACTGGGTTGATTGTTTTGGATGTGGTTGCCTCTATCTACCCCCACCACCCACCAGACGGCCACTACGCTGGGAGATAGATGCCCGTACTCCCTGTTGGCCGCTTGAATGGGCAGATCATTATATTGCTGGAGTGGAGAAGGAAACTGCATCGACACAGGCAGAATGGACTGGACGCGCTTGTTTGGCGCTACTGCTGGCTGCGACACAACAGACCGTGGCTGCCGGGGCCCTCAAACAAAGGCGCACAGCAGACCAAGATGGAGCAATATACCGCCCAGAATGCAGGAGGAAGCCTACAGAAAGACTACCGTATGCCCACGGGTAAGGGGGACGAGCCCACCGGAATACAGATCTTGGCAGCCATTGAGGCATCCGGACAGGCAGTGCAGGTGCAAATTGCTGCTATAGCGGTAGACATTAACTTATTGAGAGTGGATTTGAGGGTGGTGGCAGAACACTCGGTAGCCACTGAGAAGCAAGTGACATCCCTACAGACGGATATGGATACGTTGAAAGCCACAGTGGCTGCCCTTGAGACCGAGACACGCAGGCTGGAGGCGTGGGCCAAAGATGCAGAGGGTAGAGCGAGGAGATGTAACTTACGCATAGTGGGCTTCCCGGTGGTGGTAGAGAGGAGTGCCCCAGAGGCCTTTTTAAAAGTGTGGATTGAAAAAATGATGCCCTCTGCCCTCCTGTCGCCGGTGTTCATAATTGAGCAGGCGCACAGGGAGTTGGGCGTTGACTGCCCCCGACCGCCGGGGGCTCCCCCAGAACGATTATTTCCAAGATTCTCAACTATAGAGATCGTCATATCATTTTACAGGAAGTGCGCAAATGCAGAGATCCCTCCTATGAGAATCATACCATACGATTCTTCCCAGGCTACACTAGAGCGGTGCAGCTCCAAAGACAATCGTATATAGGTGCTAAATAAAAACTGAAAGAACTGGGTTATACTTATATGCTCCTCTACCCTGCAAAATTGAAGGTATTACATGCAGGCCGTGCGCATTTCTTCCAAACGCCAGAGGCAGTTTGGGACTGGCTGGAATTGAGAACCGGTGTGGGACCCCTCGGGACACTGCATAGGGGTATCCGCAGAAGAGACCAGAGGGCTAGTGACTTGCAGGCCACCACACACAGAAACAACAGATACCGCCACACTGGCCATGGAGACAAAGTAAAAATGCACCCGAAGAATACCCTGACTCTGGAGCAACTGAGACAGGAACATGAGGAGGCCAGATTATTAGTCAAATTGGTCACCTCAGAGACATCATCGCGCTCTGGATCATCAAACGGAGGGGAGACCTGACACCGGACTCGGACACTGCAGCTAACAAGGGTGCTACCGGGATGCCATGAAGGACTGCCAGCCTCTAACCCGCATCAGGCCTGGAAATATTGACTTTATTTCTGCTCTCCTCTTTCTCGTTTTTCTCCCCCGATTTCTTTCTATGCTACTGTCTGTTGATGCTGGGAGGGGTGGTGACTCGGGATGGCTACAGTATATGGGGTGGGGGGCGATAGAACAGGCACGCTCTTTTACCATCTACCATATCTGGCTGCGCCCTGCACCTTGTTATTAGCTATAATTAGTTTTTTGTATTGCAGCAGTAGGTTACTATATCGGGTGTACTGTGTGTGAAGTTTGGATGGTTGTGTGGGAATTGAACCACACCATATCGAACAGTTCCTTGCTATCGAGCAGGAGTAGTGCTCTGCTCTCCCTCTCCTCTGGATCCTAGAGTAGATAGGGGGGCGCACACACAGAGTGGACAGACACTAGTTGAAGGTGGTGTTTACCCAGGGCGGGTTGGGGATGTTGACGGCGATTTTGAGTTACAGTTGGTATTCTGTATTATACACTTGGGGTACTGTATGCGTTGTGAGGGAGAAGGGAAATGGAGTTTCAGTATTGAGCGCGGGTTGGACCAGGATATACAATTGGGATGAACATGGGCATGATGGAGCGGAAGAGGTTTTTGGATAGGGATACATCTGTTGTTGGACTTAGCTCAAGATGCGTCCCTTAATGTGAATTATCACATGGAATGTGAGGGGGCTAAATTATTTTGTAAAGCGTTATAAAGTGCACACTTACTTTAGACGCACAGGTGCCCAAATTGCTCTACTCCAAGAGCCGCATTTGATAGATAGCAAGGTGCAAAAGCTACAGAAAAAGTGACAGGGACAATTGTACTCGCATCTTATTCCTCACACGCTAGGGGAGGGTCTCTGGGTTGCCCCTGGGGTGCCTTTCCATTTCAAAAGCTTAACAGCAGACGTACTAGGTTGTTGTTTATTCTTACACAGTGATTTTGATGGGTGCAAACTCTGCATCCTGAATATATATGCCCCTAACACAGACGATGCAGAGTTCTTTAAAACACTGCAACAGGAGTTAGTACCCTATGTGGGAATGCCCGTCATCTGGGTGGGAGACTTTAATTGTGTCCTGGATGGCGTTTTAGACAGGAGCCCCCGAAACTTGGCACTAAGCCACACATCACAGCTAAACTATGCAAGGTTATGAGTAGCCTGCATTTTGTAGACATATGGAGGGAACTACACCCGCTTCCTCAGTGTATTTCTGTTACATGCCTACACATTGGGCATACTGCAGACTGGATAGAGTTTTACTGGCTAACATGGGTACACTGGATGTCCGTTGTGTTGCCTATCAGGTGAGGTTTCTGTCAGACCACGTTCCTTTGTTATTAGAGTGCGAGACCCATACACCTAGACCGAAAATCCTCATGTGGAGGTTGCGGCCTGAGTTGTTAGGGGACCCAGAATATAAAGGTGACATGCGGATGGACCTCAATGGATATTTTACTGTAAAATGGTCTACAACTCTAACACAAGGCATAGAATGGGAGGCCCTTAATGTAGTTATTCGGGGTGAGAGCATTGGCAAAACCTTTGGCATTAGGAAAAAGCTAGAATGGGAACTTACACAACAGGAGGATGTCCTGACTGCTCTTCAGTCCCGAGTGACCAGTGGAGAAATCTCTGAGGCAGACTGTCACGTGACGCGCACAAAAATATGAGATATTTGGAATAGGCTAGATAGTTATGTACGTCAGGATTACAGGCAGAGGTTGTACTGGGAGGGAGACCATTCACAGCGCATGCTGGCCTGGATCCTTAAGCGCGAGCGGCCTGTGCCAGTAAACCTATCATTACAAGGACCGACCGGAGAGAGGTATTTGGGACAAGTGCGAGTGAACCTCTTTTTGAAGGATCATCTGAAATACATATACACTTCCCCAAAGACGAAGGATATAGGCCAGATGCACAGGTATTTGGACAGATTCCACTTTTCCCGACTCACTGAGGATCAGACGGGGAGATGGATGGGGAGGTGATGTTAGAGGAGCTACAGGAATCTTTGGGCGCCATGGCACACCCGATTATTAGAAACGTTCTGCGAAGCTCGCAATGTAGGCACACTCCCAACACACGAGGGAAGCACTGATAGTTATGATTCCGAAACCAGGGAAGGAACCGATGGATCCTGGCTCCTACAGACCATTATCTATACTCAATGTCAATGTGAAGTTGCTTGCTAAAGTGCTGGCAACCCGACTGCAGCGAGTCGTGGCCCATCTGGTTAGAGACGATCAATGTGGATTTATCCTAGGGAGGGGAACTCAAATGAATCTGCGGAGGTTATTGCATGTAATGCATGAGACGTCTGATTCTGCAGCTCAGGCCACAATATTGGCCCTAGACATAGTAAAGGTGTTTGATTCCTTGTCCTGGGATTACCTATGGGAGGTGCTAAGCAGAATGGGCATTGGACCAAACTTCCTGGCATGGGTACGCATGCTGTATACACCACAGTGAGCAAGGGTGCGGTTGAGGATGATGGTGTAGGACCCTTTTGATAGTGAACAAGGTACACGGCAGGGCTGCCTGTTGTCCCCACTGCTATTTGTGTTGGCTATGGAGCCTCTAGCTATACAACTGAGGGCAGGCTTAGAAGCGTGGGGTATCAGAGTAGGGACCAGAACGCATGTCGTATCGCTGTATGCAGATGACACTCTGGTGTATGTCACTGATCCGGAGAGATCGATCCCGCTGTTCTTACAAATGATGGTGGACTTTGGAGAGATATCTGGCCTCCAGTTCAATCGCCAAAAGACGGTATTGTTCCCCATGTCAGGGCTGGCAACAGTTGAGGCAGCAGTGTTACCGCAGGTGGGGTTGACCTGGGAGACGAAGGGGGTCATTCTGACCCTGGCGGTCCGAGACCGCCAGGGACAAAAAGACCAAAGCACCGCCAACAGGCTGGCGGTGCTGTTTTTGGTATTCTGACCGCAGCGGTATAACCGCGGCCGGCGGTTTTCTGCCATTTCTGCCCCGGCGGTGATAATCCGCCAGGGCAGCGCTGCAAGCAGCGCTGCCCTGTGGATTATGACCCCCTTACCGCCAGCCTGTTTCTGGCGGTTTTCACCGCCAGGAAGAGGCTGGCGGTAAGGGGTGTCCAGGGGCCCCCTAACAGGGCCCCGGCCAGCTTTTCACTGTCTGCACAGCAGACAGTGAAAAGCGCGACGGGTGCAACTGCACCCGTCGCACGGCCGCAACACCGCCGGCTCCATTAGGAGCCGGCTCCTGTGTTGCGGCCTCATTCCCGCCGGCCCAGCGGGAATGTCGGAATGGGGGCCGCGGGAGTGCGGCCGCATGGCGGTTTCCGCCTGGTGGGTGGCGGTAGCCGTCCGCCAAGGTCGGAATGACCCCCCAAGTCTTTTCAGTACTTGGGCATGCAAATAGCCCACTCCCCTCAGCTTCAATACGAATTGAACATGGGAAGAATAATGGATGGTCTCCGTGCCTCTGTTCCGTTCTGGATCACCCTACCATTATCGGTAATGGGTAGAATAGCACTCAGTAAAATTATTTTACTCCCACGGTGTCTATATGTCATGCAAAGTTCCTTCTGTGAATTGCCTTCTTCGCTGTTTCGGCAGATTGATAAACTACTGCGATCTTTAATTTGGGCAGGCAAGAGATGCAGAGTCCACCTAGAGGTTTTGATGTTATACTTAGCTGACGGGGGGACTGGGGCTGCCAGACCTCCATTTATATTATATGGCGAGTTTATTACAATATGCGACCATGTGGTGTAGTGATACCCCCAACTGGGAAAAAGAGTTACTAGAAGATTCCATATATATCCAAATTGCCAGGCCTGCTCACGAGTGGAGCTGGACTACCGTGGGATAGCCCCTTTTTGGTGTTACAGGTGGCGAATATGTGGGAGAGAGCTGTCACACAGGTATTGCAGAGAGCGCCATATGCCTTCCTTCTCCCGCTGTGGTCTATTCACCCCTTTTGATAGGGCCTCCAAAGTACTGGATTTTTCTAGATGGTGAGCAGGCGGATGTAACAATGCAGGGAATTTATATCAAAGTGCCACATTTGTCATGCGAGAAGAGGCTGAGAACCTCTTTGGCATGGATCAGGATCAATTCCTACAATACCCCAGCTTAGTGCAGAGAGCTCGGGAGATCTGGACCTCTTTCCCTGCGGAACCCACTGAATCCCACCTCATGATGGCTATTATAGACCCAGGATGTGATCGTAAGGTTCTTTCTAGCACCTATAAGGCCCTAAAGAGAGACAGACAGATCAATATCACTGGGATAAGGGATAAGTGGGAGGCAGACCTGGGATCTCCGCTTACAGACGGGGAGTGGAATAGGGCCTGTGCGTTAGTGCGTGAGGGGACTAGCCATGCCAGGTTTAAACTGACACATTTTTACTATTTGCATAGAGTATATCTGACACCGCAACGCCTGCATAGGCTGTTTCCGTTGCGCTCCGATGGCTGTGCTCAGTGTGCTGTGTGCCGTGTCCCACGCCAGTTTCGAGCATGTCACATGGACATGCAAATCTATTATGCCTTTTTGGCACCAAATAGTGTGAACGCTAAGAGGGGTAACAGTTATGAAACTGCAGGTAACAATGAAACATTGTTTGCTGGGCCTCCTCCCACTCCCTAAAAAAGGACGCAAAATGGCATTGAGATTCGCACAGTTGGGGTTTGTTTTAGCTAAGACTCCGGCCCCTCCGGTACAGGAGACATGCCTGAATGACCCCAATGAGTGGGCCACTGCAGAGGAGGGTCACCTTCATAAGACGCGTACGGACGAGCATGCAGAACGCAACCTTGAATTCTGGCGTGGCATGCTTGAAAGTCAGCACAGGAGTCTATGGGGGAGGACGGAGACCCCTCAGCGGATGATCACTAAATAGTGGGATGCGGGTGTTGTCATACCCTATTGGGCGGTAGAGTGGTAGTGTGTGATAAATGTTTGTGTGTGTCTGAGTGATGATGCGCCCTCCCCCCTCAGGCCTCCCCAGTCGACCGCTTTACATTGCCTTGGTCTCCTCCTTTCATTGTTCACTCAGCTTATGTAATCACAGCCTGGGGTTGGCTACCCAATTAGGGACTGCCGCCTAGACAGTGTGGACTGGTCTGGTAGTGTGCGGCAGCGGCTCTTTCTCCCCGTTTGTATCTATTAAAATGTATTACAGTATTGCAATTAAGTTGTTATAAGTTGAATATGCTATGCAATGTATTGACGTGAGCTGGATAGCCCATCACTAAAATATGCCACTGTTATGTATAAACGCCGAATTTTTTTATAACTATGATTGTACTACCTGACCATATACATCATAGATAATACTTCAAACAAGCTTGCAAATGACTAACTTGCTTAGGCCAATGTTATAATGTTCGGAGCTCGATATGGTGTTGAGTTCTAGTTCAAGGCTCTACTTATGGCTAAAATGTATGTACACTGTGATACTTGCATAAATAAAATTGGGAAAAATAAATAAATAGATAAATGGTATTAGGGATAAAATATTTCTGTCAGGCAATTTTTTTGCTAAAATATTCTGACATTTGATCACTTAGGGATGAACAATCTTATTTTTCAGAGCAGTTTCAAGTGGAATCTAGACTTTTCAGTGATTTGTTTTCTTTGATGGACAGTTTAATGTTGTTTTGTTGCTCACCTTAGCATCCCCCTAACACCACCATGCGTGCGACGTATTTAATATACGGCGCACAATGGCGGTAGTTAGGGAATTAGCGTCAGAATTTTTAACATTAGTTCGACGCTTTGCAGGATTAGCATAACAAATCCTGGTGCTAATCTTGCAAAGTACCCCGAGGCGCATTGAAACCAATGGGAGACTCCTTTTACATCTGCTCTGAGCAGGTGTTAAAAGTGCCGAAAAAAATGAAACAAAGAAATCTCTTAGATTTCTTTGCGCCATTTTTACAGCCCGCCTAACAGGGGAACGCCCCCTTTGCATATATTATGCCTGGTGCAGGTATAATTAGCGCAAAGGGTTACAAAGTGGCACAATGCATGCATTGCGCCACTTTGTAAATTCGGCATGGTGACTTTGGCCTCGTTGAGACATATTAGCATAAACAAAATGATGTGGTGCAAGGAGGCGCTATGGGCTCTGAAATCTGCCCCCTAATCTTCTGACATACAAGTTTAATAGCAGGAGCGCTAGCTTGGATCCTTGTGATACTCAAAATGGAGCAGCGATGGCCATTGATGTAGAGATACCCGTTTTAATGCTTTTGTTGAACAAGTAGGCTTTAAACCAGATAAATACTAAGACCTTGTTCCCATACTATGGCATAGAGTGTGGTGGAAGAAATTGCTACTGATTGTCACACATAGGTTAAGGAACATTACGAAGCAGTAGTTACCCTTGTCAAAGATCCAAATGGAGTCATCTATGATCTTCGGCATATATCTGCACGGTAAAGGTGGAATGCCCGATACGCTGCTACTGGATGACTCCATATCATCAAGGACACTTTATTCAAAACTAGTTTCAGCTTTTACAAACCACTCTATCTGTAGCTTTAGTAAAAAAGAGTTCAATAGAACCAAGACTACAACTCCCAAAAAGCACACACTATTTTAACTTTACGCAAGACATGGAACAAATGGAACAAAGTGTTAATGGAGGATTGGGCAGGAGCATGGTACCTGGGGTTGCAGCAGTGCATTTGAGGAGCTCTGCAAAGGGAGTGCGCAATGAAAGGAAGGGGCTAATTTGGAAAGGCAACAATGCAAGGAGGGGTGAGGTGTGGTGGGGGTAACTGGCTGGGGGAGTGGTTTCAGGTGGCTCCAGTCCACCAGTTGCCCCTTGCAGACAGCTATCAGCAGTGGAATTGGTTTCACACTGCTGTGACAGCTCTCTGAAGCTGGCCCTCGTTTAAAAAAAAATCTTTGGGGTCTTCACACTTCACAAAAATGAAAACAAATATGAAGATATGAGTACGAAGACCCTGATAAACTTAGCAACTCTGCACATCTCTAATTAGAATTAAAGATGTAAAACACTATGGAATTTCCCCTTTACCTATTTCATGCCAGTTTGCCAATTTCATGAAAGTGATGAAGCAGTCTTTCCAGGATTTAAGGAACAAAAATATGCCCGCTAGGATTTTCGACTCCTAAAATGTAACACGAATTTACAGAAATACAAAGTTTGAAAAGTAATACTTTCAACGTTATTTTCAACATCGACATTGAATTTGAAACTATTATCAACAAGTCTAAATATCTGCTATTTGTATAAATAATGAAAATTACAGCACAACTAATTATCAACAAAATCCGAATTTGATGAGTAAATTTGTACATTTAAAATCTGTAAGCTAAAAAAATTAGTGTTTGCTAAGTGGTGTCTTGTTTGCTAAGTTTTTTCATCAAAAGGTTTTTCGTGAAGTAGCATCTAGGATTTCCATTTCTGGTATTAACAAAAGTGTTTTTTTTCTTTTTGTGGGAGAATATGTAAAAATAATTACTGCAAAGTATAAAATGTTGCCATTGGAGTAATTAAGTTACAAAATTAAGCATTCTATTTTTATAAAAAAAGAAGTATTTCTTATCTTGAAAAATTGCGCACACGATATTTCGAGTACGAATAAGGTACATGGGCTTATATTAAAAATGTTCTTCAATTTCTGTTTAAACAGCAGAGAAGCAGCTGACGGAGCACCATCAAAATTAAATCTAAGAAAGCTATAAAAGACAACTTAACAAAGCAAAGTTATGTTAAAACCTATCAGGGATTAAACAAGGGAACCGAAACTTGTCAAGCGATACAGCTAGCAGAGAGCATAGGTAGTTGGTATTATGTTCACATTTATCATATCAGGGATTAAGGTAACAGAGTTGTTCTGCAAGCCTTTAAAGGGTGAGCGAGCATGTGAAAATTCAGACGAGTAGGCAGCACCTATGATCTGCCCTTCTGTGGAAGGCACCAGTACTGCAACCTTACAGCAGAAGCGAAAAGACTGCACTCTACATTTGAGTAAAAAAAACGGTGAATGGTGTCTATGACCTTTGAGGGACATCTGACCATGGCTGTTGTTCATCTACCATGCTTTTCTTGTATTTGAGTGTTCCAGATTTTTAAAACATGCTCATCCATAATTGCATGACAAAGTTATTTGCCTATGATTGTTGGGCGTATTTCACTACGTCCTTATGTGGTTGTTGGCATTTTCAGAAGTTGTTTTTCTTTAGTGCTGAACTCCATAAAGAGCAGGCTCTATATAATGTGTTATTCCCTTTCAGTATTCTGCACAATTATCATAAAGGAGAAAGTGTGTATTTTTACATTAATTGTATTCCAGTTCTGATTGTGATGGCTTTAATTAATTACACAATAAACTGCTCGTGCAACACCCCTAGCCAAACGAAAATGGACCACATGCACTTACCAAGCTTCATTTTTAAAAACTATAAACACTGGTGAACTATTTCAGACCCACGCCCTTTCCTTTTTCTACACACCCAGAATCCAGCTGATTGGCAGGAGGCAATGAATGTGCCGGTTTATTGTCTTCAAGAGTCGTAAACAAGAACGAACCACAAATATTCCTTTAGGAGAACTTAACAACAGCAGTCTAAAGGCTTTTAGAAGCCTAGGCCAAGCCATGTAAAAACCACACTGTGGGGGTCATTTTGACCTTGGCGGACTCCGCCAAGGTACCGCCGCTGAATGACCGCACCGCGGTCAAAAGACCGCGGTGGCCATTCAGACATTTCCTCTGGGCCGGCGGGCGCTCTCCAAAAGAGTGCCCGCCGGCCCAGAGGAAATGCCCCTGCAACGAGGACGCCGGCTCAGAATTGAGCCGGCGTAGTTGCAGGGGTGCGACGGGTGCAGTTGCACCCGTCGCGTATTTCAGTGTCTGCTTAGCAGACACTGAAATACTTTGCGGGGCCCTCTTACGGGGGCCCCTGCAGTGCCCATGCCATGGGCATGGGCACTGCAAGGGCCCCCAGGGGCCCCGCGGCACCCCCTACCGCCAACCTGTTCCTGGCGGGAGACCCGCCAGGAACAGGATGGCGGTAGGGGGTGTCAGAATCCCCATGGCTGCGGAGCGCGCTCCGCAGCCATGGAGGATTCACAAGGGCAGTGGTAAACCGGCGGGAGACCGCCGGTTTACCCTTTCTGGCCGCGGCTGAACCGCCGCGGTCAGAATGCCCTCGGGAGCACCGCCAGCCTGTTGGCGGTGCTCCCGTGGTCGGTGACCCTGGCGGTCACCGGCCGCCAGGGTCAGAATGACCCCCTGTATCTCAAAGCAATTATTCTCATCTTATTCAACAAAAACGATGTATCTATGTTTACAATTAGCAGAAATCTAAAGCTGGTCCATGTCAGCTATGGTCAGCTCATCCAATCTGGGGGTTAGGTCTAAGCCTGCCATACAGCAAAGCTGTCTGGTTGCGAAATTCTTATTGGGAAAATGTCCATAGTTGACCTGAAAAGCAACTCCGCTCACTATTTTCGATTGGGTTATCTTTCTGTCTATCTATTTGATGGTTTTAGTTGTTTTCTAATGTTCAACTAGTTTTTTTCCAACCTGAGGAGCATAGTCTGTTCACATCTCTCTGGCTGGCACCTTTTATCTTTCCACAAGTGTCAGCTTTTATGGAACTGTTTCTCTTTTTGTAAAAGCACTCCATGAAAGTGAATGTTTCCCCCTTTCTGTGTGTTCTTCCACTTCTACCAACATTTCTTCGCATAACATTATCAAAGTTCTACCTTCAGCATTTGTTCCTCTGAACCTCTCTCAGTGTGTTAAGTATGCCCTAAGGGGCATATTTATACTCCGTTTGCGCCGGAATTGCGTCGTTTTTTTTAACGCAATTTCGACGCAAAACTAACTCCATATTTATACTTTGGCGTTAGACGCGTCTAGCGCCAAAATCCATGGAGTTAGCGTCATTTTTTAGCGTGGACACCTACTTTGCGTTAATTATATGCAAGGTAGGCGTTCCCGTCTAAAAAATCGACTCCGAGGCATGTGCGTGGGATTTATACTCCCGAGCAAAAATCACGCCCGGGAGTGGGCGGGTAAAAAAAAATGACGTACGGCCGCTTTTGCGCCGTTTTTTAGCGCCTGCAAAAGGCAGGCGTTAAGGGACCTGTGGGCTCTGAAGGAGCCCAGAGGTGCCCCCCCATGCCCCCAGGGACACCCCCTGTCACCCATGCCCACCCCAGGAGGACACCCAAGGCTGGAGGGACCCATCCCAGGGACATTAAGGTAAGTTCAGGTAAGTGTTTTTTTTTATTTTTTTTGTGGCATAGGGGGGCCTGATTTGTGCCCCCCTACATGCCACTATGCCCAATGACCATGCCCAGGGGACAGAAGTCCCCTGGGCATGGCCATTGGGCAAGGGGGCATGACTCCTGTCTTTGCTAAGACAGGAGTCATTTCTATGGGGGTTGGGAGTGAAAAAAAATGGCGCAAATCGGGTTGAGGCGAAAAAATTGCCTCAACCTGACTTGCCCCATTTCTTGACGCCCAAGCTCCATATCCCCCTACGCCGGCGGTGCCTGGTGTACGTCGTTTTTTTTAACGCACACCAGACGGCCCCGGCGGCTAACGCCGGCTAACGTCATTGATTAAATACGGCGCCCGCATGGCGCTTCAGAATGGCGTTAGCCGGCGTTAATTTTTTTGACGCAAAACTGCGTTGGCGCAGTTTTGCGTCAAAAAGTATAAATATGGGCCTTAGTGTTTTATACAGATTGGCCTTGCCACCTGCTCCGACATGCACTATCAGTTTTAAATCATTTCATTCAGGACATTTTCTGTACTTCTATGTGCACATTTCGGGGGTCATTTTGACCTTGGCGGACGGCGGAGGCCGTCCGCCAAGGTACCGCCGCTGAATGACCGCGGCGGCCATTCAGACATTTCCTCTGGGCCGGCGGGCGCTCTCCAAAAGAGCGCCCGCCGGCCCAGAGGAAATGCCCCTGCAACGAGGACGCCGGCTCAGAATTGAGCCGGCGTAGTTGCAGGGGTGCGACGGGTGCAGTTGCACCCGTCGCGTATTTCAGTGTCTGCTTAGCAGACACTGAAATACTTTGCGGGGCCCTCTTACGGGGGCCCCTGCAGTGCCCATGCCATGGGCATGGGCACTGCAGGGGCCCCCAGGGGCCCCGCGGCACTCCCTACCGCCATCCTGTTCCTGGCGGGAGACCCGCCAGGAACAGGATGGCGGTAGGGGGTGTCAGAATCCCCATGGCTGCGGAGCGCGCTCCGCAGCCATGGAGGATTCACAAGGGCAGTGATAAACCGGCAGGAGACCGCCGGTTTACCCTTTCTGGCCGCGGCTGAACCGCCGCGGTCAGAATGCCCTCGGGAGCACCGCCAGCCTGTTGGCGGTGCTCCCGTGGTCGGTGACCCTGGCGGTCACCGGCCGCCAGGGTCAGAATGACCCCCTTCATGTCTTACTATTGACACTACAGATTTTTTTTAAAAACACGTAAGCCACGCTTTTCTTAAGCATTCCATGAGTGCATATGTTTTTCACTATTTAACGTGTTTGTCCGATTCTTTCAGCACACTTCATTCCATCACGTTACAACAGTTTAATTTACCCCAACTTTGTCCTTAAAGCCACTCTTATATACGCGTTCATGTTTATAGTATTCCTCCCTTCGAATCCCTCTTCTAACCATTTCATCTAATACTGTCCTTCCTTACACTTCTAATTTATTCCCTTACTCTTTACATATTTTGCGGTAATAATCTTTAACCACTCTTTTTCTCGCTTCTACATACCGTGTTTGCCTGCTTCGCCAAGCACAATAATTTCCATATCTTTTTAAATTGCTTTGCTTCTCTCCCACGCCCTCCATGTTGCTTCCTGCTGCCAGCCTCCCCCATGTTAATTTCCAAAACCCTCCGGTTGTTTCCCCACTCCTGTCCGCTATGATTCCGTCCCACCCTGTTACTTCCCCACGTGTTACTTCCCTCTACCTACCTGCGCTACTTTTCCAACACTACAGTGCAATGATGACACCTACAGTTGTGATTAAATACTTTCATCTTGCCAAGAAATTACTATCAGTATCATTATTCAAATTAGCATAGTCAGGAAACATAAGAAACCAAATTCTAGCATTATAACCATCAGGATTACTTTTAGATTACATTTAGAATACTCTTACTTCACCATGAATTAACAGTAAAATACATGGGGCCATAACAACCTACATCTATGGTAATCACCCTTGCACAACCAGGAACAAAAGTTCACTGAAGTTTGTGCTTCAAACATCCATCTAACCCTTGAGGGGTTATCTCTCATGTGTCCCACCCTACCTAGGGTGGGGACACTAACAGATGTTGGGGGGAGGCTGCGCTGCTCCTGCAGCTCCCCCTGTCTCCTCATACTCCGTTGGTGGTGGCCCCCATCTCCCTGGGACCACCACAGGCGTTTTTATGGGCTCAATAAGCAGCCCCAGCCCCGCAAAGCATGCTGGGGCGGCTGCATAAATGATTAGCGGCTCTCCCGCTGCGATGGGAGAGCCGCGGTGCCTTTTCTTTTCTGCCTTGTGTTTTTTCCTTTGTTTTTGGGGGTGCCGGTCCCACCCGGACACCCCCCGCACCAAAAAGAGGATCCCTCATTGGAGGGCGGCCCAGGGAGCCCACCCTGGCCACCCCCGCCGGCTCCCCACACGGCCAGCACCTCCGGGTGCTGCTGCGGGAACCGGCCAGCTGACTGGGAGTCTGCCCGCTCCAGCGGGCAGACTCAGGGATGCTTGCGGCCGCTCGGGCCGCGCCGGGGGAGTGCAGCGGCACTCCCCCTTCCTCCGTGCGTCTTCGGGGCTCCGGGATGGGATCCGGGGCCCCTCCTCCTTGTAACGGGGAACGCGACGGCGCTCCCCGGAGTCCTCCTCTTCTCGGGGCCCCGGGACAGGGTCCGGGGCCCCTCTCCTCCTCAGTGGGGAGCGCAACGGCGCTCCCCCAGGCCCTCTTCTGTTCGGGGCCCCGGGATGGGGTCTGGGGCCCTGATGGCCACATTCACGGGGAGTGCGACGGCGCTCCCCGACTTCTCTTCGGCTGGGGGTGCGCGACGGCGCACCCCCACTCCTGCCTCTTCTCGGGGCCCCGGGATGGGGTCCGGGGCCCCCTTTTGAGCCATCTTCACGGGGAGCGCGACGGCGCTCCCCAACTTCTCTTCTGCTGGGGGGTGCGCGACGGCGCCCCCCCCCCATTACTCCTTTCTTCACGGGGAGCGCGACGGCGCTCCCCGGCTGGTCTTTGCCGCTGGGGGCCCCGGGATGGGGTCTGGGGTCCCCTTTCCACAGCGGCAGGGGGTGCGCGACGGCGCCCCCCCTTTCAATGTCCAACACAGGACCAGGCTTCACGGGGCCCCGGGATGGGGTCCGGGGCCCCTTCTTCAGAGAGGGGGAGTGCGATGACACTCCCCTGTTCTCCTCTTCTTCCTGGGCAGCCCCCCAGGCCCTGGCCCACCCTGCGGTCACAGTCGCAAGCAGCTGCGGAGCTCCACAGCTTCGTAGCTGTTTTCTCAAAGGTCGCCATTCTTTGTCCGGTGATATCTCGGGCCCCCAAGGGCCCATTTTCTTCATTCTTCACAAGCCCTTGCCACCAGGAGCACTCTCCTTAGGCCTCCTGGCCTGGAAGGGTCCCAGATCATCCGGGAGCCAGTCCCACTGACTCCTGCGCCAATCTTTCCTCTGGGTTCCCTCTTTTCCTTCTGGGCAGCGCGCTCTCCTTGCGCTAGCCCAGTCCTTCCCCAACTAGTCCTCTGGGGGGGTAAGGGGGCCAGCTTGCTGGGCCCTGGCATTCGCCTCGCTGGCCTGGGATCCTTCAGGGGCAGAGTCCCTGCCCCAAGGGCAGTCAGGAGGTTCTTCCTTCCAGTTGTCCATGACGCCCGTCTGGAGTCCCAGTGTCCAGCAGTGAAGCACAGCCAAGAGAGAGAGCTCTCCCCTGTGTAGGACCTTTTAAGTGGGGGCGGAATTGTCCAGCAGGTCTGCACCTCTGGCCTATCCAGATGTGCCACATCACTTCCTTGCCCCTGCCCCCTCCTTCTTGCACAGTCTTCTGGGATAGCTCAAGATGGCATCCTCCAGGAGTTAGTTGCCACATGTGCTCTGAAAGTCTCAGCCCCTCCTACCTGACATTCCTCGCAGGGCTTCTCCAGTCTGCTCCTGGCACGGAATGACAGCTGGCTGATTGATGCTAGGCCCTGCTCCAGCAACTGGACAGAGCAGTAATTGGCCCTAATCCTGAGCTGAGGCAGAGAAAGATGACATCCCTGGATGACCCATAAGTTGTACAACTATGCGCTTGTAACCTACTGCATCATTCTTTTCTTACAGGTTACAGTATACTTTGGTGTGACTCTGGTCTCAGTGGACCCCAGAGAACTGGAGTTGCACCCTAGGCCCTCCTTTCCCATTGACATTCAATGGAGTATCCCTCCCAATGCAAATATCTTAAGCACCCTGACATTGGCATTGAACTGGGTGTCCCTACAGTGAAAAGACAGTAAGCACACTGACTCTCCCTCACATGTATACACCCCTCTCATGAGACCTACTCCAGGTCACCACCCACTCTGCATAGTTCCTCCTGCACCAGGACTACCTAAGCGCAGTTCTAGGGCTGCGCACACTAGGAATCCTCCTCTCACAGCCCTCTCATGGGTGCACATCCATGCGCACACATGTTCACATGTAACCTGCCCGGGGCCTCCTGCCTTGCTGCGCCACGGCAGCCTTTCCTTAGCACAGCGACACCAGCGGTAAACACGTGCAGTCCATTTTACCATGTGTTTATTGTGCGGGAGTCACCTCATAGGAGCCGTCCTCACAGTAAACAGTCAAAAACCAGGTGGTCAAAAATCGAAAAATCAGGGCAGTCCTGATGGTCAGAACCGTCCTCTAACAGGAGGCTTTTTCAGAAAAGATAAATGTCAGAAAGGACTCCATGTTTCTTGAGCTGCACAGCATCATGACAAGCAGGAAGTGAGTCCCTTTGCGTAAGGACCACTGCCAGGGAGGTGAAATTGGGAATAAAGACAGATGTCCAATGCGTATCACTGACCATGCCACCTGAGGTCAGTCAGAAGTTTCCAGTGTGCTAAATGTCTGCGAGGACATGTGATTTAGTCAAGGCTGATATAAGCTCATTTACAGCAGCTTTCCCGTCCTGCCAAACTCTGCATGACCCAGTATGTTACTAGATAGCCAAATATTGGAGCTAAAGTCATTTTTTGCCTGCGGAAAACTAGCTTGCATCAATGAGATACAAGGTAGGCGTTCCCGGGCAAAACATTACTCTAAGGCCCTAGCGCCTTATTTATCCTCCTGTGCAAAAATCACGCAAGGGGGGGAGGGTTCAAAAATGATGCAAGGCTTGCTTTGCACCATTTTTTAACACCTGGGTCAGGGAAGGTGTTAGGGGACTAGTGGGCCTATTTCCATGGTGAAACACCATGGAATAAGCCCACAGGTGCCCTCCCCAGGCCCCAGGGACACTCCCACCCACACCAGAGGGACAGCGGAGGAAGGTGGACCCCCATCCCTGGTAAATATAGGTAAGTACAGGTAAGTATATATATTTTTGTTAAAGTGCCATTGGGGGCTCTCAAATGGGCCCCCCTACATGGCACTGAGTGCAGTGACCAAGTCCAGGGGACCCTGGTCCCCTGTGCTGGCCATTGGAGTGGTGGGCATGACTCCTGTCTTTTCTAAGACAGGAGTCATGTGGTATAGATGGTTTTGCATCAGAAAATTACTCTAGGCAGGTTAGAGTCATTTGTTTTACTCTAACCTGCCTAATGTCATTTTGTGGTGCAAAACCCCCTTCTTCATCATTTATTTTTACGCTAGCCTACCCTTTGCACCGGCTTGCACCATTCCATAAATATGGTTCCCGGCTGGTGCACAGAAATGGTGCAAGCCGGTGCTAAACTTTTTGGTGCAACACTGCGTTAGTGCAGTTTTGCACCAAAAAGTATAAATCAGGGCCTTAGAACTTTATAAGACCTGTTCTTCTCGAGGGAGTTGAGTCCATTCCTCATGGGTGGAGTCGTCAGCTCTGGTGAACCCCATTTGGTCC
Source organism: Pleurodeles waltl (assembly GCF_031143425.1). NCBI lineage: Eukaryota > Metazoa > Chordata > Amphibia > Caudata > Salamandridae > Pleurodeles > Pleurodeles waltl. The sequence continues at coordinate 101,178,824 of NC_090445.1, forward strand.
TTGTTCCAAGGAGTGGACCTCAAAATGAAGCTTGTTTTCCTGAAAAAATGTTGCCAATTACTTGACAACATTTCTGTGCAGAAAAAAACACTTTGGGTGGAAATTTTCAGACACCATGGAATCCTGAAATGGATACAAACTCTTGTTTTCACCCTAGAGTAACATCAATGTTAAATCACTGAACTCATAGAATTAAGAAAAATCCAGAGGTCACACAAAGAACAAATGTATCAAAAGAGCCATGCTCATTAAGCACGACAGTGGTAAGGATGTAGTATGTAGCTGGTGGTGGGCATTTTGGAGCACACAGTCGCAAAGGTATAACTAAACCATTGTGTGCCATTTATAGACAGCACATTCTCTATTGAAATAGGCACTAATTTTGCAGGCATACAATTTTACTGATGAAACTATATAGCACACAAATGCTCAGGTTACATTAATTATTTTGTGATGTGCACATCACAAAGTAAAGTGTCTTGGTTTATTTTGATGCTATTAAAGTCTTTCTTTCCACCAAATTTCAGTTCAGAATTACCAAAAAGTGCTTCCTTTGAGCTATCCTTACTATTTTTAAATATTTGTTCAGTTCATTTATAGGTATTTTTTGTGCATTTACAGCATTTTCTTTCACACCAGCAATACTGTCACAAAGTTTAACTTTACAAAATCCTCTTACTTTTCAGTCAGAGAAAGACAAGAAAACATCAGTCTCCATTGTTATAATAATAAGCAGCAATTTACCTCTGTCTTTGAACCCACAGCAAATGTGACAAGATAAAAAACAAACTTTAAAGGCATCTTTGTTGCCTACTCACCGTCAGAACTCCAGCATGGTTATTCTAGAGGTGCTACAGCCCTCCTGCCCACCCTGCACCATTACTTCCAGAGGCCTATGCGTCCCTCAGAATGAGAGACACCATTTTCCCCGGCAGGTTTTGTTTGCATTCAGCTGTTCTAAGAAGTGCCTGGCTGCTTCAAGGTGACAGCGCCTACTCCCTCTTCAGCCCAGTGTTCTAGGCACCAGGTCTGCCATTGCTAGACAGACTCTTCTGGTTTTCGTCAGTCTCATATGGGGGTCATTCTGACCCTGGCGGTAAAAGGCAGTTACCGCCGGTCAGAAGACCGCCATAACACCGCCGCGGCTGCGGTAACCCGCCAGGGTCATTCTGACCCACAACTGCCAAACCGCCAAAAACCCGACCTCCACTGAAGGCTGCCACATCAGCGGTCAGCGATAAACTGGAGATGACCAAACCTCCACCGTCACGCCAACAGAAATACGCCCATGCCATTACGACCCACGAATCCACGCGGCGGTCTTTCAACCGCGGTATCCCATTGGTGGTACACACCGCCGCGGTCAAAATACACACACACATAGAAAACTCAGCCACATTGGACAATTACAAATACACACACCTGATACACATACAAACACCACTCCCACACAATCAATACGATATAAAACACACACCCACATCACCCACAAACCCCCACAAATCGAAAATCAGAGACAAGGCGCAATACACAGAGAGAGAGCACAGGGAACGCAAACCACAACACACACAGGAACCCAACATCATCCCCCACACTACATCTATGCACAAAACACCACACACCACTACACTCATCACCACAAACACCACCCCACACCTCATCCACACCACCCCATGGCACCCCAAAGACACCCCAGGTTCTCGGACCAAGAACTCAGGGTCATGGTGGAGGAAATAATTAGGGTAGAGCCCCAGCTCTTCGGCACACAGGTGCAGCACACCACAATAGCCAGGAAGGCGGAGCTATGGCAAAGGATCGTCGACAGGGTCAACGCTGTGGGACAGCATCCCAGAAATCGGGAAGACATCCGAAAGCGCTGGAACGACCTACGGGGGAAGATGCGGACGATGGTGTCAAGACACAACATCGCTGTGCAGAAGACTGGCGGCGGACCCCCACCCACTCCACCTGAATTCACAGCATGGGGGCAAGAGGTCTTGAACATCCTGCATCCTGAGGGCCTCGCTGGAGTAGGCGGAGGAATGGACTCTGGTAAGTCTAATCTCAACTACTTCACCCCCCCCCAACCACCAGCATGCCAACCCCCACCCCCACCCTCACCCCCAACCCCCCAGCACATATCCTCCCTGCTAATGTCTCACCAGCACAACCCACCCAAACCAACACCAACCCCTGAATGCCAACACAAACCATGGACACCCATCACCTAAGCATGACCACTGCACATACCCATCCCCCCCCCCAAACCACCCTCACAACTCCTCCCACAAGGGAATGCCAGCACTGGGGGACAAGGGCACCCACAAATCGCACGCCATGGCACACACAGAAGCAATAACCATACTCTTTTACCCCTGCAGGGCCCGAACGCCAACACACCGGCCCGGAGGGTCCAGAAATGTCCATCCCACCCCCAGAACAGGCCCCCAGTGATGACAGCAGCTCTGTCGACCTAGAACCTGATGACCAGCCCGGACCATCGGGGACCTCTAGACAGTCGGTTCCCCTCAGGCAGCCACAGGCCCCAGCAGACCTACCCCCCTCTGGAAACCCCAGCACAGCACCCACCCAGCGGGCCCATGCCTCTGTCTCCAGGACAGGTCAAGCAGCGGTGTGTCTACCACTACAGGGCACCCAGGGCAACCCACCACCCCAACAACAACAGGAACCTGGGGGCAGTGGTAGTGGGCACACCGTCCAGGGGACAGAGGCCCAGGAACAAAGGGGAACTGGGAGGGCTGCTGTGCGACAGAGGAAGGACAGGCCTAGGGAACCCGCTGTCCAAGAGGCCCTCACCACCATCATGGGAGCGTACCACCACTCCCAAGAGACGATGGCGAGGGTCCTGGCCAGGTTCCAGGAGATCCAGGCCATGCAGGAGGGCCAGTACATGGGGTTCCGGGAAGAACTGCGCAGCATCAGTTCCGCAATGGGTACAATCGTGGTGGCACTCAACCAGATTGTCACCACATTGCGGGACCATGTGGCCCCCCAAAGGGCCCCTGCCACTAGCATGGAGGAAGAACAGCCCACCACCTCCGCCGGCGCTAGTGGTCAGGAGGCCCCAACACAACAGCAACGGGCCACCCGGACCCCACCCCCTGCAGAACATGAACCACCCCGCAAGAAAGGCCTGAGATCTAGGAAGAAGACAGAGTAGGATGTCAAGACCCCCGCCATGCACGGATCCCCCCGGATGTCATCCCACTGTCCCACTTGTTCACCCTGTCCAACCTTGAACTGCCCCTGCTCCACCTTCCACACGCATATGGACAATGCACCTGTGCGAACGAGAGTCTGGACTCTGCCATGGACATGCCTCCACCATCACCCATCACCCTTTTTGTACTATACACCAATTTTTGCACTTCAATAAACACAATTATTGCACAAAAACCATCTGGAGTCTGCTATTTATTTTTTTAAACCAAATGTATTCGATATAACCAACCAAAAATGTCCAAATACATTGTGATGACAACATACCAGTGTCACACAGCGGTAATCCATGGGGAAATAAACCAGAGGGCACTCCGTGGGGACCAGATCACTGAAATAGGAAGGCAAATTCACAACTAAGTTACCATACATTGGGGTGAAAGGTCAGACAGTAGAGAGCCAGTACTGTTACAGATATAATAAAATGCAGGAGTAGATCCTTACCTGTGTGTTACTGGAAATACTGCAGTATCACTCTGTCCCTGTTGTCTGTGTCGTCCTCTTCGTCTTCCTCCTCTTCACTCTCCGCAGGCTCCACAGCGGCCACAACACCACCATCTGGACCATCCTCCTGCAGGAAAGGCACCTGGCGTCGCAAAGCCAGGTTGTGAAGCATGCAGCAGACCACGATGATATGACACACCTTCTTTGGTGAGTACATTAGGGATCCACCTGTCATATGCAGGCACCTAAACCTGGCCTTCAGGAGGCCGAAGGTCCGCTCGATCACCCTCCTAGTACGCCCATGGGCCTCATTGTACCGTTCCTCTGCCCTTGTCCTGGGATTCCTCACTGGGGTCAATAGCCAAGGCAGGTTGGGGTAACCAGAGTCACCAATTAGCCACACACGCTGTCTCTGTAGCTGTTCCATCACATAAGGGATGCTGCTATTTCGCATGACGTACACGTCATGCACTGACCCTGGGAACTTGGCATTTAAATGGGAGATGTACTGGTCAGCCAAACAGACCACCTGGACATTCATCGAATGATAACTTTTTCGGTTCCTGTACACCTGTTCATTGTCTTTTGGGGGGACCAAAGCCACATGGGTACCATCAATGGCACCAATGATATTGGGAATGTGTCCAAGGGCATAGAAATCACCCTTCACTGTAGGCAAGTCACCCACCTCAGGGAAAATGATGTAGCTCTGCATGTATTTCATCAGGGCAGACAACACTCTGGACAATACCCTTGAAAACATAGGCTGAGACATCCCAGATGAAATGGCCACTGTAGTTTGAAATGATCCACTAGCCAAAAAATGGAGTACTGACAGCACCTGCACTAGAGGCGGAATCCCTGTGGGTAGGCGGATGGGTGACATCAGGTCTGGCTCCAGCTGGGCACACAGTTCCTGTATAGTGGCACTGTTGAGTCTGTAGGTGAGTATGACATGTTGTTCTTCCATTGTCGACAGGTCCACCAGCGGTCTGTACACGGGAACATTCCTCCGTCTCCTCGCAAGTCCCAGCGGACGGTGCCTAGGAAGGACAACATAGAGCACAGAGTCAATCAACCCACAGGTAAGTTCCCACAGCCTGCACAGTACACAAATCTCTCTGGATTGAATAGCTTGTATGAGTGTCGATGCAAGGCCTAGCCATGTGTGACGCAGTAGGAATTAAGCCATTTGGGCCCTTGAAATGGCGGCTGCCTGACCTGTGAAGTGTGACAATGTGAAGTGAGGTCATTGCACTGGCGTGGCACGCCGTGGCGGTAGGCGGTCGAAGACCGCGGCGCAAAGCAGCATTGGTTAACATTGAACCCTATGGGTTTCAGGAGCCAATGACGATGTGCGCCGGCGGTCGCGGTACGCACCGTCGCGGTACGCACCGCCGCGGGCGTGACCGACATTTTCTCTCTGCTTAATCACACGAGACCTGACCATCCACAGGAGAGGACCTATACTGCAAGTGCTGCTGTGACCTCGGTCTGGAAGTGACAATGGCTGCTGCGACTGGGGAAAGGGCCCCCGCCTTCAGTTCCGAAGAGTTGGAGAAGCTCGTGGACGGGGTCCTCCCCCAGTATGCGCTACTCTACGGTCCTCCAGACCAACAGGTGAGTACACGGGGGCCAATGCATAGTGGGCAATGCCTGTGATGAGTGGGGTGGATGTACGATGGAGGGGAGGGGAGCGAATTACGAATGCATGGCACGACAGATGAGAGCATGTGCCACATGGCAAGTTTGGGGAGGGGGGGCCACTCACATCGAGCATGCAGAAAAGTGATGATGTTTCTTTTCCCCCCCTGTACATGTCACATAGGTCAGCGCACATCAGAAGATCGATATTTGGCGTGCCATCGCCAAGGACGTCCGGGCCCTGGGGGTCCACAACAGACGGGGCACCCACTGCCGCAAGAGGTGGGAGGACATCCGCCGCGGGAGCAGGAAGACCGCCGAGGCTCTGCTGGGGATGGCCTCCCAACCTAGGAGGGGTGCCAGTCGTACCTTGACCCCCCTGATGTCCCGGATCCTGGCGGTGGCCTACCCCGATTTAGATGGGCGCTTGAGGACATCACAGCAGACACAAGGGGGTGAGTACCAGCACATTCAGCTATATTTGCGCGCAGTGGAGGTGCCTGGGTGGGGGAGGAGGGCTGTGGGTATCCCTAGGCCAGGGCGATTTCTGTAGGCTAGGCCCCTCCGTGAGGTATGGTCCTGTGCCCCCGCCCCCCACCTCTGTAGGGTGCCTAGTAACGCTATTCATGGACCTGTGTATTCTGTGTGGGCAGTTGTCGCCCATAGGCTTGTAGGGCATGTCCCAGTGAATGAGTAGTGTACCCCAATGCATGCACTCAACTTGTCTTTATTTCTCCACCCCCCCCCCATTTTCTTTGTTTTTCTGTGAATGTGTGCATTAGCATCATCAGGCGGAGGAGAAGTGGCATCGGCGCAAGAGGGAGCTGCATCTCACATGGCCCCGGAGGGCCATGCAACGGACTCCGACATGACCAGTGAGACGGAGGGCGAGGGGGGCTCCACCACGGGGACCCGTGCAGACGTCAGTGACACCGACACGTCCTCGGATGGGAGCTCCCTTGCGGTGGCGGCAACATCCATGCCCACCGATACTACAGGTACAGCCGCCACCCAGCGCACCAGCTCCGCCCTCCCAGCAGCCCCTCGGCCTTCGGCCCGTGCCCGCACGGCCAGGAAGGCGGCCATCTCCTTCGCCCCAGGCACCTCAGGCCCTGCCCCAGTCACCCCTGCTGCCCTCAGTGAGGAGGTCATTGACCTCCTGAGGACCATCATTGTTGGGCAGTCTACCCTTTTGAATGCCATCCAGGGTGTGGAGAGGGAGGTGCATCAAAGCAATGCATACCTGGAGGGCCTTCATTCGGGTCAGGCTGCCCAGCAGCGATCGTTCAACGCTCTGGCCTCAGCACTGACGGCAGCGATTGTCCCTGTCTCCAGCCTCCCTCTTCTAACTCCCTCCACCCAGTCCCACTCCCCTGTTCCTCTGCCTATCCCATCCACACCTACAGACCAGCCTGCACACACCTCAACACCCAAGGGAAGCTCATCCAGACATAAGCACCACAGAACACAAAAGCATTCACACAAGCAAAATACAGATGCAGACATGCCAACAGCCACTACCTCCTCTGTGTCCCCCACCTCCTCGTCTCCCTCCTCCCTCCCTGTGACGTCTACACTCACACCTGCATGCACACCACCATCAGCCAGTACACCCATCACCAGCACACCCTCCAGACCAGTCCGCACACGTGCAGTCACCACCCCCACTGCCATGTACACGTTCCCTGTGTCCTCTCCCAGTGTGTCTGTCACCCCCGCTTCCAAACCACACAAACGCAGGCAGGCACCCAACCAACAGCCATCCACCTCACGTCAGCCTCCAGCCCAAGCACCTGCACCCAAAGACACCAGACTTGACTCTCCTACAACCACATCCTCTTCCTCCACTCCCATACCCACTCCAGCTACCCTTCCCATGGCTCCTAAAAAACTAATCCTCTATAAACTGGACCTCTTTTCCTCACCTGACCCACCGCCTCCATCTCGTAAGAGTTCCAAAAACACCTCAGCCACCACCAGCCCAGCAACTCCCAAGAACGTCGTGCCTGGTTTTTGGAGTCCGCCCTTTCCTTAAGCAGGGACATCGGCCAGCAGCAAAGGCACAGCCAGCCCCCCCCCTGGGAAGAGGAGCAAAAAACCGAAGGGCAGGTGCGACAGGCCTGATACGCCTGCCCCCAAGGAGGTTACCCTTGCACCGTCACCTGCCACATCGGGTAAGGGAGCCAAGGGCCACGGAGAGTCTGCCAAGGAGGGCAAGGGCAGCAAAGCGCAAAAGGCAGGGAGCAGCCGACCTGGCCATGAGGGCCCCACCAGCCCCATTCCGGGGGTATCGGAGGAGACCCAGGGCCCCAGGACTCCATCACAGGAGGGCCCCGCAACGGAAAGGTCCGATGCTGACTGAGCGGGAAGTATTGGCCAGGTGTGGTTCACTCGAAACACAAGACAGGCACCGCTGAGCAGGGCCCCGCCGTGAGGAGCACCGCTGAACAGGGCCCCGCCGTGAGGAGCACCGCTGAACAGGGCCCCGCCGTGAGAAGCACCGCTGAACAGGGCCCCGCCGTGAGAAGCACCGCTGAACAGGGCCCCGCCAAGACAGGCACCGCTGAACAGGGCCCCGCCGTGAGGAGCACTGCTGAACAGGGCCCCGCCATGAGAAGCACCGCTGAACAGGGCCCCGCCAAGACAGGCACCGCTGAACAGGGCCCCGCCAAGACAGGCACCGCTGAACAGGGCCCCGCAGTGAGAAGCACCGCTGAACAGGGCCCTCCTGTCAAGCACTGCTCCGCTGGGCCCTCCTGTCAAGCACCGCTCTGCTGGGCCCTCCTGTCAAGCACCGCTCCGCTGGGCCCTCATCTCAAGCACCGCTCTGCTGGGCCCTCCTGTCAAGCACCGCTGGCCCATTGGCAGGCCCGGTTCTGTGTCGGGCAGGGCTTCACGAGGCACTCTGCCCACCATGCCTCCTCCATGACCAGTGGACTCTGTAATCCACCTGATGGACTGTGGCTTTGCACCCCCCAGGATGGAACAGTGGGCAATCCACCCACTGTAGAGACTTGAGAGACTGTGGCTTTGCACTCCCCAGGATGGCACAGTGGGCAATCCACCCACTGTAGAGACTTGAGAGACTGTGGCTTTGCACTCCCCAGGATGGCACAGTGGGCAATCCACCCACTGTAGAGACTTGAGAGACTGTGGCTTTGCACTCCCCAGGATGGCACAGTGGGCAATCCACCCACTGTAGAGACTTGAGAGACTGTGGCTTTGCACTCCCCAGGATGGCACAGTGGGCATGGAGGCCCTTCGTGGATCTGGCGTCGTGGACTCATGTGGCTGAGGTGCCCCCCCTTCCCTTCCCCCTGAGGTGCCAGTATTTTATTTTTGTGATGCCCCAGCAGTGTTCTCTCCAATGGACTCGATCTCGTGTGTGGGCTTTGCCCATGTGTTGCTGCACATTGGCCCACGGACATTTGAACTTTGCAAAACTGTGCCGGACTTTTGCTACTTGTATATATATATATATAGTTCTAGATGTGTAATAATTCTTTATATATTGCTAAGTTCGCTATACTTAATTATTGCTATAATATAGTTCTATTTTTACAATCATTGCCTTTTGTCTTTGCTTTTTTGTTTTGGGGGTTTGGGGGTGTCACTCTGACTTTTTCATCTGCATTGGTGTGTAGGTATTTCGGTGGGGGTGAGGGTGGGGGTGGGTGTGTGGCGTATGTGTGTGCCCGTAACCTTTCCTCCTCCCCCCTCCCCTGTGTCGTAGGTGCAGTACTCACCGTTGTCGTCTGCGGCGACGTTCGTGATCCTGGAAGAAGAGCAGGAAGGCAATGGCTGGGAGGATGTGGAGATCCGGTTCCATGCTGTCCCGATTCCGCGTGGAGTGTGTCGAGGTGAGCGTTTTCTATTGGAAATGTCTGTTTCCGCCGTGTTTTTATCGGCGGGGCTCCCGCCCCGGAAAAGGTGGCGGATTGGTGAGTCGTGATAGGGTGGGCGGTACATTGTCTGCCGCCTGGCTGTTGGCGGTGACCGCCGCGCTGTTTGTTTGTGCCGCCGTGGCGGTTGGAGTGTTAAAGCGGCGGCCTGTGTTGGCGGTTCCCGCCAGGGTCAGAATTCCATTTTTTGGACCGCCAGCCTGTTGGCGGGTTGGCCGCCGCTTTAACACTGACCGCCAGGGTCAGAATGACCCCCATAGTCTCTGATGTTGAGCAGGCAATCCCTGCCTCGTGGGAGATGGAGGGAGGATTTGGACCAAATACAGCGTAACACATATTCCTGCACTTAAGTGCAGGTACTACATTTACAAAGAGTGACTTTGTAATTCAATTGCGTAGCTGTAATATTAAAAACAATGATCTGTGGTACAAGCTAGAGGTCTTCAGTCATTACAGTTCACAACCCCAACAAAATTAATCTCACATAGCGTGACATAAAGATGGCGGCTGATGCCTTTCAATTATATGTGGTGATGTTAACTACGAGCAGGCTTTGCGATGCTTGCAGCCCCGTACCTGCCCAAGAACTTTTCATTTTACCAGGTAGAGTTACAGTGTCAGTTTCTTTCTTAGAATGAAGCACCGGTCACAAGAACATCCCTTTGAAAAAGAAGCAATTATGAATTTAGGGTTTGCCTGAAGATTGGAATAAACTGATGTGACTGAATGTGGTTGAACTTTACTAGTATATTTACGGTACAAGCATCCTTGAAGGCAGTCATGTGATAGGCGAGGGCACTGATTCTCCAAAAGGTCAGGGTAGAGGAAGTGGCATCACACACCCTTTGGCCTGAATTACAGCAAGTGGCATCCTCTGACCTTTGATGCTGAATCACAGAAAGTGATGCTACGTGACCTTAGTCTGAGGTAATCACAGTGATTACACTGCTGAAGCCTAAAGTCTACTTCAAAGAGAAACTGTATTGATAAATCACGGGAAGATGCACAAAAAAGAAAACAACCGTAGCCATGCCCATCTTTATTAATTCATATGAAGCTATTGAATAAGAAACGATGTTAATGGGCTGATTTACTCCTTATCATTGTTATTAAGTTTTGATTTAGGAGCACATGTAGAGAACTATCACAGGTACAGAGTTGAGGACTTTGTTCAAACACATCAGTTTTCATATATCCATAATAAAGAAACGATTTAAAAATGTGTATTTTCTTGTTTGTTTCGTGTTATGATATATACGAGTACATTACGCTGTTGAATATATTTATTTTACCAAACGAGAAGTGCAAATTGCCAGTGGGCGCTGCAGACAGAAAACAGTGCCTATCAGGGCACTGTTTACCTCATGTTCTTGGCACTGATTTTGCCACTTCTGAGGCCGGGGTCGCGAGGGAAGTGAGAGGGCTTGGAATGGGCCAGTCAGGGTTGGCTGCTGCGGCCTCTGCTGACCCCCAAGTAACGTTATTCACTTAAATTGGTCTTTAGCGCCATACCTGCCGTGCGTGGTGGTTTGTGTTGCCCTTGGGACACCTCATAACTTTGCCACCGCACAGGCAGGTTTAGAGTGCAGATGGCAGCAAAAATACCTCAAATCACAAAACAATCGGTAGAGGTTTTCCAATTCTTTTTAGGCCCCAAATGCCTGGGCTCCTCGTGGTCAGAATAAGTGAACTTTTTGTCACAGGCAGCAGTCGCATTCACTGGAATGTGTGACCTCTAGGTTACACAATATTTACTTCAACAGGTAAATACAGCTCTTTACGGGCTCTTCACTGACGGCTTAGGTATACTGTCTGCCTCTGGTACAGACGGGCATCTTTTCGTCTCGCAAAGGGTGGCATCTGGCCCGACGGGCACCGCCTCGGAGCTGGGAGCGGAGGGGGCTTTCTCTTCCCAGGCAGGGAGCTCGACGGGCCCCATGTGCTGGCGCTCGCACCCTGTGCGCTGTTTCCCCTGGTCTCAGCTGCCATCTCTAAATTGAGACGTCGAGGATGGAGGCAGGCGGGCACTGGCTGCCAAGGCGGCGGGTTACAAGCGAGTGGCTGCCAGCAGCGCCAGTCTCCCAGGGGGGCAGGGAGCCAGGCTATGACTGCATGAGTGTGAGCCGCTTCCATCCTGAGAGAGGCCGCAGACAGCACAGCTAGCACAGAGAGACGCCCCAGACAGCACCGCTAGCATGGAGAGAGCACAGGCAGCTTTGAGAGAGGCCACACACAGCACCGCTAGCATGGAGAGAGCACAGGCAGCTTTGAGAGAGGCCACACACAGCACAGACAGCACGTAGAGGCCACAGACAGCATGTCCTAGCAACATACTCAGCCAGCACAGCAAGCACTGAGAGTGGCCCCACCCAGCACAGACTGCACAGAGAAGCCGCAGACAGCACAGAGAGGCCGCAGACAGCACTGAGGCCACAGACAGCATGTCCTAGCAACATACTCAGCCAGCACAGGAAGCACTGAGAGTGGCCGCAGCAAGAACAGACTGCACAGAGAGGCAACGTGCTGTACAGAGAGTACAGCACATAGAGACCACACACAGCACAGACAGCACGGAGAGGGGCCGCAGACAGCATGTCCTAGCAACATACTTAGCCAGCACAGCAAGCACTGAGAGTGGCCGCAGCCAGCACAGACTGCACAGAGAGGCAACGGACAGCACATAGAGGCCGCAGTCAGCACAGCTAGCACAGAGAGACGCCCCAGACAGCACCGCTAGCATGGAGAGAGCACAGGCAGCTTTGAGAGAGGCCACACACAGCACAGACAGCACGTAGAGGCCACAGACAGCATGTCCTAGCAACATACTCAGCCAGCACAGCAAGCACTGAGAGTGGCCCCAGCCAGCACAGACTGCACAGAGAGGCAACGTGCTGTACAGAGAGTACAGCACATATAGACCACAGACAGCACAGACAGCACGGAGAGGGGCCACAGACAGCATGACCCAGCAAACATTCTTAAAGGGGCAGTGCCAGCCTGCACAGGCAGCACTGAGAGAGGCCGCAGACAGCTTCGCAGGCAGCAGAAGCCGCAGCTACATTCAGACATAGGCCGCACCCTGCACTGAGAGGTTATCCTGCACAGCCAGCATTGAGAGAAAATGCAGGCAGCTTCCACAGGCTGCAGCAACATACTGAATCCAGTGGCACCCTGCGCGGACATGATCTTTCAGCGAGGCCTCAGGCATCACAAGCAGCAGCACTGTGAGGCGTCAGGCAGCTTCATAGGATAGGCCGCAGCCTGCACAGGTAGCATTGAGAGGCCACAGCCAGCAGTCCCAGCCACATAGAAGTACCACTGACAGCCTGCACAGGTAGCACTGAGAGGGGCTGCAGACAGTGTGCACAGCCAACACTAAGAGAGGCCACAGGGAGCTTCCAGCGATAGCAGAGAAGCAGCAGCCACATAAATGAGAGGATCCAGAGCCAGCCTGCCTGCGAAGGCAGCGTTGCCCAGCCACATACTGAGAAAGGGCACAGCCTGCATAGAGCACTGAGAGAGTTCAGAGCCAGCCTGTGCAGGCAGCATGACCCAGCAACAAAATGGGAGAGGCTGTAGCCTGTCTGCAAATGCTTCTACTGAGAGAGGTGGCAGACAAACAAGTTGCACACCTTCCGTAACCCCATAGCCGGTAGAGACAAAGAGACAGGTTCCTTAACTTAGTATTTTCCCCAGGATCCGATGATTTTTAATGAGTAGTACCCCTGCATGCCAGTAGGTGGTGTTGTTCAGCTCCACGTGGCATCATCGGAGTCATCCGAGCCAAAAGTGACATGCAGTGCCTATATAGGCGCCACCTCAGGGCACTGACATCAATTTCTTTTCGTGACTTTCTGTACCCAAAACACCAAGCCACAAAGAACACTGATTTTTGGTGCGTAAAACTAGGGCCTTTAAAAAGGAAAGCAACCCCGTACTCTGAAAGCCATTCACAGAATGGGGAGGATGGGTGGGTCGGTAAGGAATCTGTAGCTAGATACAGTTTCTACTAGATAAGGTGTTACTGAAGGTAAGGAACTCATTCAGACTTCTAACCACAGATTCCTTACCTCAGAATAGATACCCAAGCATTACCTCCCCACAGATGGGGCTGTGACACAGATTAAACTGAAAAATCCTGTAGGACCGAACATGCAAAGTGCCCATCTTGCTAAATCTGACAGTCTAGGCAGTAGTGCTTCTTAAACCTGTGCAGGGAAGCCCAAGTTTCTGCCTGACATATATCCAGAACACAATCACAAAAATTAGCAGGCATGGACAAATCTACTCATTATTTTAAGAACACAATATTCACTATTGGTTTCAAGGGTGAATTACTTTCCCATATTTATTAGATTTATTTGCAAAACACAGCATACAGCTCGTCATAACAACACCTATTACTTATTCTATCATTATAACAAAAATATATATACAACATATTTCCATCTCAAACATTTGTCACATGTACTCACAACAAATAAAAAATGACATAAATAACCAAAAGGAGGGTTATGCCCATCAACATTACTTTGTATTATGGTCACTATAGCACAATTAGCAATGTGATCCCATACTCTGTAGGTAAACAAGGGTCTTGCACCCAGCTGTAAAATACCTAACTATTTTTTCAAAGGTATTATATAGTGCTACACCAATTTTGTTTATCAGTTTTTTTCGCTTCAAAGCCCTTGATCCCACTAGAAAGATGTTGACGGGTTTCAGCCTTAACATTCATGGCCTCTTCAGGACTGTCAGGGGGCACTGGCACCTCTACAAAAACTAACACACAAATTAAATTTTAATTTAGATGTAGACGCGTCAACATCTTTCTATCCCTATTTACAACTTATCTTCATACCCTCTTTCACAGGTAGAGAAACAAGTACTGAGCAAAGGCTTGTCCTTTGTTCCAATCAGAAATCAGGACCCTATAGACAGTAAAATAGAAGTACTTAATTTTCTCCGTAAAATCAGATTGAGGTCGTTCTTTAGCTCAGTCACTCCACAAGAAGAGAGCTCAAATAGTGGTCTTAAACCAAAATCGTTCTTTTTACCTGAAAGAAATGATATGCCCAGAGAAATTAAGGTCTTTGAAGATTTAGTGCTGAAGGACCTGGATTCACTTAATTCTAAAAAGACGTTTTTTAGAGACAATTGCTCTAAAATAGAAAAAGAAGCCATCTCGAGTTTGGCTGAGAATAAAGACATTGTAATTAAACCAGCCGACAAAGGAGGTGGCATTGTGATCTGGGGGTTGGAACAATATAATAAAGAGGTAATGAGACAGTTAGACATCCGAACACATTACAGTGAGTTGGCAGCCAGTACACCTAAACAAGTCCAGCACCGGATTGATATATTGACACAGACAGCTAGAGAGCATGGGTGGATTAGTAAAAAAGAATTTGAATTTCTAAACCAAAACGATGGAAGGATTCCGTGCTTCTATATTCTACAGAAGATACACAAAAATATAGAAGAACCTCCAGGGAGACCGATAGTCTCAGCGTGTGGATCCATTCTGGAGCCTCTTGCCCAATTTGTTGACATTTTTTTAAAACCGTTTGTAGTTAAGACGCCAGCATATGTTCGAGACTCTATGGATATTATCAATAAAATCGAAAATGTAACATATAATGTGACTGTGTTCAGGTTAGTACCCTAAACAGGTTTGGGTTACAGGGTACCCCCCTTTTTTGAATGACAATATATCCAGGACAGGTACTCTTCAAGCTAACACAGTGGTCATAGATTTTGATCTGGTAGAATGAGCCTGCAAACCTTCAAGAGGTTGCTTGTTGGCCAATATGTAGTAGATTTTGATGCACAGCACTATCCATCATGCGATGGTCTGTTTCTTGCTGCCTTTCCTTTTTTGGCTCCGATGTACCCCCACAAAGAGTTAATCATCCACCCAAACTCTGTTGTGCGGGTAGGTAGAACACAACTGCTCTTTCTGGATCCAGCGGATGGAGTCTCTTCTCTTTAGAGGTGTGAGATGGAGTGTCAAAGGTAGGAAAATGTGACGGACTATACTTCATGAAATGGAGATACCACCTTCAGTAGGGAGGATGCTCTAGTGCCAATGATCAGTTTATCTAGGTAGGTGGTAAGGTATAGATGCTGTGATGACAGTGCATGTAGCTCAGTGACTCTCCGGGCAAATGTTATTGCCACTAGGATGGCTGTTTTTATGGTAAGGAGTCTGAGAGGGCAGTCGTGAAGCAGCTCGAAAGAAGCACACATCAAAAATGTGGGAACTAAGGGCCACATGTACAAACACTTTTTCCCATAGACACAGAATGGGGAAAAACCTTTGCTACATCTGGCCCTAAGTAGATGTCCCACTGTGGCATAATAAAAGGAGCTAGTGGAAACGTCTTTAAGACCTTTGAGAAACCCATTTACAATAGGAGATTTGAAAAGGGATGGCCAATCTGGCAACCACAGAAATGCCGATATATCAGACAAATAACTTTGTAATGTGCCCAAAGCAGAGCCCTGGTAGGCTAGGATAAGAATAAACATAAGAACCTGGAAAGGGGTGCAGATAGGGGTCAGCTTGTTTATCTGTACACCAGGCCACAAACTTGCTATACATTCCTGGTGGAAGGACACCTGGCTGCCTAAATAATATTGTAAACATTGGGTGGAAGGTTGATAGCTCTCAACTGTTGTCGTTCAATCTCTATGTATGAAGGCGAAGCACTGTCACGTTCAGGTGCAGGACCTTGCGTTGTTGCTGCAACAGAGGATCCTCCCAAATAGGCAGCCTGATAGACAACCCCTGCTCATACTCATTAGCTCATAATACCAAACTCTCCATGCCCAACCAGGAGCCACAAGAATGACTTGCGCCCAGTCATTTTTGATCTTCTTGAGAACTCTGGACGGAGTGGTATTGGCCGAAAGGAGTACAGGAGCCCTGCGCTCAACTCGAGACAAAAAGCATCTCCGAGAAAGAGCAGTCTGGGAAACTCCAGAGATAAAAACTGCTATCATTGCGCATTCTCGACAGAAGTGAGCAGATCCAACCAAGTCTCTCCTCATTCTTGGAAGAGACATTGCACCACCTCCGGATGAAAGCACCATTCGTGATCCGTTAAGCATCAACGGCTGAGTTCATCCATCCTGGCATTCGGGAAGCCCATTGTGTTGAACCACCACAGGTATGCCCTGACATTCCAGCCATGTTCAGAGGTACAGTGCCTTTTGACAAAGGGTCCAAGACACCACTCTGCCCTGTTTGTTGCAATACTGTTTGACGGGGGTAAAACACCTGTGCCAGCCTTCCCTTTGCTGAAGGAAGGAAGGCCTTCAATGCCAGCCAGATTGCTCAGAACTCGAACAGGCTAATGTGGAGTTTGGAATCTGCCAGATACAAAGTCCTCTGATCTCCATCTCTTCCAGATGGCCACCCCAGTCCAGAAGTGACACATCTGTTTGTGGAAGGGTGAGGGGTCTGCCACTGATACAATCACAGTTCATCAGCCACCACTGCAGGTCTTTTCCGGTTCCCACCAAGACCTGGACTAAGTCGGAGAGTTTTCCCTTATGCTGTGTCCACAGGAACTTCAGGTCCCACTGCAGAGCCCTTATATGCCAATAGGCATGTGTCACAAGAAGGATGCAGGGCATGAGGCACAACAGCCTCAGAGTCTATCTCACAAAAATCCAGATTAGATGCCAAACATCAATATCACAGCCTAAATATCATGGACTCGCAACTCAGGAGGATAGGCCCAAAACTGCATTGTGTCTAGAACAGTTCCAATGAAGGGGAGCATCTGAGAAGGATTCAGGTGCGATAGTGAACCCCAGCGAGTGCAGAAGGTTCGCCATAGTCTGAAGGTGGGAGATGACTGCCTTTAACAGTCAGTCACAGAGATAGGTAAATACTGGAATTCCTGACCTCTGCAGATGAGCTGCAGCTACCGCCATCACTTTTGTGTCTACCCGAGAGGCACTGGTAAGGCTGAAGGGGAGCATAGCAAACTGAAAGTGTTCTTGGCGTACTGTGAACAGCAGATAATATTTGTGAGCATGCAGGGCGAGGATGTGAAAATAAACATCCTGTAATCCCTCAATATCATACAGTCTCCAGGGTCCAGGGCAGACAGGACTTGCACAAGAGTGAGCATTTTGAATTTCTCCTTTTCAGGAACAGATTGAGAAAGCACAGTTCTATAATCAGATGAAGGCCTCCTTCCTTCTTGGGCACCAGAAAATAGTGGGAATAGCAACCATGATCTACTTCTGATGCAGTACATTCTCTATAGCTCCCTTGGCTAATATAGCTTGTTGTAAGTCGGTGGCATGGGTGGGCAGGGGTTATTCATAATGGGGAGGGAGTAGCCCTTTCGACGAGCTGCAGAACACAATGATCTGATGTTGCTGACCTCCCGTGGTGCAGGTGATTGTGTATCCTGCCTGCCACTGGATGTCCATAATAGATGGAGGGCATACTAAAGGGCTTTAGAGGCTGCGGCTGCCAGGGGATGACGGATTGGCTTGACCTCTGGCCGTCTGTCCGAGGTGGTAATAGGAACTGTGTACTTGAAAATATTGTGCAGTTTGCTGGCTGGGGTGGCTGGGCAGGAAGAGACATGGCTTGAAGCCCCGTCTGTTGCCACAAAGGGGGCAGACTGGGGTTGGTGAAGGGAAATAGAAAGTACCAAGGACTTGGCCGTAGCTCTGCTGCCCTCAAAGCGCTTTAGTGCTGAGTTCGCCTTTTCTACAAACAACCGAAATACATCATTGGGCATGTCCATGAGCGAACCTTAGATATCCCCTGAGAAGCCAGTGGATCTCAGCCTGGCGTGGTGGGTAAGGGGCACCTACGATAAAATCGATCTGCCCAGCAAGTCGGTCACGTCCAGCCCACATTGTATTGTGAACTAGGGTGCATTATCAATTGGCATCTGCTTGAGAGAGTATGGTTTGTGCCTCCTCCCCTGAGACCATGGGCAGCACATGCGCAACCGATTACCAGATAGGATGGGCGTGTCAGCCCAACATACACGCAGTGTTCCTGGACTACAGTGCGAGACTAGCAGAAGAGAACATCCTCTTCCCAAAGGTATCCAGCTCTTTGGATTCCCTACCCGATAGACTGGTAGGGAATGCGCCAGGGTTAACTAGGGAGGTGGAGGCCTGGACCACCATGCTGTCCAGTGTGGGGTACTGGATGAGAAAACTGTCAATGGCTGTAGGCAATTTGTACTATGCACAAGAGCCCCGGTGCAGGGCTTAGACCAGGTCCCGAATGGGAGTATCATTTGGTGGGGGCAATTCCCTCTGAAGCACCACGTTCGTTTTGACGGCCAACGAGGGTAGCGTAAGGTCCAGGACCTCGGCTGCCCTCCACACCACCATTGTGAATGCGGTACCCTTCTCCGTAGCCTCGGTAGGGAGGGAGACCGGGGAGGTGTCCAGTCCACTGGCATCTGCTATAACTTCAAATCAGTTGACCTCAGGATTTTCTAAGGGCTGGCATCTTTAAGGGTCCACAGACCTCTCCCAATCACACAATCCAGGCCTGTCATATGAATAAGGCACTGAGCCCAGCAGAGGGAGTCTGCCCTGGGTCGGTGCCATAGACAGCTTCAGACAACACACATACAACTTCATATCCGAGTTGAGGCTGATGTTGGGAATGGCACCGCCGTGGGGCGGCACCTGGGGCATCAGTACTGCAGCGGATAGTTAGGGAAGGTCAAAGTGGCTTGACCAGCACCGCTCCAGATCCATCAGCATATCTAAGGAGCCCGACTGATGTGGGGGTGAACCCGCTGGCGGAAGACCAGTAGGGACCCCTCCCAATCCTGCAGGGCCCAAAGGTACCTGAAAGTTCTGCGGCAGTAGGGATGGGTCACCGAAATATGAGGTGTATGGCCTAAATGAATTCTCGTAACTGGGTAGGGGTTGCTCAGGTTCCCGGAAACTCTGAAGGCGCATAGATGGCCCAAACTCCACCACTGAGCTAGGCCTCAAGTGCTGATGCTCCTTTGTCTCGTCAGATGACTTTGACAGATGTCGTGAAGTCCAAAATCTCTTCAACTTCTTGTTCTTCTTATGCTTGTGGAACTTGCCCAATTTCCCTGACGACTTTTGACAGCCTGGAGTGGCTCTGTGAACAATCTCGGATCTTGAGCGTTGCAGAGTTGTGTGGCAAGAAGCATGACCAGCACTCCAAGCACCAGAGGCACACCAAACACCGGTCTGTCATTGACATCTGTCGATGACAGGGGACACACTGCTTAAACTCAGCTTTCCTAGTGGACATCCTGAAGCACCAGGCGACAAGTTCTCAAAAAACCTCAACAAAAAGTAGAAAAAAAAGTCAGTCAAAAAACATGGAAGGAAAATAACTTATGTCAGTGTGCTGGTATGACACCCTTATATGCACCGCACATGTGACTTCCGATGTAGATGCTGCCACACGGAGCCGAAAATGCCACCTACCAGCATGCAGGGGTACCGCTCACAAAAAAAGTCTGATGCGTGGGGAAATTCTAAGTTAAAGAATCTGCGGATAGAAGTCTCAATCTGATAGCCAAAACTGAGGCAGTATAGCATGCCTGCACATGAAGCAGGCCTCAGTGTGCCAGTGCACCAGAGGTTAAAATTCAAGGTTCTCACCCTCGCACACAAAGCCCTCCACAACATCGGGCCCAATCTCATCAACCGCATCCACCAGCCTTCCAGGGACCTTTGTTTTACAACCCTCACCCTTGCTCAAGTCCCAAAAATTTGCAGCAGTCACAGCAGAGTTCCTTCCAGTTGTCCATAACGTGTGTCTGCTGTCCCAGTGTCCAGCAGTGAAGCACAGCCAAGAGAGAGAGCTCTATCCTGTGCAGGACCTTTTAAGTGGGGGCGGAAGTGTCCAGCAGGTCTGAACCTCTGGCCTATCCAGATGTGCCGCCACATCACTTCCTTGCCCCTGTCCCCTCCTTCTTGCACAGTCTTCTGGGATAGCTCAAAATGGCATCCTCCAGGAGTTAGTTGCCACATGTGCTCTGAAAGTCTCAGCCCCTCCTTACTGACATTCCTCTCAGGGCCTCTCCAGCCTGCTCCTGGAACGGAATGACAGCTGGCTGATTGATGTCAGGCCCTGCTCAAGCAACTGGACAGAGCAGTAATTAGCCCTAATCCTGAGCTGAGTCAGAGAAAGATGACATCCATGGATGACCCATAAGTTTTACAACTATGCTCTTGTAACCTATTGAATCATTCATTTCTTACAGGTTACAGTGCACTTTGGTGTGACTCTGGTCTCGGTGGACCCCAGAGAACTGGAGTTGCACCCTAGGCCATCCTTTCCCATTGACATTTAATGGAGTATCCCCATAATGCAAATACCTTAAGCACACTGACACTGGCATTTAACTGAGTGTCCCTGCAGTGAAAAGACAGTAAGCACACTGACTCTCCTTCACATGGGTACACCCCTCTCAGGAGACCTACTCCAGGTCACCACCCCCTCTGCATAGTTCCTCCTGCACCAGGCTTACCTAAGTGCAGTTTTTGGGCTGCGCACACCAGGAATTTTCACCCACAGCCCTCACATGGGTGCACATGCATGTGCACACATGATTACATGTAACCCGCCCGGGGCCTCCTGCCCTTGCTGCGTCACAGCAGCCTTTCCTTAGCACGGTGGCAACAGCGGTAAACACGCACAGTCCATTTTACCATGAGTTGACTGTGCGTGAGTCCCCACATAGGAGGCTCCCTCACAGTAAAAGGTAAAAAACCAGGTGGTCAAAAAGCGAAAAATCACGGCAGACCTGATGGTCAGAACTGTCCTCTAACAGCCTTACTACAAACAGGCTGAAATGTAATGTGTCAGGTCATTTTCAAGATGGTGAAAGTCTTCAGCAACACTCAACTTGTGCTTTGAAGGCTGTGGGTATGAGTGTGGAGTGTGCTATGGTAATCCTCATGTCCTGTCACATCTAACACTAAAATCCAATTTGAAGCAGGCACTGTATCAACAACAAACCACTAGGATAAAAGTAGAATCCAAATATACAGGTGATATACAAGAATTGTCTTGGCATCCTCTTCACTCCCTTTCAAGTGCATCCAAAGTTTTACATGTAGCTCTATAATAGTGGAACATGAATATTATCTAGCCACTCATACCCCAACACCAGTAGCTTTACTGTCAATGAATTGCATTGCAGCACTTGCTTGCAAACTACCTCCTTGTGCTTCAGTCACCAGCACTGGTGCTGCTCCATTTCCAGGTTCATATACAGCCGTAATCCCAGCCTCCTCAACAGGCATGGGGACATACCTCGCAAATCTTCCTCCCTGTGGCCCTTTCTCCTTTTGTTGTGGCTCGGTGATCTGGGAGAACAAATATAGGGGAGGCAGAACAGTCAGAGCACATGCCCTTATGCTGTCCCTAAGCTGACATATTTGATATTCCAGCTTCCCCTGGATCTTTTTCATACCACAGACTTGGGATTCCTGCTCAAATATGTATACTTTCTCGTGCCATTGCAAGAGAAGTGACCTCTGCTGAGCATTTATTTTGTTTTTGGGATCTCCTGATTTCCTTTGCAAATTCCTTAACCCTGATCATGTTCAGAATAGCACTTATTGCCATCCTCATGAGTTCAATCTACTCTTTTAAATACTTGTATGTGCCTTTACCGTACTAGTGGTACATAGTGTGGCAGGAGTCCCTTATGGCCGGGGCTCGGTATATTTAAATTTCAGCCTCCATCACTGTTTCTGCCTTTCCCATACATTCTGGTAACGAGTAAAAGGGTCTGACCTTCATCCCATGCAGGGGTGGTGGAAAGGATACAGAAGACAGAGTAGGGGGTTCCTTGTTATTTTTCTAACTGATCTCGTGGAGGATGGGAGGAAGGGTATCACACGCTTATACCCAAATACCTCCTACTCTTCAGCTGACCTTCAGTCAGTTCCTGTTGAAGCCAGCCAAAAAGTGCCAGGGCAGCTATATCAGAGGGCCTTTTTGCCTCAAACATTCATCTTTTAAGCTTCTCTGCTTTGGGTTCTGGCACTCCTGCCTATCTTTCCCATTTCTGTACGACTTCTACAGCCCACTTACTCTCATCTATTGATTCACTCATACATAATTCCCATCTCAGAACTCTTCCTACTCCTACCTACCCAATCAGTTTATTATCTTTTCATCTCTTTCCTAGGAGACACCTTTTGGGCACTTTTAACATATTTTTGACAAAAACAAAACAATACTAACCATGCAAGCAAGCACATCAAATATGATATGCACAGTTAGACTTTGGTTTAACATGCAGAGTGCAGAGGTTGTTCGGCCAAATCACCAGGTTTAGTGTTGCCTGTGCTCCAACAGTCCCCTTGTAGAAACTTGGGGGCATATTTATACTCCGTTTGCGGAATTCCGACGCAAAACTAACTCCATATTTATACTTTGGCGTTAGACGCGTCTAGCGATTAAGTCCATGGAGTTTGCGTCATTTTTTAGCGTGGACACCTACTTTGCGTTAATGAGATGCAAGGTAGGCGTTCCCGTCTAAAAAATTGACTCCGAGGCATGTGCGCCGTATTTACACTCCCGGGCAAAATTCGCGCCCGGGAGTGGGCGGGTCAAAAAAAATTACGTACGGCCGCTTTTGCGCCGTTTTTTAGCGCCTGGAAAAGGCAGGTGTTAAGGGACCTGTGGGCTCTGAAGGAGCCCAGAGGTGCCCTCCCATGCCCCCAGGGACACCCCCTGTCACCCTTGCCCACCCCAGGAGGACACCCAAGGCTGGAGGGACCCATCCCAGGGACATTAAGGTAAGTTCAGGTAAGTCATTTAAAAAACAAAAAATTGTGGCATAGGGGGGCCTGATTTGTGCCCCCCTACATGCCACTATGCCCAATGACCATGCCCAGGGGACTGAAGTCCCCTGGGCATGGCCATTGGGCAAGGGGGCATGACTCCTGTCTTTGCTAAGACAGGAGTCATTTCTATGGGGGTTGGGAGTCGTAAAAAATGGCGCAAATCGGGTTGAGGCGAAAAATTTGCCTCAGCCTGACTTGCCCCATTTTTTGGCGCCCAAGCTCCATATTCCCCTACGCCGGCGCTGCCTGGTGTACGTCGTTTTTTTCCACGCACACCAGGCAGCTCCGGCGGCTAACGCCGGCTAACGTCATTGATTAAATACGGCGCCCGCATGGCGCTTCAGAATGGCGTTAGCCGGCGCTAATTTTTTTGACGCAAAACTGCATTAGCGCAGTTTTGCGTCAAAAAGTATAAATATGGCCCTTGTTCTCTACCTTGGGTGCCCGTGGTCATTGTGTAGAGTCCTTTTCAGCACACTCCTGTTTCTTAAGCGTAGCCACTTTCCCGCATGCGATGCCTCAGCTGTGGAATAAAGCACAACACTTCGGTGATGCAGAAAGTCTAACATGCTTTGAAGGCAAAAATAGCAGGAAGCACAGAACATAATTGTGACAGGTGTCATTTCAACAGACCAGAGCTTCTGTCCAGAATCCTGTTAAAGCACATACATGCTAAAATCAATACATTTCAAACACAGTATTAGACATGCTATCTCAATATAAATCAACGGAAATGTGAACGCATGATGGAAAGTGTTATTTGGATGAAACTACCTAATGAGCACGAGGTAGGATCTTCTGGCAAGAAAGAATGAAAGTAGTACTTGGAACACACATACCTACATAAACAAATGCTGAGCCCACGGCTTTCTAAATGTCATGTTTCACACTCAGAAAAAGCCTACTTTTACAATACACTACAAGAAATGTGCAATTGTACAACACCAAATAAAATAGCCCCTGAGCATCACTGATTCATAAAACTTAGCAGGCAAGTTAAGGTTAATGTGTATAGTAAGGAATATAAAAACAACTTTGCAATTCAGGCATGAATAGTGTCCATGCATGTTAAGATATAAAAGTGTAGTAAAATTCATAATAAAACATTGGCAATAAGGTACATAAACGTAAATGGGGGAGATCACCAGGGTCTGGGCTGGACTGTTCCCATGAGGAGCAAGGTCAATACTGATTTGCATTAGGTGAGCCTCTGGAGCGGATTTAGAGTTTGATGGACAGGCTATGTCATGTCAAAGGTGAGGGAGTACCATATCAATCAGAATGTCAAACACAAGGTTGGCATGCCCGATTCTGAGTTGGCAGATGGCAAGTTTTACATCTATGGAGTAAAGCTTACTTCATCGGTGTAAAACTACCTCTGACTCTCTGACAGAGGAAGGGCCATCAGAGGTAAACCATGTGACCATCCAACCTTAATTGAAGAAGACGATCTGATGTTTTTATTTTTTTTACAGTCTCACCGGGACAGTAAAAAAAAAGAAAAGAAAAATGATCACCATACCATGAGAGAAAACTCCAGTGGTGTGGAGGTCATTAGGTTTTTTTATATTTCAAAATTAAACTCCTGCATTAGAAGTTTATTAAAAAATGAAGAAATCTGCATAACTGTGATGACCAGCTAGCCATCATGTGTGAGGGAGCCATCCGTCAAACTTTTCCTACACTGACAGGAACTGCATGATGGTGGTTCCTACCAATGTATAGAAATGTCTGCAGGGCCGATGGATATCTTTGAATTTAGCGAGCGAAGAAAAGGCAGTGTGGCTGACATAAACTCCTCCATCATCCAGTTTGCTTTTACTCCATCCACCAAACCCGAAATCATGCCCTCCAGCTGAGTAACACAGTGGGCAAAAACAATAGTTTGGAATGCTACAACTAGTAATTGCCAGTGATTAGACTATTTGCAAGTATTCTTACCATCACCTTTCACATATTTGATTACCAATAGTATGTCTGGAAACCTGAGAAAAGCACAGTTTTGTAACACCCCTTCGTGAAATCAGGATAAGGAAAACCAACACAGGCATGACAGACCTGACTCAGACCCAACTACTAAGCCAATAAATTATTTTTTGAGGAGTGTTGCACCTAACACACACCCTGAAACTATGAACCTGTAAATAAATGATTCTGCTATCTCACTCTTGGGAGTCCTCTTTCAAGATACCAGTTCACAATGGGTGTAAGTTGGCTTTGTCACTGAATTCCCAGTTCCAACAAAGAATCTTTACAAAGCTGAGTGCCATGAAATGTACAAATGGTCAACATGTCTGCTTCACAATAAGAGTCTTCCGAGTGCTTTGTTATTTCACGGTGAAGAAAACACACAAGGCTTGCTCATCGTGGGTCACATTCCCACCTCTGGCTCGTGAGTCCCTCAGACACTTCCAAGTCCTTGAACGCACACATTCTTGGGTCTGGCTGTCTTCCCTCAGACATTCAGCTGTGCTCTGCCTCTTGAGAGCCTCACAAGTCTGGACTTATGTGGCTAACATGCCAGCCAGAAACTCCCACTGCTTCCAGCTGGGCATGGGGTCTGTCTCTAACAATCTGCAGGATTATGCCTTGGTAAATTCCGAGACATCGTCATTCAGCACCTAGCAGAGGAGGGAGGGAATGCCCCTAATCTGAGTCCCTCCATGAACAGTTTACTACATTCTATGATTTAAGATGAAAAGAAAATTCAGTTAAGTGAGTGGTCACAACATTTTAAAACTGTGCTGCTTTGTTTTGCCCAATTACATTGATTCCTCATGGAATACCAATCTGGTTTTGTGACTTCTAATCCTGGGCTTCCATGAAAATACAGGCCAGAACCATATTTCTTCTGTTCTCACATCCCAGCTTAGTTAGTACTTTGAAGAATTCCTGTAGCAGGGCCTAGCCCCACCAATACACGTTCCTCTCTTGGCTCCTTTCAGGGTTTCCTGAGGAGTTGCTGTTACCCCCTCCTCTAGTTTAAGACTGTACCCCGATCAGGCTCTTCAAACGAAATTTGCCTTTCTGCACTCTCTTGCGAAGAACAGACAAGTTGTGTGCGTACAGCTGAGAAACTGAGCACAATGAAGTTACAACACCACGAAGGAAACACATTCACTTATAACCCGGTTAGTGGTTTCTCACTTCTCTAAATCAAAATATCAGCAGTATGTAGCAGAGAAAAATGAAAGTAATATATGAAACAAATGATTTTATACACTCCTGCCTCCCAGAATGACACGGAGAATTCTATTATTTCTTTTGATGGAATTATTTAAAAAACAATGGAACAAGGATAATCCACTAGCATGACAGTGGTCCTCTTCTACCCTCTACCTTCCTTGGCCTACTAAAATCCTGGTTTCTATCTTGACCCTGACCATTAACTCTAAACATGGGGTACCCCACTTGCTACCTGGGGAACCCCACCCTTGAGCAGGACAATTCTATCCCATTCAAAGGTGCATCCCAAACAGCGATGGTCACTACCCTGGCCAATCAATTTAGACAGCCTACTTTATTTTCTGTGCCTAGAGCAGGTCCTCCTATAGAGGTTATTGCTGACAACAGAGCAAACATAAAGCACAAGCCCAGTCCTGAGGTCTCCCAATTAGCAAAATATAGCAGGATATATCAGAGAAAAAGCCAGGAACCACTTGAAAAAGCATGTTTTCTTCACTCTTATTATAGAAAATGTTAGAGAATTAAAAACACAAACATCTTGGGCAAGATCAAATACATTCCACTTTCCTCTTCATTAATTTGAAACTGGTATTTTTCAGATCCCGACTCACAAAACAATGCATACAACCACGCACAGCTAAACTGGAATACAAGCAATATTTTTGCAGAGTGCACACGAGTTATGAAAACACTACAGTATCACTAATAGTCTTATCTGGAGTTTGGTGGGCAAGATATTGCATCAACACATGAGGGATATCCTGTCCACTGTATGACAGGTACCATAGGCTATAATATGCTTCTAACACTGCAGACGGGACATCTGGCATATTAGTGACGAAGTATGCCATCTGCCAAACTCTAAATAAGTCCCTAATTGTAGAAAGTGCTGTAGGAGTCCTCTGGCCATTGAGCTGAGGCCCTGGCTGTTCACACTGATAGAAGTCTGCATAGCCTAGTTTCCCGTGGGTACTTGTTAATCTGCATGGTATCCTACAGTAGAGCACCAGTGTGGTCTGTAGTGAGGAGGGTCTGTTGGGAAATGATCTTCTTAATTGTTCTTGTTGCTTGCTAATTGTGTTAGTATCCAGTAGCCAATGGCCTGTGCTGGCTACTATAGTGAGAGTCTATCCAGGGGTTAGCTTGTATCAGAAAGTTAGTGAAGCAGACAGCATCGTTGACACTTAAAATGCAAATGGTGTGCACTAAACTACACATGAAAGAGAAAAAAACATAAAAATCAAACATGTTTATACAAAAGACTCAGTCAGTCATAGAAAGAAATAGAGAGATAGTCAGTCATACTTAAGGCATGTTTTTTTCTGAAAAGCTGGTAAGGAAATGTAAGTCGTGCCTGTAGTTCTAAAATCAAACAAACACAAATGATGGACAGAAAGCTGAACCAATCAAACATTCACCCCCAGTCACTGATCTGGGTTAAATCCATCAATTCTTTTGGTGACCACGCCACCCCAGTTTGGACCCAGCCATATGTAAATCAGTCTTGACCCTGTTCCCCATGGGATCAGCCCAATCCAAACTGCCAGGCGAGGTCTTCCCTGGACCAGAAACAAGCAATCTGGGACCGATATCAGGGTATCATCCTTCATCAGCCAGACTAGCTTGAATCCAGTGGCATAGTGAACCTGGTTCCCACGTATGGGCATACCCGGCGCACTTAGGGAGACAAAAGAAAACAAACACAAATGATGGACGTAATGTGGAACCAATCAAACATTCACCCCCAGTCACAGATCTGGGTTTAATCCATCAATTCTTTTGCTGACCATGCCACCCCAGTTTGGATCCAGCCATATGCAAATCAGTCTTGACCCTGTTCTCCATGGGTAGTTCTAAAATGGCATCAGGCCTGAAGTCAGACACAATTGCCTCTGAAAGGCCAGTAGGGTTGTGGCAAGTCAATCCTACCTAGCTGCGAAAGGGAAGTGGAACGTCAGACATGGGTGACTTAGTCAGTAGTCAGACTTATCTGCTTTTAAAAGGGTAGCAGGGTTGTGCCAGATGTAGTCAGGTGTCAAGCTTATGTTTCTCTGATAGCCATTAGCAGCGGCAGTTCCTTCGTATGAGAGGAGGAGCGTCGCCCCCCCACCCCCGCAACACACACTGCTGCAAAAATAGAGAAAATAAAATGCTTATAACTATTTTATTAACATTTTATTTTGTACTCTCTGCCGAAAGGAGTGTGGAGGCGGGGCCAGTGCATCATTGCTAATGATTGATTGGCAGCAATGAGAAGTGGTCCCTTTGTTTGAAGTGAGCATGCAGGTTTGGCCGGCTACCTTGCTACAGCCAAACCGACATGTGCAATTCAAACCTCTCAACCCAGCTGTCTAGGACGGCTGGGTTGGAGAACAGGCACATGCCTCCTGTGCCTTTAGGAGCGCTGGGCCAACCTGCTTCAGCCAATCCAGGTGCTTTACTCATGCTGCTTAACAGCATAAGAGCAACATTTGGATAGGAAAAGGTAGCTGGCATGATGTCACCTTGCCCTAGGAAGAGTCTGGAGCCCGGGACTGCAAAGCATCGAGGACGTGCTGCAGGAGAAGTTAAGTGAAAGTTTATTTTTCTCTTTTTTCATTGTTTATTGCAATGTGTTTTGTATAATGTGTGTTATGCAATGCATGTATGTCATTGTATGTAGCGCCCCACCGGTTTTCAATACCATCAACCGTCACTGGCCAGTACGGTTGTGGCAGAGGTGGTAAGTAGTCACGCTGAAGTACCTTTGAAGGGTCACTACGGTTGTGGTAGGGACATTTCAGTCTTACCTGCCTCTGAAAGGCAGTAAGACTTTAGCTGGATAATCAGAAGTCAGGCTCATCAGCCTTCAGAAATAGACAGATGTCAGGCAGTAGGGCTGAAAGGCAATAGGGGTGTGGCAGCTGTGGTTAAAAGTCAGGCTCATCTGCTTTAGAAGGGGCAGTAGGGCTTGGGCAGGTTAGTTAGAAGTCAGGCTTATAGGCCTCTAAAAGGGCAGTACAGCTATGTTAGTGAGACTTCATGATCAAGTGCCACTGAAAGGCCAACAAGGATAATCCACTAGCATGACAGTGGTCCTCGTCTACCCTCTACCTTCCTTGGCCTACTAAAATCCTGGTTTCTATCTTGACCCTGACCATTAACTCTAAACATGGGGTACCCCACTTGCTACCTGGGGAACCCCACCCTTGAGCAGGACAATTCTATCCCATTCAAAGGTGCATCCCAAACAGCGATGGTCACTACCCTGGCCAATCAATTTAGACAGCCTACTTTATTTTCTGTGCCTAGAGCAGGTCCTCCTATAGAGGTTATTGCTGACAACAGAGCAAACATAAAGCACAAGCCCAGTCCTGAGGTCTCCCAATTAGCAAAATATAGCAGAATATATCAGAGAAAAAGCCAGGAACCACTTGAAAAAGCATGTTTTCTTCACTCTTATTATAGAAAATGTTAGAGAATTAAAAACACAAACATCTTGGGCAAGATCAAATACATTCCACTTTCCTCTTCATTAATTTGAAACTGGTATTTTTCAGATCCCGACTCACAAAACAATGCATACAACCACGCACACCTAAACTCAATGGAATACAAGCAATATTTTTGCAGAATGCACACAGGTTATGAAAACACTACAGTATCACTAATAGTCTTATCTGGAGTTTGGTGGGCAAGATATTGCATCAACACATGACGGATATCCTGTCCACTGTATGACAGGTACCATAGGCTATAATATGCTTCTAACACTGCAGACGGGACATCTGGCATATTAGTGACGAAGTATGCCATCTGCCAAACTCTAAATAAGTCCCTAATTGTAGAAAGTGCTGTAGGAGTCCTCTGGCCATTGACCTGAGGCTCTGGCTGTTCACACTGATAGAAGTCTGCATAGCCTAGTTTCCCGTGGGTACTTGTTAATCTGCATGGTATCCTACAGTAGAGCACCAGTGTGGTCTGTAGTGGGGAGGGTCTGTTGGGAAATGATCTTCTTAATTGTTCTTGTTGCTTGCTAATTGTGTTAGTATCCAGTAGCCAATGTCCTGTGCTGGCTACTGTAGTGAGAGTCTATCCAGGGGTTAGCTTGTATCAGAAAGTTAGTGAAGCAGACAGCATCGTTGACACTTAAAATGCAAATGGTGTGCACTAAACTACACATGAAAGAGAAAAAAACATAAAAATCAAACATGTTTATACAAAAGACTCAGTCAGTCATAGAAAGAAACAGAGAGATAGTCAGTCATACTTAAGGCATGTTTTTTTCTGAAAAGCTGGTATGGAAATGTAAGTCGTGCCTGTAGTTCTAAAATCAAACAAACACAAATGATGGACAGAAAGCTGAACCAATCAAACATTCACCCCCAGTCACAGATCTGGGTTAAATCCATCAATTCTTTTGGTGACCACGCCACCCCAGTTTGGACCCAGCCATATGTAAATCAGTCTTGACCCTGTTCCCCATGGGATCAGCCCAATCCAAAATGCCAGGCCAGGTCTTCCCTGGACCAGAAACAAGCAATCTGGGACCGATATCAGGGTATCATCCTTCATCAGTCAGACTAGCTTGAATCCAGTGGCATAGTGAACCTGGTTCCCACGTATGGGCATACCCGGCGCACTTAGGGAGACAAAAGAAAACAAACACAAATGATGGACGTAATGTGGAACCAATCAAACATTCACCCCCAGTCACAGATCTGGGTTTAATCCATCAATTCTTTTGCTGACCATGCCACCCCAGTTTGGATCCAGCCATATGCAAATCAGTCTTGACCCTGTTCTCCATGGGTAGTTCTAAAATGGCATCAGGCCTGAAGTCAGGCACAATTGCCTCTGAAAGGCCAGTAGGGTTGTGGCAAGTCAATCCTACCTAGCTGCGAAAGGGAAGTGGAACGTCAGACATGGGTGACTTAGTCAGTAGTCAGACTTATCTGCTTTTAAAAGGGTAGCAGGGTTGTGCCAGATGTAGTCAGGTGTCAAGCTTATGTTTCTCTGATAGCCATTAGCAGCGGCAGTTCCTTCGTATGAGCGGAGGAGCGTCGCCCCCCCTCCCCCGCAACACACACTGCTGCAAAAATAGAGAAAATAAAATGCTTATAACTATTTTATTAACATTTTATTTTGTACTCTCTGCCGAAAGGAGTGTGGAGGCGGGGCCAGTGCATCATTGCTAACGATTGATTGGCAGCAATGAGAAGTGGTCCCTTTGTTTGAAGTGAGCATGCAGGTTTGGCCGGCTACCTTGCTACAGCCAAACCGACATGTGCAATTCAAACCTCTCAACCCAGCTGTCTAGGACGGCTGGGTTGGAGAACAGGCACATGCCTCCTGTGCCTTTAGGAGCGCTGGGCCAACCTGCTTCAGCCAATCCAGGTGCTTTACTCATGCTGCTTAACAGCATAAGAGCAGCATTTGGATAGGAAAAGGTAGCTGGCATGATGTCACCTTGCCCTAGGAAGAGTCTGGAGCCCGGGACTGCAAAGCATCGAGGACGTGCTGCAGGAGAAGTTAAGTGAAAGTTTATTTTTCTCTTTTTTCATTGTTTATTGCAATGTGTTTTGTATAATGTGGGTTATGTAATGCATGTATGTCATTGTATGTAGCGCCCCACCGGTTTTCAATACCATCAACCGTCACTGGCCAGTACGGTTGTGGCAGAGGTGGTAAGTAGTCACGCTGAAGTACCTTTGAAGGGTCACTACGGTTGTAGGGACATTTCAGTCTTACCTGCCTCTGAAAGGCAGTAAGACTTTAGCTGGATAGTCAGAAGTCAGGCTCATCAGCCTTCAGAAATAGACAGATGTCAGGCAGTAGGGCTGAAAGGCAATAGGGGTGTGGCAGCTGTGGTTAAAAGTCAGGCTCATCTGCTTTAGAAGGGGCAGTAGGGCTTGGGCAGGTTAGTTAGAAGTCAGGCTTATAGGCCTCTAAAAGGGCAGTACATCTATGTTAGTGAGACTTCATGATCAAGTGCCACTGAAAGGCCAGTCGAGTTGTGGCAAGGAGAGGTAGTAGAAAGTCCTACCTGTCTCTGAAAGGTCAGTAGGGCCTGGGTGTGCTGTCGTCAGAAATCAGGCTCACTTGCCTTTAAAAGGGCAGCAGGGTTGTAGCATAGAGGGGTCAAAGGTTAGGCTCACATGCCTCGGAAAGGACAGTGGGGCTGTAGCAGAGGTAGTCAGATGTCAGGCTTATGTGTCTCTAAAAGGCAACAGGGCTGTGCCAGAGATGGTAAGCAGTCACGCCCACTGCCTTTGAAAGGACAGTAGAGTTGTACAAGAGGTGGTCAGAGGTCAGTGTTGCATTGTCATGTTAAGACATAATGCACGGAATGGTAAAATATTGTCCCCATCTCTTTTCTCCCCTTCCCTCTCCCTCCTCATGTTGAGATTGCTCCTGGAACGTTCGTCCTGGATGCTGACCTGTTATGTATGGCTGCACAATATAGATCTCTCTCTTCACTGATATCAGTGATGGTGATGAGTTTGGGACTCGTCCGCAGCAGCCATCGGGAGGCTCAGTGGCGGCATTTTACCGTGGGTGCTTTTTGCCTGGTGCATCTGGTGGAGGACTCCCTCTGTCAGCATTGGCTCCGCCTCTGGAAGTCTCCTCCTGTTTGCAGTGTCTACATCATGTTAACACTGGGAGGTACATGTATGAGTTATCCTCACTTCTCTGAACTTATCTCTGCCCCTTGGATTCTGCTTCCTCTTCTCAATAGTGGAATCTCTTTTCAAGTCAAGAACATGTGAATGCCGTTTCAAGCCTAATTTTGGGTAGCCACCTGCCATTTTTGTTCTCATTCATTTCTATGGGAATTGTGCCATTTTGAAAAAGGATTGCTTCATATTCAATTTTATGTTCTGTCACATTGAGTCTACTGGGTGATCGTAATTTTCCAATTAATCCTACCACCTGTTCTTCTCATTTTGGAAGGGTTACCTGCTAAACGGTGTCACATTTGAATACAAAGGATTACCTTCTACATACAGTTTCATTTTTCTTTACCTCTAACCCAGTGACACTATCTATTTGATTTCATTATGCAGTTTGACTCTCCAGATTAATTCCTACAGGTGAAAGAACCACCACCAGTGGAACTGAAAAGGTGGATAGAGGAATTGTTAACTTATCTTACAGCCATAGATGGACACAAGATGCATGAGGAAAGAAAGACAAGTATATTATTACATCTGTTAGGGTCAAAAGCTAAACAGATTGTCAAAACCTTACTTATAATATACGTTCCGGGGGTGATGATGATTATGATGAGTTTGAATAGGCTACGCTGAGGTTGAATCATGGACTTCATTTAAGTGCCACCAGGGGTCGCAGCTGCGACCCCTGTCTTGACCTTTGCAAGCCCTAGCACTGCCTTTGCAACCCCTCGCCTCAGGGGTGGAACAATTAGTACCAAAAATACAGGGGTAGCTCGCATTACCAGCGTCAGGTTGCAGCCTCCTTTTCTGCTCTTTTTTATTTAAAAGCAGAATCTGGAACAGAACCTTTACTGGCATCTTCGGTAAGTAAATTAAAATACTTTTTAGTATATATTATGTGAGTGCAGGTGTGAGAGGAGTGAGTGATAAAGTATAGGTGAGTGAGGAAGAGAGTACAAATGAGTAAGTCACTTCATGTGACATCATTAAGGTCAAAGGGAGCATGATGCCACTTGTGCTCCCCGGCAGTTTGATGAATTGAAATGAATTGGAACTGTGTCAAACCCACAATTAGCAAAATGCTTGATATATTTTTTATACAATGATGGCAGTGTGAAAATGGGAGTTTTTATGAGTTTCTCACAGCACTAAGAAGTTGATCTAATACATGCTGTTTTGACCTTCCCAAAGATGAAATGATAGCGATTCATGGTAAACACCAATGTAAAGTGCATAAAATGACATTTATGGGTTATTGGTGACCCCTCTCAGGAAGGAGTAATAAAATCAGCAAAAGCAATTGAACAAAGTGTGTATTGGTTCAAAGAAGTCAATGAGGTCAAGGACACTAAAAAGAGGGTGAAGTGTGCCACTATTGGAAGTAACCAAACAGAAAGAATTTTACCAAAAGCATGGATCCAAATTTGAATGTTACAGATGTGATAGCAATTCACAATTGGGCAGTTTTAGAGGATATCCAACTCTCATGCAGTATATGCAATCACCGAGGTTATTTTGCTAAAGTATGTCATGAAGACAGGCATAATAGCAAACTCAAAGTGGCTCAATTATAGGAGGACACCTCAGAGAATAGAACTCTTTCCCTGGAGGCACACATGAAATGCTAATATTGTTCTGTTGGCCCAATTGGAGGAGGACTTTGATAACGGAAGACTCCAGAGTCCTCCCAAATGTTTTATCAAAATACTAGAGATAAACTTGTAATTTTTAGCTGTCTCTGGATCTCCATTCACAATCATGCCTTCTGAGACTTTTGAATCCTTGTTTTCGTCAAAAGGAATACCACTGTGACATTTGATAGCAACAAGATAAATCTGTTAGGATATTTCTGTACTACTGTACATTTCAAAGATAGATTGGCAAAAATCTACATCTACATACCAGAAACTGTGGTGTTTATTCTAGGTTGGAGGGACCGAAACATCTGAATATGATTCTCTAGCCACGTGGGCAGAACCTGTAATGGTAATCACTGAAGAAGACTTGGGCACACATGTGATAAATTCCTTTCCAGAAGAAAAGGTTCTCCCCACCACATTACATTGAAGAAATAATGCCACCCCAGTGGGACAAAAAATAAGGAATGTACATTTCAGTGTGAGGAAGGATGTCCGAACGCTGTTAGAAGAGCTACAAAAGGATGATATAATAGAAGAAACTGAATACTCTGACTGGATCTCTCCAGTTTTTCTCACTAAGAAATGAAATGGCAATTTGAGACTGTAACTGGACTTAAGAGTGCTCAATTCCTGTTTCACAACTGATAGTCACCCTTTGCTCAAGTTAAATGACCTTTTGTCGATGCTTGATGGAGCTAAGGGATATACCACACTTGACTTATGCAGTACATGCCATCAGATTCAGCTTTCCAGAGACTCAAGACTCTCATTTTGTGTTTTCCAATATAAGAGAATACCATGCTGTCTCACCACTGCGGTCTGTTTACCTGCGGACTGTTTGCCGGGGGCAATGATCGCATATTTAAAGACATTGAGGCCAATGTGAGGTGCTTCCAGGATTACAGGTTGGTATTTATCAGAAGAAACCAAGAACATTTGAAATATTTTTTGTACTAGTGCAAGTAAAGAAGGGTTACTACTGGGTGCTGATAAGTGCAAGTTGATTCAATCTCAAGTGGACTATTTAGATCACAGCATTTCGTCTAAAGGTCTAACTTCAAAACAATCATTAGTGGATGCCATGTGTCAAGAACCAGACAGCAAAGACAAACTGAAATCTTTTGCAGGCCTTCGTTAACCAATCTGCCATGGTACTTACAATTTTGCAACATTTATGGAACACCCTCCATAACCTGTTAAGAAAGGGCCGGGGGTACCAGTTGGGGGAAGAACAGCAGACAGATTTTGAGAACATGTTAAAAATGGATTTACCCACTCTTTGACCATTTGCAAATGTAAACAGTTTATAATTTCAATAGATGCTAGTGCTTATTGGTTCAAATACTATCCCCAAGGAGTGGGGAAAATTCCAATGTACGCATTGCTAGGATATGCTCAAAGCTTCAAGAGTACAATTTTGAGATTGTTCATGTGTTGGGTTGATCTAACTAGCCTGAATATTTTTATTTAATCTTCTGTGTGAAGGATCATCAGCATTCTGTATTAATCATGCAGATTTTGATATAGTCACATGTATCAGTGATGTGTCCGAAATGCTTTGTGGCTATATGAGTGAGAGTAAATGGTTGTTGGAATATGGCAAAGATGTACAGCTTAAACCAGTAAGAGTTAGGGTTGGCTATCTTCTAAAACCTTAAAAGGTTCGCTTCACTCATCTTCTCAAA
Source organism: Pleurodeles waltl (assembly GCF_031143425.1). Classification (NCBI taxonomy): domain Eukaryota; kingdom Metazoa; phylum Chordata; class Amphibia; order Caudata; family Salamandridae; genus Pleurodeles; species Pleurodeles waltl. The sequence continues at coordinate 101,215,069 of NC_090445.1, forward strand.
TTGCCTCCAAGTTGAGGGTGGTCAACTGGTTAATATTCCAGAATGATAAGGGTGTACCCGAATGGTACGCATGAGTACCTCTTGAAGGTGTCATCAGGGACATATGAGAAAGTCTGTCTTGAACAATTTACTCAGAGAATACTTTTTTTGTTTTCAAAATTATTTAATGGTTTTGAGGGTAGACAGGGGAGAAGAAAATTCATTTCTATTACATACAGTGCTTACTATACTCATGAAGTTCAGGTCTTTATAATGTTTGAGTTGTACAACATTTGATAGACAACATTGTAAAGATAAGTGTTTGAAAAACAGGATATCAACTGATTGAATAGATGCATATTGATTATAGCTTTATTATTACGGATTATAATGAGAAATGGTGGATTGGTGGGGGAAAGTAAAGCCCACAGGGGATAGAGAGGTGGGAGGAGGGGGCAAGAAGGAATGTGTAGTGACTGAGAGATGTGAAGGTAATGACGGTAATAGTGCCTTTCTGTATGTTTAATTAGCAGCACATTGCAGCAAAAAGGTGGGTCTTATATTATGTTTGTATTGTTTAGGTATTAGTAAAAAAAAAGATTTAAGGTGGCTTGATTTTCTGTATTTATAGACATAGGCCCTCATTTCGACCTCAGCGGTCTTTTTCAAAGATCGCCGAGGTAGCGTCGTGCTGAAGACCGCCAGTGAAGGCGGTTTTCCGCACGGCGTATTATGACTGCTGGAAGCCCTCCATCCTTTTTCGGATGGAGAGCCGCCAGCAGCCATACTGGAGGTCGGCGGGGAAGTGGACGCTGCTCCACCTCCACCGCCCCGTCATCAGAACACCGCCCACCGAATCACGTTCCATGATTCGGTGTGGCGGTGTTCTGGTGACGGGGAGCTGGCGGTCGAGCAGCCCCCATGGATCCCATCCCCTCCTGGAGGATCAACGGACAAGGTAAGTTGATTGTCCGTTAGGGGAGGGGGGTGGTGGGTGTTGTGTGTTGTGTGCGTGCATGGGGGTGTGCGTGTGAATGTGTAGAGGAGGTGTGTGAGTGCGTGTATGCATGCAGGGGGGTGTTATGTTTATGGTAAATGTGTGCGGGTCGGTTTGTGTGCATGTCTGTTTATATGTGTGCGGGTATGTGTTGTTGTAAGGTATGTGTGCGTGTAGGGTTGTGTGTCTGTGCATGTTGGGGGTGGGGGTGGGACGGGGGATCCTGCCACCTCTGGGGGGTGGCAGGGGAGTGGGAGGTGTGGGGGGAGGACTCGGGGTGGGGGAGACCCGTATCAGTGCCAGGAAAGGAATTCCCTGGTACTGATAGTGCCTACCTCCATGGATTTCGTGGCGGTTCCAAACCACCCGAAATCCATGGCGGTCTGCAGGGTCCTGATACCGCCGGCAGTCTGGTGACAGCCGCTGGGCTGGAGACCAAAGTCTCCAGCCCAGCGGTCGGAGTGGAGAAGTGGCGGATGACCATGGCGGTAACCGTCATGGTCATAATTTTTATTTTATTTTCCGCCTGCCTGTTGGCCGTTTTACCGCCACTTCTCCCCATCCGCCAGGGTCATAATGAGGGCCATAGTTTATTCCATAGTTTATGCAGATTTTATTGAGGGTTGAAGTTGCGAAGCATACCTATGACCACCAGGTATGGTAAGTTAAGTTTTTGAACCATTTCCATTCACATAAGAAATTCTTAATTCCTATAGTTAGAAGAAGATCTAAGAGGCTTCTATCTTGTGTGTTAAGCTTCATTTTGGGGGGTGATAAACCAGGGGCCTAGTGTCACTGTGTGGAAGTTAAGAGAGATTTATGTGTCGAAAATTTCATTCACTATGTTTTGGATTTCTTTCCAGAATGATTTTACCATCACACAGTCAAAAAGCATGTGATTGAAAGTACCTAGGAAGTCGTGACCGTTCCAGCATTTGTCTGACTCAGGGAGGCCTAATTTGAAGAGATCTTCTGGTGTCCAATAAGCTTTAGGCAAGGACCAATATTTACATTGGGAGAGAATGGGAGATATGTTGTTGTTGTGTGAAAGAGTTTTTTTCCATGTGTGATCGGTTACGATCTTGTGATCAGCTGAGGGGTGTGGGGTATTCCACTTACGTTAAGTCTCAGAAAGCAATTCATTGTTCGCATTACAGGAGTTTAGAAGTGTATATGTTATGGCTGCTGCATGAGATAGTTTTGAACGTTTTATGAGAAAGTTAACAGGGTCTGATTTGGGAGGCTTTTTACCTTTGTATATAGCGACCTCGAGTTTTGAAATTGTAGAAATCTTTGTTTTTAAGATTATAGGTGGCCTGCATATCTGCAAAAGATTTGGGTTTGGCTGCAGAGCCTAGGTCAATAAGATATAGGATGGTTTTGTTGCCCAAGAAGGCCCATATGGGTGGTTGGCCTTCGATTTTTATTTTGGTGTTGTTCCAGAGAGATGCGAATTCTTAGTCCTGTATCTTGTTTGTGATTTTTTTATATCCAGCACTTTAAGGGCCGCAAGTGTCCTTAAATATGATTCGGGAGTTTTGTAAATCAAATTGTTCCATTGTTAGGGTTGATAATAGTAAGAAGGGTTTTGTGAGGTTTTCTTCGATGTGCAACCAAAGAGGTTTGTCATTGGCGGTAGGGTGGAGCCACCATGAGGCTTGTTTGATGAGGAAGGCAAGCTGGTATTTACAGAAGTTCAAACTATATTTGTAATGTATAACATTCCCTCCAAGACACAGGGAAGAATCAAAGTGACATGGAAAAGTAGAGAGAAACAAAAAGGAGTAAAGAGGCAAGCAGTAAAGACACCAAAGAAAGCAAGTGAATAATGAAAAGACACTGGTATTACTACCATAGCTCACAGACTCTCACTGTCTGTGATAGGCAGAGGTGTTGATGGAGCGATCACCTTGTCTGTCCATCTTGGTGGCTCCCGTTCACCCTTTGGGGTGACTCCTTAGACAGTGATATATGCTTCTGTCTCTGGTGGGCTCTGCACACATTGGCTAGTGAGGGCACTATTAGCTTTCAGAGGTGTTTCAACCTAGATACGTTCACCATCATTCATTCGTTGTCCCTCTTCGCATTTATCATTGTCCCCTTGTGGGCCACCACTGTCTATGTGGAGCATTCCTATGGCATCCTAAACATCCTCTTAAGTCATTGTGCTTGTGCCTCAATTTGGTCCCCAATGACAACAGGCTGCCATTTGGCCACTCTCCTGTCACTGACTCTTTTGTGGTGTTGTCTCTTCGTTTCACTTTCGACTCTGGTGGAACTGGAATGGGATCATACTGGTACTGTGCGGATGACGTCTCTGACTGCATAATAAATGGACATGGTGGTTGGTGCGCACTGTGCAGTGCATTATGGAGTGAACAGTCCGTCGCTAGCAAATTGTATGTTGTTCTTTCCATGTCTGCTTGGTGTTCTACTAGGGATTGTACTTTTTTTTGCAGTTTCTACATAAAACGTTTCACTGTCACTTTGGCTTACAGCTATCTGAGTGTGATTTTTTTATGGCTTATGTTAAGGTTGTGAAGGTGTTCCTACAGTTCATCACCTTGAAAAGGGGGGTTGTTGTCGGTCTTTATCTCGTCAGTGCTCCAAGTGCCACCAGGATATTGTCTAGTTTGATTAAAACGAAGCACAGGAGACAATCTCAGCTACAGGATACTTAATGCATGCATCTATATTGTTGTATAGCTATTTTAGCCATGTTTTAGACACGTTGTTTTAACTAACTAGGCCTTCAGCTGTGCACTTTAATGCAGTTACATTTTATTCAGCATTGCTTTATTTGTGTAGCGATAGCTACATTTGCGGTGCTGTATTATTTTCTCTATCTCGTTGTTCCTTCTCCTAGGAAAGCATCACGTTCTTAGTAGGACATTTATTTTACTTTGTGCTTTCTTCAAGGCTACACCAGATAGAGTTGCTGACAAACGTGGTATGCTGTGTCTCTAGCATTCACAGAAAAACACACGCTCATATGTACATGTTCATTTCTTAGAATGTCAGCTGTTTTATTATTTATATTTATTATAAAAACACCCCTTAGTCCCAGACACGTTAGAGGGAGATTCCGGCCAGAGGACTACAACTGTATGCTAATTGCTACAAGCTTCGCTACAGCTACTTGCTTAGACGGCCGAGCCCTGAACCAGATGGGGACGGTGTCTCTTTAGACCTCAGGCCTCTTCTTCAGGTATGAGCGATGATGTTTTTCCAGGGGGAAACTCGAAGGGCAGATTAGGCTAAGTATGCTGTGCTCATACTTAATGTAGGTGAAGGGCTATAGATCCACTCCCCTGTTTAGACAGCATGGTAGGACTGTTTTTGTTTTACACTTGTAGTCCTGCTCCTATTGTCTTTTATTATTCTCGTTATTGCTGTGCACCTGCTTTTATCGAAGATGAAGATATTTTAATAAATGCTTATCTAAGTGCATTCTGCCTCTATTGCCTTTGTCTGAGTGAGACCTTTGTAACTGAGAGAAAAGGAATGCGGTCTGATGTACCACGATACCCCGGGGAGTCTATCTTACCATAAACCAGGTTGCCACAATCATCCCGATCAGAGATGGGGCGCTGCTAGTTAGTCGGAAACCCCAGATTATGCCGACAGGTGTCACCTTGTGTTGAATTGTACTCAGTACCCACAACTCAGGCGATCCTACCGCCCAAATCCAGTAGCCTCATTACCTTTATGAGGACCTACGCGACAATATATACCAGTAAGAACCTGATGTCCAGTGTGGTATAAAACTTAATTTAGACAACGGTTCTTGCATTCATCTTTCGAGATTATAGGAGTTGGTTACTTGGCATGTCCTGAGATTTGGACACTATCAGCCTTTTCACATAGCCAATTTTGAAAATGCCTTGCTGTCATTTGTGTGCTAGCTGCAATGTCCAGAAAATTGAGTATGACAGAACTACTATCCTGTATTCCCTTCAGTACTATTCCTTCTGTTGCATATCCTGTATGTCTTTCAGTGCCTACCTGTTTTGGTGTCATGGTGACGGTGCCCCTGTAAGCATTGTCTCCATATGTGGTCTTGGGCCACCTGCATCGATGTTATGAGGATTTCCTTCAATGCCATGAGGGCCTCCTTCTATTACTTTGGAAACTTCATTCATCAACAGTGCTGTTGGGTAGGCCTCTTGTGTGGTGAGGTGCTTGACATTTTCTACCAAATTCGCTGCAACTACTGTGAATGATCAATAATTCATTGTTTAATCTGGAGCTATTAGAAACGGTCTGCTCACAAGCAGTTCACAACAAAGGAATTTCCCTGACTTAAATAGTATACTTGACAAGAGGTTTCCTTACTCATGTTAATTTTCTAAGAGGAGTTGCTACTTCATTTGTCCTGAGGAAGACCCTGTTAAAAAACATTTTTTTAGTGGGCTGAGACATTGATGCAACTATATGTTGACTTCAATTGACATATTCATTGGTCCACAGACCTGTACTTCTATATTGAGTCTGTGTTTCTTAGGCTGAAAGACTATTTAGTCAACATTATGTGCACATTGCATTAAACACAAGTGCATTCATTGTTCACTTTTGCCAAGAATCACAATCACTGTGGCCTTTTTTAAAGCAACTACACCTTTACCAGCAATTAAATAACTGTTTAACTTGTTCTGAAGTTTGACAGTTTCTTTTTGCCTGTGAAGTTTAGGCTTACAAGCATTCTCCAAGGGAAACATTGTTTGTTTTGATACGTTTCCTGGAACACTGAGTTGCCCCATATTTTGTTTGGTTTAACCTTTGCTTCTGGTCAGTTCCAGAAGAGGTTCTCTGGGGTTGTTGCTTGTATGTGGCCAACCCCAAGGAGCTATGGACAGGTGTGGCATTCTGTGATGGTTTCATCAGTCATAAAACTCCAAATGTCTGTGACTCCATTTTGAGCAGGTTAAATCAACCTGTCTTTGGCCCACATGCAGCATGTCGTTCTCTTTAGCAGAACGTATGAAAGAGGCAGTTCATTCAAATAATGACTTTGCTCACACATAAGGTGACACAAGACTGCTACAAGTTCCCTGATACCTACATGTTAAGGTCTGACAATGAATATGCAAAATAAACGTGTTGTCCGAGTTGACATTTGTTTATCTTGCTGATTCATACCGGTTATGTCACGGATTAATGGAAAGTCCCACCAATCTAAGGTAAAAATCAGAGGCCAACCCTATAAATAAATGAACACTGAATAAGCGATGTCTTCACCCCAGGATATCGCAAGAGGTCCTGCCACACTGCCACAGCATCCATTTCTATTCTGAGAGCAATACAGAGAGGAGAAGAGTTGAGCCAAGCTGATATATGTGTTCCTTCTGACGGAACACTCTCTACTGGCTGAAGTCTGATAATCATAGCTTCTGCACTGTGAACGGGTATGCAGTGCGATGAATCCCAAGAACTTCTAGAGGCAAGTTAGCTAATCCATGCTCTCACAGTGTAGTGCACAGAAGTAGTCTTTAGGGTGTTAGGTTGCTAGGGACACTCCAATCATGTAAGAAATGTTTTTATTATCCTCTCTGCTAATAACATGCATTTGTGCTGTTCTAATTGTATTCTGTGTGGTTATTACTCATGCGCTAAGCAACAAGATGAGACTATTGAAATAAACACTTTAAAACATTTTTGTCCTGATTTAGAGCTCAGCGGACAGGTTACTCCATCACAACAGTGACAGATATCCCGTACGCCGTATTACAAGTTCCATAGGATATAATGGAACTTGTAATACGGCGGACGGGATATCTGTTATGTTTGTGATGGAGTAATCCCCTCCGCCAAACTCGTAATGAGGCCCATAGTGTCTTTCCTTAGGACAGTACTTGTGTGTGCTATTCTAAAGAACGGAATTAGGTTTGAATTCCGACTGCATCCTTGATCCCTAAACGGGACTGTTATAGTAATCAAGGAAGCATGGACAACATACTGGCAGGTATTCCAAGTGCGTATGTGTGGGGCTACAAAAACCTGGGTGGGAAAGCTAAAACTTGTAGAGCTAGGCCAGAGCTGTAGTTTATGCAACTTAGCTCCCAACATCGGCATTCCGATTTTTTTGACCTTTGAGTAGACTTTGAAAATGCACTCAAGAAAGCCATCATTACAAGTACATGGAGACATCCATAGCAATCATGGTTACCTCTTACAGGGAATGAGGAAGCTCTTATTTCTGTAAGTATTTCAAGCTTGACTCTCAAAAGGGTGTTCCCCATCTGTGGTTTTTTGTTTTTGAATCTCATGTTTCATTTACTCTTGTCATTTACAATGGTGGTTTCTCCAACTGCAATAGGAGTAAATTACTGAGAGACAGTTACTAAGCATCTCAAGAACAGAGATGTCCCGATGAGGGGGACAGGCAGTTACATTTGTAATAGCTGCACATGCAGTATATGCCTATGAAACATAATGGATGGAGTCTTAGGCTATCGGTGCTACCTCAGACCAGTTTCAGTTTATAAACCGGCAGCGCCGCCTTCACATTATTGGGCATATCAGTATTTGGAAATCCCTTTAACTTACCAAGAACATCAAAATTGGTTTGCTGGTGAGTTACCACACACACACATACACAAGAATGTTAGATTGAGTTCCCTGAGCAATGAATTGGCAAAGTGGCCAGTACTAGCTGGATATATACCCTTCCCACATCCTGAGACCCTTTTACTTCCTGAAATTGCAGGAATCTCAAATTACATAATCTCTTTACACAGGAGACTCATACAGGATGTGGTACGCACCATGAATACCAGAACAGCTCTAGCAAGATCAGCAGTGCAGAGGCAGGTTGCCATACAAGTAAGCAGTGCACCGACAATATATGCTATCATGGGAAAGATGCCCACAAAGCATGATGACGTTTCCTTCTGGATTACTCACAAAACCAACCAGTTAGAAGCGGTTTATCCTCACACAAGACCCCAAGACAAACCTAGAATACTCACTTTGTGTCTTCCCCGTGGAATGCTGCCAAATGAAGAAAAATGGAACAACTGGGGTTATATATCTGTATACATTTACACTAACATGCATGGCACACTTTCACTAGCAGTTCTCACTGAGGTGTTAAAGCAAGTACAAAATGAGCACAAGGCTACACATGCTGTAGACTTATGTATGAAGTTAATGGGAAATTTAAACAGTTTCCTCAATCATCCCTAGCAACAGTAAGAAAGAACCGTAAACTCTAGGTATATGCCAGATACTTACATCAGACCCAGTTCAAGATTGTGAACGAACAGCGCAACGCTCCCCTAAGGTGCAAGGGGGCACAGGCTTCCTCACCCTGGAGGGTGCCCCTCCCCACCTACCAGAGACAGTGCAATCTGGCCAAATAATAGACCATACTAGCTGCTGCCTTGCTGCAGTCTGCTATGTGCAATATCATAGTCTAGAAGTAGAAAGCAACAAAGTTCCACCCCTGTTATGCTATGTTATGCTATGTTGCTTTACATAGGGCAGTAATCACCCAAAAGAGTATCCAAGCGCTTGGGCAGGTGTGTGGACCCAAGGTGCTTATATGAAGAGCCAGATATTCAGCTTCTTGCAGAACTTGAGAAGTGAGGAGGAGGCTTTGATGTGTTTAGGGAGGTCATTCCATGTCTTTGGTCTGATGTATGAGAATAAGTAACCCTATAGGTACCTCATGAATTGACCACTGATTCACAGGGGTCCCAGGTTATCACAAGAGATCCTGCAAGTTTACTGCAGCATCCCGTTTTATGATGAGAGCCAAAACAGAGAGGAGAGGAGCTGAGCCTAGCTGATGTGTAATTTCTTTCTCTCTCCTGGCTGAAGTCTAATAATCACAGCTTCTCCACTGTGAACACATATGCAGTGCAATGAATCCTGAGAAACTGTAGAGGTAAGTTAGCTACCCTATGCTCTCAATGATCTGGGTGTGGATCCTACCAATTATTAATTACCACGTCTTTCTCTAGTTTTCTGAGTGCTGTCTCTGCTTGGTGCAGAATGTGAAACTGCACTCACTGGTGCTTCAGAGACACTGACTGTGTGGATTGATGACTGCGTAATTGCAATGGCCAATCACTTTATGTTTTTACAGTTATACATTAGTAAATGTGTAATTGCAAAGGCCACATTTTGAGGCAGCTTGGACCACAGAACAAAGTCTGGTACTTACGGAAGAGGTAATCAGTTTCACATATGTGCACTCTCATTGCAAAGTAAACTAATGGTAGCTATTTTGTTCTGTATACGAAAGGTTTGCATGATTTCCTTATGGGAAGATGTGAGGATAGTCCAAACATTCATGGGAAGAGTTGCCGTCCTTGGTCTATGCCAATGATGCAGTGTTGTTGGCTCGCACTATGAATGGCCTACAATCTGCAGGGAATGTGTTTGTGGAGTTTATGACTAGCCAAGATCTGGAAGTTCATATTGGCAAAACCCATTAGACAGTTTGTGGGAAGCCTTAGAGCCAACTGGGATCTGTGTCTATAAATGGACAAATAATTAGCCATTTTCATGATTTCCCCTATCTGAGGTGACCTTTAATGATAAAGGACTTTGGGTCCCCTGCATTTCCAGGCGCTGCTCACGCTTCAGTGCTGCAGAAGGTTTTATTG